>NW_027361677.1:18135000-18140000 GCF_039654945.1 Dendrobates tinctorius
TACACAGCTCCCTGCACAGTATATGTGTGTACACAGCTCCCTGCACAGTATATATGTGTACACAGCTCCCCTGCACAGTATATATGTGTACACAGCTCCCTGCACAGTATATATGTGTACACAGCTCCCTGCACAGTATATATATATATGTGTACACAGCTCCCTGCACAGTATATATATATATATGTGTACACAGCTCCCTGCACAGTATATATATATATGTACACAGCTCCCTGCACAGTATATATATATATGTACACAGCTCCCTGCACAGTATATATATATATGTACACAGCTCCCTGCACAGTATATATGTGTACACCGCTCCCTGCACAGTATATATATGTACACCGCTCCCTGCACAGTATATATATATGTGTACACAGCTCCCTGCACAGTATATATATGTACACCGCTCCCTGCACAGTATATATATATATGTGTACACAGCTCCCTGCACAGTATATATATATGTGTACACAGCTCCCTGCACAGTATATATATATGTGTACACAGCTCCCTGCACAGTATATATATATGTGTACACAGCTCCCTGCACAGTATATATATATGTGTACACAGCTCCCTGCACAGTATATATATATGTGTACACAGCTCCCTGCACAGTATATATATATGTGTACACAGCTCCCTGCACAGTATATATATGTGTACACAGCTCCCTGCACAGTATATATATGTGTACACAGCTCCCTGCACAGTATATATGTGTACACAGCTCCCTGCACAGTATATATAATGTGTACACAGCTCCCTGCACAGTATATATAATGTGTACACAGCTCCCTGCACAGTATATATATGTGTACACAGCTCCCTGCACAGTATATATATGTGTACACAGCTCCCTGCACAGTATATATATATATATATGTGTACACAGCTCCCTGCACAGTATATATACATGTGTACACAGCTCCCTGCACAATATATATATATATATATATATATATATATATATATATATATATATATATATATATATGTGTACACTCTCTGCACAGTATATATACATGTGTACACAGCTCCCTGCACAGTATATGTGTGTACACAGCTCCCTGCACAGTATATATGTGTACACAGCTCCCCTGCACAGTATATATGTGTACACAGCTCCCTGCACGGTATATATGTGTACACAGCTCCCTGCACAGTATATATATATGTGTACACAGCTCCCTGCACAGTATATATATATATATATATATATATATATATATATGTGTACACAGCTCCCTGCACAGTATATATGTGTACACAGCTCCCTGCACAGTATATATATATATATATATGTACACAGCTCCCTGCACAGTATATATATATATGTACACAGCTCCCTGCACAGTATATATGTGTACACCGCTCCCTGCACAGTATATATATATATATATATGTGTACACAGCTCCCTGCACAGTATATATATATGTACACAGCTCCCTGCACAGTATATATGTGTACACCGCTCCCTGCACAGTATATATATATATGTGTACACAGCTCCCTGCACAGTATATATATATATGTGTACACAGCTCCCTGCACAGTATATATATATGTGTACACAGCTCCCTGCACAGTATATATATATGTGTACACGGCTCCCTGCACAGTATATATATATATGTGTACACAGCTCCCTGCACAGTATATATATGTGTACACAGCTCCCTGCACAGTATATATATGTGTACACAGCTCCCTGCACAGTATATATGTGTACACAGCTCCCTGCACAGTATATATGTGTACACAGCTCCCTGCACAGTATATATAATGTGTACACAGCTCCCTGCACAGTATATATAATGTGTACACAGCTCCCTGCACAGTATATATATGTGTACACAGCTCCCTGCACAGTATATATATGTGTACACAGCTCCCTGCACAGTATATATATATGTGTACACAGCTCCCTGCACAGTATATATATATATATATGTGTACACAGCTCCCTGCACAATATATATATATATATGTGTACACTCTCTGCACAGTATATATACATGTGTACACAGCTCCCTGCACAGTATATGTGTGTACACAGCTCCCTGCACAGTATATATGTGTACACAGCTCCCTGCACAGTATATATATATATGTGTACACAGCTCCCTGCACAGTATATATATATATATATATATGTGTACACAGCTCCCTGCACAGTATATATGTGTACACAGCTCCCTGCACAGTATATATATATATATATATGTACACAGCTCCCTGCACAGTATATATATATATGTACACAGCTCCCTGCACAGTATATATATATATGTACACCGCTCCCTGCACAGTATATATATATATATATGTGTACACAGCTCCCTGCACAGTATATATATATGTGTACACCGCTCCCTGCACAGTATATATATATATATATATATATGTGTACACAGCTCCCTGCACAGTATATATATATATATTTGTGTATACAGCTCCCTGCACAGTGTATATATATATATATGTGTACACAGCTCCCTGCACAGTATATATATGTGTACACAGCTCCCTGCACAGTATATATACACTCACTGGCCACTTTATTAGGTACACCATGCTAGTAACGGGTTGGACCCCCTTTTGCCTTCAGAACTGCCTCAATTCTTCGTGGCAGAGATTCAACAAGGTGCTGGAAGCATTCCTCAGAGATTTTGGACCATATTGACATGATGGCATCACACAGTTGGCGCAGATTTGTCGGCTGCACATCCCTGATGCGAATCTCCCGTTCCACCACATCCCAAAGATGCTCTATTGGATTGAGATCTGGTGACTGAGGAGGCCATTTGAGTACAGTGAACTCATTGTCATGTTCAAGAAACCAATCTGAGATGATTCGAGCTTTATGACATGGCGCATTATCCTGCTGAAAGTAGCCATCAGATGTTGGGTACATTGTGGTCATAAAGGGATGGACATGGTCAGCAACAATACTCAGGTAGGCTGTGGCGTTGCAACGATGCTCAATTGGTACCAAGGGGCCCAAAGAGTGCCCAGAAAAAATTCCCCACACCATGACACCACCACCACCAGCCTGAACCGTTGATACAAGGCAGGATGGATCCATGCTTTCATGTTGTTTACGCCAAATTCTGACCCTACCATCCGAATGTCGCAGCAGAAATCGAGACTCATCAGACCAGGCAACGTTTTTCCAATCTTCTACTGTCCAATTTCGATGAGCTTGTGCAAATTGTAGCCTCAGTTTCCTGTTCTTAGCTGAGAGGAGTGGTACCCAGTGTGGTCTTCTGCTGCTGTAGCCCATCTGCCTCAAAGTTCGACGCACTGTGCGTTCAGAGATGCTCTTCTGCCTACCTTGGTTGTAACGGGTGGCAATTTGAGTCACTGTTGCCTTTCTATCAGCTCGAACCAGTCTGCCCATTCTCCTCTGACCTCTGGCATCAACAAGGCATTTCCGGCCACAGAACTGCCGCTCACTGGATTTTTTTTCTTTTTCGGACCATTCTCTGTAAACCCTAGAGATGGTTGTGCGTGAAAATCCCAGTAGATCAGCAGTTTCTGAAATTCTCAGACCAGCCCTTCTGGCACCAACAATCATGCCACGTTCAAAGGCACTCAAATCACCTTTCTTCCCCATACTGATGCTCGGTTTGAACTGCAGGAGATTGTCTTGACCATGTCTACATGCCTAAATGCACTGAGTTGCCGCCATGTGATTGGCTGATTAGAAATTAAGTCTTAACACACAGTTGGACAGGTGTACCTAATAAAGTGGCCAGTGAGTGTATATATATGTGTACACAGCTCCCTGCACAGTATATATATGTGTACACAGCTCCCTGCACAGTATATATATGTGTACACAGCTCCCTGCACAGTGTATATATATGTGTACACAGCTTCCTGCACAGTATATATGTGTACACAGCTCCCTGCACAGTATATACACTCACTGGCCACTTTATTAGGTACACCTGTCCAACTGTGTGTTAAGACTTAATTTCTAATCAGCCAATCACATGGCGGCAACTCAGTGCATTTAGGCATGTAGACATGGTCAAGACAATCTCCTGCAGTTCAAACCGAGCATCAGTATGGGGAAGAAAGGTGATTTGAGTGCCTTTGAACGTGGCATGATTGTTGGTGCCAGAAGGGCTGGTCTGAGAATTTCAGAAACTGCTGATCTACTGGGATTTTCACGCACAACCATCTCTAGGGTTTACAGAGAATGGTCCGAAAAAGAAAAAAAATCCAGTGAGCGGCAGTTCTGTGGCCGGAAATGCCTTGTTGATGCCAGAGGTCAGAGGAGAATGGGCAGACTGGTTCGAGCTGATAGAAAGGCAACAGTGACTCAAATTGCCACCCGTTACAACCAAGGTAGGCAGAAGAGCATCTCTGAACGCACAGTGCGTCGAACTTTGAGGCAGATGGGCTACAGCAGCAGAAGACCACACTGGGTACCACTCCTCTCAGCTAAGAACAGGAAACTGAGGCTACAATTTGCACAAGCTCATCGAAATTGGACAGTAGAAGATTGGAAAAACGTTGCCTGGTCTGATGAGTCTCGATTTCTGCTGCGACATTCGGATGGTAGGGTCAGAATTTGGCGTAAACAACATGAAAGCATGGATCCATCCTGCCTTGTATCAACGGTTCAGGCTGGTGGTGGTGGTGTCATGGTGTGGGGAATTTTTTCTTGGCACTCTTTGGGCCCCTTGGTACCAATTGAGCATCGTTGCAACGCCACAGCCTACCTGAGTATTGTTGCTGACCATGTCCATCCCTTTATGACCACAATGTACCCAACATCTGATGGCTACTTTCAGCAGGATAATGCGCCATGTCATAAAGCTCGAATCATCTCAGATTGGTTTCTTGAACATGACAATGAGTTCACTGTACTCAAATGGCCTCCTCAGTCACCAGATCTCAATCCAATAGAGCATCTTTGGGATGTGGTGGAACGGGAGATTCGCATCAGGGATGTGCAGCCGACAAATCTGCGCCA
>NW_027361677.1:18145000-18297500 GCF_039654945.1 Dendrobates tinctorius
TATATATATGTACACAGCTCCCTGCACAGTATATATATATATATATATGTACACAGCTCTCTGCACAGTATATATATGTGTACACAGCTCCCTGCACAGTATATATGTACACAGCTCCCTGCACAGTATATATATGTGTACACAGCTCCCTGCACAGTATATATATATATGTGTACACAGCTCCCTGCACAGTATATATATGTGTACACAGCTCCCTGCACAGTATATATATATGTACACAGCTCCCTGCACAGTATATATATATGTACACAGCTCCCTGCACAGTATATATATATGTACACAGCTCCCTGCACAGTATATATGTACACAGCTCCCTGCACAGTATATATGTACACAGCTCCCTGCACAGTATATATGTGTACACAGCTCCCTGCACAGTATATATATATATGTGTACACAGCTCCCTGCACAGTATATATATATATGTGTACACAGCTCCCTGCACAGTATATGTGTACACAGCTCCCTGCACAGTATATATGTACACAGCTCCCTGCACAGTATATATATGTGTACACAGCTCCCTGCACAGTATATATGTGTACACAGCTCCCTGCACAGTATATATGTGTACACAGCTCCCTGCACAGTATATATATGTGTACACAGCTCCCTGCACAGTATATATATGTGTACACAGCTCCCTGCACAGTATATATGTACACAGCTCCCTGCACAGTATATATATATGTGTACACAGCTCCCTGCACAGTATATATGTACACAGCTCCCTGCACAGTATATATATATGTGTACACAGCTCCCTGCACAGTATATATGTACACAGCTCCCTGCACAGTATATATGTACACAGCTCCCTGCACAGTATATATGTGTACACAGCTCCCTGCACAGTATATATATATATATGTACACAGCTCCCTGCACAGTATATATGTGTACACAGCTCCCTGCACAGTATATATATATATATATATATATATTTACACAGCTCCCTGCACAGTATATATATATGTACACAGCTCCCTGCACAGTATATATGTGTACACAGCTCCCTGCACAGTATATATATATATATATATGTACACAGCTCCCTGCACAGTATATATATGTGTACACAGCTCCCTGCACAGTGTATATATATGTGTACACAGCTCCCTGCACAGTATATATGTGTACACAGCTCCCTGCACAGTATATATGTACACAGCTCCCTGCACAGTATATATGTGTACACAGCTCCCTGCACAGTATATATATATATATATATATATATGTACACAGCTCCCTGCACAGTATATATATATATATATGTACACAGCTCTCTGCACAGTATATATATGTGTACACAGCTCCCTGCACAGTATATATGTACACAGCTCCCTGCACAGTATATATATGTGTACACAGCTCCCTGCACAGTATATATATATGTGTACACAGCTCCCTGCACAGTATATATGTGTACACAGCTCCCTGCACAGTATATATATATGTGTACACAGCTCCCTGCACAGTATATATGTGTACACAGCTCCCTGCACAGTATATATATGTGTACACAGCTCCCTGCACAGTATATATATATGTGTACACAGCTCCCTGCACAGTATATATATGTGTACACAGCTCTCTGCACAGTATATATGTACACAGCTCCCTGCACAGTATATATATATATATATATATGTACACAGCTCCCTGCACAGTATATATATGTGTACACAGCTCCCTGCACAGTGTATATATATGTGTACACAGCTCCCTGCACAGTATATATGTGTACACAGCTCCCTGCACAGTATATATGTACACAGCTCCCTGCACAGTATATATGTGTACACAGCTCCCTGCACAGTATATATATATATATATATATATATGTACACAGCTCCCTGCACAGTATATATATATATATATGTACACAGCTCTCTGCACAGTATATATATGTGTACACAGCTCCCTGCACAGTATATATGTACACAGCTCCCTGCACAGTATATATATGTGTACACAGCTCCCTGCACAGTATATATATATGTGTACACAGCTCTCTGCACAGTATATATGTGTACACAGCTCCCTGCACAGTATATATATGTGTACACAGCTCCCTGCACAGTATATATGTACACAGCTCCCTGCACAGTAATGCCCGGGTCCCCTGCTCAGTATACACACACCCCCGGTACCGCCCGGCTCCCGCACTCACCACTTGGCCGCTCTTCAGCACCCCGGGCAGGGAGCGGATGTAGTCCCCGTGGCAGCGGACGGCCCTCCAGCCGCGGCTCTCCCGCACCGGCTCGGTGGTCGGCTGGTAAGGGCTGCTGGCCCCGGACACCATGGAGGCTGTAGACGCCTCTGCCTCGAAGCCGTCCATGTCGTCGGCCGCTCTCATGCCGGGGGCTCCGGCTCAGCGCTGGGGGCCACGCTTCCCACAATGCATAGCGCGGGACCCCGGTTTCAGCAGCCGCTCAGTGACCCCCATATGTCAGTCCCGCGCGCGGCTGCGACCACCACGGCGCAGTGTCCGGTGGAGCAGGGCGCAGCCCCTGAGCTCCGGCGTCACACCCCCCCGTGCCCCCCTCCGGTGCACGCTCCGCGCTGCCCGGGGCCCCGGTTCTCTCCGCGCTAAGGCGCAAGTCGCAAAGCGAACCCGACACTGACGCGCTCTGCAGGTAAACTGCGCCCCGACCAATCGCGGGCGAGGCTCTTTGTGACGTCCAGTACGACTCATCAGCATAGCTCCGCCCACACGTTAGGTCTCGCCGTGCGCGATTGTAGGAGGCGGTGTCTGCCCCGCTCAAGAGAAAACTGACGAGCCGGGCGGCCAATCACATAGCAGGACTCCTCTCCAGAGCCTGACACTGCACACACCCGGATCAGCAGCAGCTGGACTCCAGAGAATGCTATATTATACCACAACCCACAAGGGAACAAGACCTCACACTCACATCCTCCATCTGGTGATGGCACAGCTCACCTCCTCCGCCTGTACAATGACTGATAACACCTCTATATACAATAGATTATACAGGATCCACCATTCACAATAGGTGATGTCACAGCTCACCTCCTCCTGTACAATGACTAATAACACCTCTATATACAGTAGATAACAGGATCCACCAATCACAATAAGTGATGTCACAGCTCACCTCCTCCTGAACAATGACTGATGACACCTCTACATACAATAGATTATACAGGATCCACCATTCACAATAGGTGATGTCACAGCTCACCTCCTCCTCCTGTACTGTACAATGACTAATAACATCTCTATATACAGAAGATAAAACAGGATCCACCAATCACAATAAGTGATGTCACAGCTCTCCTCCTCCTGAACAATGACTGATAACACCTCTATATACAAGATTATACAGGATCCACCATTCACAATAGATTATACAGGATCCACCATTCACAATAGGTGATGTCACAGCTCACCTCCTCCAGTGCAATGACTGATAACACCTCTATATACAGCAGATATCACAGGATCCACCATCCACAATAGGTGATGTCACAGCTCACCTCCTCCTGTACAATGACTGATAACACCTCTATATACAGTAGATAACACAAGATCCACCATTCACAATAGGTGACGGCACAGTTCACCTCCTCATGTACAATAACGGATAACAACTCTATATACAGAAGATAACAGGATCCACCATTCACAATAGGTGATGTCACAGCTCACCTCCTCCTCCTGTACAATTACAACCAGCAGTTCTGGCAAAGTAGCCGCCACCATCATACTGGACAGAGAAAAGAATTAACAAAAAAGTAGAATTAGAGAATAAAAACAGCTGAGAAAAAATTAGTTTCCCTTAAATTTCATATTATTCACACTTGCACAGATAAACAGGGGGCGCCACATCCCACAGAATTCACTCTAAATCTAATCCAATTAAAATTGTGCACAGACATTTGTTACAGCAATAAATAGGCCTGTCCATGGCTGTCCATGGTTACAATGCAGGACAGTAGCTAGCACAGTGACTGCACCAACAGAATAGTGAGTGCAGCTCTGGAGTATAATACAGGGTGTAACTCAGGATCAGTAATGTAATGTATGTACACAGTGACTGCACCAGCAGAATAGTGAGTGCAGCTCTGGAGTATAATACAGGGTGTAACTCAGGATCAGTAATGTAATGTATGTACACAGTGACTGCACCAGCAGAATAGTGAGTGCAGCTCTGGTGTATAAAACAGGATGTAACTCAGGATCAGTAATGTATGTACACAGTGACTGCACCAGCAGAATAGTGAGTTCAGCTCTGGTGTATAAAACAGGATGTAACTCAGGATCAGTAATGTATGTACACAGTGACTGCACCAGCAGAATAGTGAGTACAGCTCTGGAGTATAATACAGGATGTAACTCAGGATAAGTAATGTATGTACACAGTGACTGCACCAGCAGAATAGTGAGTGCAGCTCTGGAGTATAATACAGGATGTAACTCAGGATAAGTAATGTAATGTATGTACACAGTGACTGCACCAGCAGAATAGTGAGTGCAGCTCTGGAGTATAATTCAGGATGTAACTCAGGATCAGTAATGTAATGTATGTACACAGTGACTGCACCAGCAGAATAGTGAGTGCAGCTCTGGAGTATAATACAGGATGTAACTCAGGATCAGTAATGTATGTACACAGTGACTGCACCAGCAGAATAGTGAGTGCAGCTCTGGAGTATAATACAGGATGTAACTCAGGATAAGTAATGTAATGTATGTACACAGTGACTGCACCAGCAGAATAGTGAGTTCAGCTCTGGTGTATAAAACAGGATGTAACTCAGGATCAGTAATGTATGTACACAGTGACTGCACCACCAGAATAGTGAGTGCAGCTATGGAGTATAACACAGGATGTAACACAGGATAAGTAATGTAATGTATGTACACAGTGACTGCACCAGCAGAATAGTGAGTGCAGCTCTGGAGTATAATACAGGATGTAACTCAGGATCAGTAATGTAATGTATGTACACAGTGACTGCACCAGCAGAATAGTGAGGGCAGCTCTGGAGCATAACACAGGGTCAGTACAGGATAATATATGTGCACAGTGACCACCAAACTGAAAGGAGGAGCACACAGATGATTGGTACCTTAATAGAATTTGCTGCAATATTTATGGCTGCATTTATTTGATTTCTCAGCAGGAGGCGCCATTACACCACACCGAGGCAGCACTAGATCAGTGATATGGGGAAGATTCAGTGCTGTTCTGTAATAAGATCAGGACAGAACATCTTTACTGCTGTCATCCAGTATTGTGCAGGGTCATGTAATGCAATTTTTATGCAAATTATATTATTTTAAGTGGTACTTTAATGCAAAAAAAATTTTGAAATGTGAGCGACCGTCTTCCCAGTCGCTGCCACTAATTGCATTTTCAGTGGTGCCCAATTCATTACAAGCGGCACAAATGTAAGGGGACAAACGAGGTGCAGCGATTCCCATCTAGAGGGGTCAAAGATGGAGGCTATCCCGAATTACATTTGCTTTTACTTCTGCTGCTAAGGGCGAAGCTACAAAATGCCCCGACTGGGAGCCACTCGGGTCCAGGGCAACATCAGCAATGGAGGAAGAAAAAGGGAATTTTGGTACTCACCGTAAAATCTCTTTCTTGGAGCCTTCATTGGGGCACACAGGTAACCATGGGGTGTGTGCTGCTGGCGCTAGGAGGCTGACACTAGGCAATAAAGGAAAATAGCTCCTCCCCAGCAGTATACAACCACAGACAGGCACCAAGTACCTCAGTGTTAAAGCAGTAGAAGCAACCAAAAACTCAATATATCTTCCAACGCAACAAAGGCACATAGGCCCAATAATGATACAAACAGGGAGGGTGCTGTGTCCCCCAATGAAAGCTGCAAGAAAGATTTTACGGCGAGTAGCAAAAATCCATCTTTCTTTATCGCTTCATTGGGGGACACAGGTAACCATGGGACGTCCAAAAGCAGTCCCAAGGGAGGGAAACAGAAAACGGACTCAGGTTGGCCGATGCGCAACTGCCACCTGCAGCACAATTTCTTCCCAGGCCTGCATCAGACAAGTCATGGTTGTGCACCCTGTAAAACCTCGCAAAGGTGTGCTAAGACGACCAGGTTGCAGCCTTACAAATCTGGAAAGCCGAGGCCTGGTGACGAACAGCCCAGTAGGCCCCACAGCCCGAGTGGAGTGAGCTTTCACCCCCAGAGGACGAAAGGAAGCAGTCCTTGAAAGGTAGACTGATAAGTTCTGACCAGATCCTGCTTGTGGAGGGACTTCTCCAGGATATAGACCGGAAAGGGACATAGAGAATAAAGTACAATGTCTTCATAGGACAGTAACACCCTTGATCTGGTCTTTGTCCGGCTCTGTTCAATCTCCCATCTAAATAACTCACCGCTTCCACTCTGACCACAACATTCTCTCCTTCATGTTCACAAATCCTCGCTCACTCCTACCACACAGTCAGAAATCTACAAGCCATTAACCCTCAGACACTTTCAGACTCCCTACACTCATCACTGTCCCCAATCTCCTCTTATTCCTGTCCTGATATGGCTGTGCATCACTACAACGACACTCTTAAGGTACTGTCACAATAAGCGATATCGATAGAGGAGATAGCAGAAGAAATTTTTGAACCCCTCTCCATAATCTTTGAAAATTCTTGGAGAACAGGATAAGTGCCAGAAGACTGGAGAAGAGCAAATGTTGTTCCTATCTTCAAAAAGGGGAAGAAGGTGGACCCAGGCAACTATAGGCCGGTGAGTCTGACTTCTATACCAGGAAAGATCTTTGAACAAATTATTAAACATGTATGTCAGTACCTGGATAAGAATGAAGTGATTAAACAGAGCCAGCATGGGTTTGTAACTAATAAGTCATGTCAGACTAACTTAATTTCCTTCTATGACGGTATCACTGATTGGGTGGATCAAGGAAATGCTGTAGATATAGTATATCTTGACTTCAGCAAAGCATTTGACAAAGTCTCTCAAACAATCCTTATTGAAAAAATGACTAAGTATGGAATGGACAAGGCAACTGTTAGGTGGAGTCATAACTGGCTTAGTGATCGGACCCAAAGAGTGGTCGTAAATGGCTGCACATCCAGTTGGAAGAATGTCTCAAGTGGGGTACCACAGGGCTCTGTCCTGGGCCCTGTATTGTTCAACATCTTTATCAACGATTTAGATGAAGGAATTGAGGGTAAACTGATTAAATTTGCTGATGACACAAAGCTAGGAGGGATAGCTAATACTAGAGAAGAGAGAGAGAGGATTCAAAAAGATTTAAATAAACTGGAGAAGTGGGCAGCAACTAACAGAATGGTTTTTAACAGGGAGAAATGCAAAGTACTACATCTGGGCAATAAAAATGAAAAAAGCAAATATAGAATGGGAGGAATAGGGCTAAGTGACAGCACATGTGAAAAAGACTTGGGTATACTAATAGATCACAGACTGAATATGAGTCAACAGTGTGATGCAGCAGCAAAAAAGGCAAATGCAATTCTAGGATGTATTAACAGAAGCATACAGTCTAGATCACGTGAAGTCATTATTTCCCTCTACTCCTCTTTGGTCAGACCTCATCTGGAATATTGTGTCCAGTTTTGGGCACCACATTTTAAAAAAGACATCAACAAACTGGAGCAAGTTCAGAAAAGAGCGACCAGAATGGTGACCGGTCTGGATACCCTGTCTTATGAGGAAAGGTTGCAGGATTTGGGAATGTTTAGTTTGAAAAAGAGAAGACTGAGAGGAGACTTAATAGCTGTCTACAAATATCTAAAGGGCTGTCACATTGTAGAAGGATCAACTTTATTCTCATTTGCACAAGGAAAGACTAGAAGCAATGGGATGAAACTGAATGGGAGGAGACACAGATTAGATATTAGAAAAAACTTTTTGACAATTAGAGTGATCAATGAGTGGAACAGGCTGCCACGAGAAGTGGTGAGTTCTCCTTCAATGGAAGTCTTCAAACAGAGGCTGGACAGACATCTGACTGGGATGATTTAGCGAATCCTGCTTTGAGCAGGGGGTTGGACCAGATGGCCCAGGAGGTCCCTTCCAACTCTACGATTCTATGATTCTATGATTCAATATCGCTATAACTTGTGACGTTATAGCGATATTGCTAGCAACATTGCTGTGTCTGATACTTACCTACGATCTGCTCCCCCGCTGGTATCGCTGATCGCGCGAGAACGTCCAGGACCGCTTCTCGTCGTCAGCTTCCTGCGGCGTTTCCTGTGGAGAGACGAGCGTGGAGTTGGGCGGGAGGACGCAGGATCGCCTAGTGTGACAGGTAAGTAGCGACCCGTCCCCAGCGATGTCGCTGGTGAGATCTGCCTGTGTGGCAGCTCACTAGCGACCACTTAGCGATGTACCAGCGATCCTGACCGCGTCATATCGCTGGTCGGGATCGCTGGTACATCGCTAAGTGTGACAGTACCTTTAGAAGCACCCTTGACCAAGTAGCTCCCCTCACCCTCAGAACCTCCAAGCACAGAGTAAAACAGCCCTGGCTCACATCGCAAACTCAACTTCTCCAGCGATGCTCTAGGAGTGCTGAACGCCTATGGAGAAAAACCCGCACAACTGAAGACTTCAACCACTTCAAATTTATGTTAAGAACCTATAACGCTGCCCTTCACCACGCCAAACAGACCTACTTCACCACCCTGATCTCCTCACTAGCCAACAACCCCAAGAAACTTTGACACCTTTCACTCCCTCCTCAGGCTGAAAGCACAGGCCCCTATCACAGACATTTGTGCTGATGACTTGGCCTCCCACTTTACAGAATAGATAATATCCGTCAGGAAATCTGCTCCCAACCACCAAGTGCTGTGACTCCCATCCCTTCCTGCATCTCCCCTGGCTCACTTTCCACATTTGATCCCATCACAGAAGAAGTCTCCAGACTACTCTCTTCCGACCACATGCACTACCGACCCCATTCCCTCACATCTCCTCCAATCTCTCTCTCCAGTCGTCACAACTCACCTAACTGCAATCGCAATCTTTAATCTCTCCCTCTCCTTGGGCATTTTCCCATCCTCCTTCAAACACGCCATCGTTACTCCATTACTAAAGAAACCCGCTCTCGACCCATCCTGCACAAAACTACAGACCAGTCTCCAATCTCCCCTTTATCCCTTACCTCTCCACTCCCTTCTAGACCCTTCACAGTCAGGCTTCCGCCCCCTACATTCGACTGAAACTGCACGCAAAGTGTCCAGCAACCTGACAGCAAAATGTAACAGTGACCACACTCTGCTCATTCTTCTCGACCTTTCTGCAGCTTTCGACACTGTTGACCACCATCTCCTACTCTCTAGGCTCCAGTCACTAGGCATTAAGGACACTGCTCTCTCCTGGTTCTCTTCCTATCTTTCTGACGGCTCCTTCAGTGTTTTGTTCTCTGGCTCCACATCATCTCAGCTTCTTATCGCTCTCGGGGTACCTCAGGGCTCAGTCCTTGGCCCCCTTCTCTTCTCTCTCTACATGGCCCCTCTTGGACAGACTATCAGCAGATTTGGCTTTCAGTACCATCTTTATGCTGATGACACACAACTATACACATCATCCCCTGACCTTACCCCCGCTGTACTACAGAACGCTAGTGACTGTCGGCAGTCTCCATCATGTCCGCTCTCTGAAACTCAACCTCTCCAAAACTGAACTTCTGGCTCCCGCCGTCTACTAACCTCCCTAAATCTGACATCTCCCTCTCCGTGGGTGGCACCACAATAACACCCCAGCAGCAAGCGCGCTGTCTGGGTGTTATGTTTGACACCAATCTCTCCTTCACATCCCATATACAATCCCTTACCAGCTCATGCCACTTACACCTAAAGAACATCTCTAGAATCCGACCTTTTCTCACCACTGAAACAAACCCTCACTGTCGCATTGATCCACTCCCGCCTGGACTACTGCAACGCTCTATTAATTGGCCTCCCCGTCAATCGACTATCCCCTCTCCAGTCCATACTTAATGCAGCAGCCAGGGTCATCTATCTGGCTAATTGGTACTCGGACACGTCCACCCTTCGCCAGTCCTTACACTGGCTGCCCATTAATTATAGGATCCAGTTCAAAGTACTTGTTATCACCCACAAAGTTCCCCACAGAGCAGCATCCCCTACATCTCATTTCTGTCTATCGGCCTAACCGACCGCTGCGCTCTGCAAACGACTCGACTAACCTCTGCACTAATCCGCACCTCCCTCTCGCAACTCCAAGATTTCTCCCGCGCTGCACCAATCCTCTGGAATGCTCTACCCCAAGAAATTAGGACTATCCACAATTTGCATAGTTTCAGGCGCTCTCTCAAAACACATTTATTTAGAGCAGCCTATCACGTTCACTAATCAAAGTCATTTTATGTGTAAGTGTGTGTGTGTAGCCCATTCACCATCTCCATCCATCCCTCACTACCTCAAGATGGCTGGACCATCATTGTAAATACACCATTGTAAATACACACCTGTACTTTGTATCTCCCCCACCTCATTGTAGATTGTAAGTGCTCACGAGCAGGGGCGGCTTATTTTGCTTTAATTGCATTGTTAACGTTGTTACTTATGACTTGTGTCTTTAAACTGTTAAACTAAGCGCTGCAGAATATGTTGGTACTATATAAAGATTATTATTATTCGTTGATGAGAAATGAAGAGGCCACCTTAGGTAAGAAGGAAGGAACAGGCCTGTGAACTATCTTGTCCTGATGTAGAATCAGGAACGGGGAACAGTAGGATAATGCCGCTAACTCAAACTCTGATGGATGTAATGGTGACTAAGAAGACAACTTTCCATGACAGGAGAGATGACGGAATGTCTTGAATGGGCTCTAAAGGAGCGCCCTGGAGAACGCCAAGGTTTAGATCCCATGGGTCTATCAGAGGACGATAAGGGGGTGCCAGGTGGGAGACTCCTTGAAGAAAGATCTTTTTACCTGGGAACGAGAAGCTAGATTTCGTTTGAAAAGAATTGACAGTGATAGACCAGAGACAAAACCCACTTGTAGAAAACCAAGAATGGAAGTTAGACAAAAGGATATGGTGCCCAAAAAGCTGTCCCCACACCACCAGAAGGTGTCCTTTCAGTATCTGTGGTAGATACGAGGATGCTGGTTTTCTCTCCCTAATCATGGTCTGCAGCCTCCCTCAGGACTGCGGCCTCAACGGCCATGCCGTTAAACTCAGACTGAACTCTGGTGGAAGAGGGGACCTTGAGAGAAAAGATCTGGACGGTCTGGAAGCCTCCAGGGAGCGTTCATGAGCATGTTCACCAGCTCAGCATACCAGGCCTGTCTGGGCCAGTCCAGAGCTATCAGGATTACGGGGATCCCTTCTGCCATTATCTTTTTCACGACTCTCAGAATCAAGGGGAGAGGTGGAAAAATACAAGGCAGTTGGAATTGTGACCACAGGATTACTAGAGCATCGCAACCCATGGTTAGTGGATCCCAGGATCTGGCTATGAATTGAGAAACCTTGTGGTTCATTCGAGACGCATCAAGTCGACATTCGGGGCTGCCCTATTTCTGGCATATCTGGTTAAAGACTGCAGGGGTGAGCGACCACTCGCCCGTTGTGAGACCTTGATGGCTCAGAAAATCAGCTGCCCAATTTACTACCCCCGGAATGTGCATGGCTGATATGGCGGGAACGTTACGCTCCACCCACTGGGCAAAATGAACGGCTTCCATGGCGGCAATTGTCTTCCCCAGAACTCTCAGGCAGGACAGTAGGGGGAGAGTAGCTGGTTGCTTTAGAGTACAAATCCCCTGGCAGAGGGTGAAAACTTCTCCTTTGGAAGACACGGGCTTCATACCCAGAAATACCAGGTGCTGAGCTGGCGTCAGTAAAGACTTCACTCTGTTGATAATCCAGCCGAGATGGACCAGAGTGTCCAGAGTAACCTGAAAACTCTGGTCGCAGTCACGGCGGGATGGCTCCTTGATCAGAAGACCATCCAAGTAAAAAATGAGAATCCTCCTGGAGCTTAGTATGGCCATGACCGCCGCTATGACGTTCGTGAATAGTCTGGGGGCAGAGGCCAAGCCAAATGGAAAGGCAGTTAACTGATAAAGATCCTCCTGGATCACAAAACGAAGGAACCTCTGATGCTGAACACAAACAGGAATGTGAAAATAAGCATCCTGCATGTCTACACAACAAAGAAATTCTCTTGGTTCCATGGAGGAGATTACCAAACCTAGGGACTCCATCCTGAAATGGTGGATTCGAACGTGACAGTTCAATCGCCTGAGGTCCAAAAACGGATTGAGCAATCTGTCTTTCGGACCACGAAAGATAGGAGTAAAACCCTGAAAATAGTTCATTCTGCGGGACGGGTACGATTACTCCTGTGCGTAGTAGGGAAGAGACGGCCTGAAGAACCCCTGGGGCCTGCGACGGATATCTTGGCAGGCGAGACAGAAAGAAACATCTTCCTGAGGAAGAAAAGTCGATTTTGTAACCGGAAGTCATGACCTTTTCCTATTAAAAGGACATTTAGGCTTGGACCGGGGAAGCAAGATGCTTTTCCCGCAGGTGGTATCCAAAATTATTTGATCCAGCTTGGACTCAACAAGTCTAGTCCTTGGAAGGCAAGGCCAGTGAGGGACTTTGACTGCAGCTCTGCGTTCCACGTTTTCAACCAGAGAATGCGGCATATGGCAACAATGTTGCTGGTAGCCCTGACGGAGCAACCAGCCACATCTAAGGAAGCGGTCATGAGATATTTGCCGGCATGGGCAATCTGATCTGCCAAATCTGCCATCTCATCCGGAGGAGCTGCCGCTAGAATACCCTAACAAAGCATTCTTGCCCAGGAAGACATGGAATTTGCCACCCAGGTGGAGGCAAATATGGGACAGAGGGAGGCGCCAGGTGCTTGAAAGTCTGACTAAGTAAGAAGCAGCCTCTCTAGGGGTTGGCCATAAGTTGAGCCTTGGGGATACTGCTGTGGAGGAGCCAAGACAAAAAGAACAGAGCCTACCCGATGCCAGCAACAACCAGCAGAAAGATGTCTGCAGAGAGCGCAGGATATAGCTGTGTCCCCCGTGTGCAGAGCGCCAGCACAACTGTAGAGGGCGCGGGGTATGGTGGTGTGAAGAGGCTGATGCAGACTCTGCTTGTCTCCACACCGCAGCAGTTTGCCGGCCGGCAAAAGAGAAAGCTAGCGTCCTATTGGCTGACATGCCAGGGGCATTCACAGCCAGGACAATCTGCAGGCCGGTGAAAACGAAGGTCTCCTTCCGATTGGCTGACATGCCGGGAAGAAGCTCCGTGATAGGAGCGTAAAAAAGCGCGCCGAATAAACGTGCGTCGGGGGGAGCGTGGCCAGCTCAAAAGAGTTGACGCCTCCTATTGGATAAAAAGAGCATGCGATTTAAATGCGCACTGGTGACTGTCTAAAGGAAAGCAGGGAAGGGGTGCGGCCAGCAAAGGGAGGGGGAAGAGTGTCCACAAGTGCTGGGTCCAGCTATGGGAAACATGGCCGCGGCAGCCGGCTGTTACCTACCACTAACGCCGCCTTTTCACCTTGGGATGAAGAGACAGCATACCCCGGGAGAACGCCTTCTGCTGCAGAGGGAGGGGAAGGAGACATACCTGCGGTGAGTCCCAGTCCCTCTGCCACTTAGAGGATCACATCAGGGGCCCTCAAGTGGGTGAGGGTCGCTGGAATCTGGTATCCTCCTTCCCGCACAGTCTCCACACGGTGCAGAAGACTGCACCAACCCATTACAAGAAGGGGGGAGGCCACAGCGTGTGACCACCTTCTTCATCCCAGGCCTCTCCAAGGAGAGGGGTGGTAAGAGGCAAAGGACCGGCCAACAGGAATCACCCTGAAACACCCTTGAAGGTGACAGGGGATTAGGTCCTGCCTTGTGGGTCCGAGAGTGGGCAATGTGGGTGACACCACACTGCTCTCTCAGACGCATAGATAGGAGAAAACAGGGTGAGAAATTACACCCCGTTACCTTGAAGACGAAGAAACCTGAAAGACAAAAGGAAAAGATCAATAAAAATACAAGTGACCTGAAAAGGAAAAGACTGATCAGGGGATCAGATCCAGGTCCGCCTCCTACAGACAACTAAGCTTAAACTGAGGTGCTTTGTGCCCGTCGGTGGATATATACTGCTGGGGAGGAGCTATTTTCCTTTCTTTGCCTAGTGTCAGCCTCCTAGCGACAGCAGCACACACCCCATGGTTATCTGTGTCCCCCAATGAAGCGATAAAGGAAAGAATTTATTGGGATCATTCTGATCCTCTTCCTTTTACAGAGGTCACAGGCATCTTTACAGGAGTTTGTGAAACTACCACATTCACACGACCAACCACTTTGTGTTGGCCAGATCTACCCGGACCAACCACTTTGTGTTGGCCAGATCTACCCGGACCAACCACTTTGTGTTGGCCAGATCTACCCGGACCAACCACTTTGTGTTGGCCAGATCTACCCGGACCAACCACTTTGTGTTGGCCAGATCTACCCGGACCAACCACTTTGTGTTGGCCAGATCTACCCGGACCAACCACTTTGTGTTGGCCAGATCTACCCGGACCAACCACTTTGTGTTGGCCAGATCTACCCGGACCAACCACTTTGTGTTGGCCAGATCTACCCGGACCAACCACTTTGTGTTGGCCAGATCTACCCGGACCAACCACTTTGTGTTGGCCAGATCTACCCGGACCAACCACTTTGTGTTGGCCAGATCTACCCGGACCAATCACTTGTGAGAGGCAGATCTACCCAAGCAATCACTTGTGTGAGGCAGATCTACCCAAGCAAACACTTGTGTGAGCCAGATCTACCCAAGCAATCACTTGTGTGAGCCAGATCTACCCAACCAATCAATCAGAGCCCTGCTGCCACAGCATCTGCTCATCGCCGACAGTTACCTGAGCCCACGATCAGAATTTTCCTACTGTGCATAAACGCTAGGCAGTGAGAGGATCCGATACCCCAAAGTGCCAAATAAGAGACCACAAATGTAATTATACAGTGACAACCCATCAGAAAAAAAACATTACCTCCACATGCACATTAGATGACTGTCGGACGATCGATGGCTCTCCCATACACCGCAGCGCTGGCTCTGACTAATGTCATGTTCAGCCGATGCCAGTCTGGGTTTTGGGGGAGATAAATGATGGAGGGAAGGACCTAGAAAACAGGGTAAAATGGGGCATCTTGCGGTGCATTGAGACACATTAATAAAAACTAAAGCAAATCGGTTGTTACCATTTATTGAAACTGCAAGTAATAGGTTTAATGGCCTGCTAACGTCGATGTTAAAATAAATAAATTAATATAAAATTCTTTACCGGGGGGTGAAAATGGTGTAAGGCAAGATAAAGGCGCCCAAAGTGGTTTTGTCTTAAGGAGACCTGCAGCAATATTTTCCTGTAGTGCTTTGCATTGCCGCCCAGTAAAGCAGGGGCTCCCATAAGACACCCTGCAATACAACATGCAGAAGGTTTCGCCTCGCTTCTCTCGGCCGTATTATAAAAAAAAAAAAAAAAAAACACAAATCATGGTTGGAATGAGCCCCACTAATCCCAAGAGAGCGCGCGCGGTGGGGATCTGGACGTCGGGTCTGACGGCACTTGCAAACCATAGAATATATATTTTATGTCTATAAAAGTGACTGTTAATACAGTGCAGAAATCCTCCAAGCGCCTCCTAGTGGCACATCCTGAAACCGCTCCAGGCACTTGGAAAAACTGACCAAACATGCTTTGTTTGCCCGCCAGTGTGATCGCCACCGTACCCCAAAAAACTTTATACACTGGCAGCAAACTCCTGCCCTTCATTCCTCCTTGCTTCAGCCGATAAAAGTAAAAAAAAAAAATAACCAAAAAAAAAAGCAAAGGATTTCCCAAAACCGTTGGAAAGCCATATATTAATAAACCTATCCGCAAAAAGCATCCCGCAGGAAAGGAGGGGGGTTAAATGTATAAGAGGCCGGTCATTCTGCTAGGTCTTCCTACCTACGCTTTCCTACACCGCAGCCGGCAGCACCTTCTTGAGTTCTTTAAGATCCAACATTCCTTTCTCCATTCACTGGGCCGGCGACGTGGTGCAAATGGCAGACAGCGGCTTCTACCGCCGTAGTCCGACCACCCGACCCTTATAGGACGGGCTGCAACCTGTGCTTTGTAGGTGCGAAAAACCGGACCTATTCTAGTCGCTTTCTGCACTGGAAGGGAAGGGTTAAACCAGGTGGAATATTTCAAGGCAAGCTTCACGTAGGGCGGGCACGTAACACTGTGGAATCGGGCTAGTAGCGCCTCCCGTCTCGTTCCATGACAAAACCTACAGTATCCGCTGTGTCGGAGCAGCCTTGGTATCATTAAGTCCAATATACATGTTATTATTTGGTCATTTACATAAAGTGTGGCGCAAGAGTTTGCTCCGTAAGCTCAGTCAGGCCTCGTTCTCCGTAGGGGAAGAGTTCGCTAACACGGTGTCCGGCTGGCGGCTCATTCTGTCCAGTTCCTCCTGGACATTGGTCAGTACGGGCTTCTGTCCTGTATAAAATAAGAACTTTTTATTAAAGTGGATGGGACTATGTCACAGACGGGCTGAGAAAGCGACAAACTAAATGCCAAGGTCACTATGGATGGTGGCATATAAGACGTTGGACAGAGGTCGCTTTGCTCGCAGGTTGTGTACAGGGATATTTGCTGCATATTACAGTCTGGTGTACTATTGCCTATATAACTAGGTACATCCATCATTCACAAGTCCAGGAGAAATGGCCAACCCATGGTGGCAGCGGTGATGGAAGTCATGCGGACTACTAATCACCTGTTCTGCTAGACATGGACGCTTGAATCACCAGAGTTTAGAGGTGGCAGCTTTACACCACTCTATCCGAAGCTCGGCATTGTGCTTGGTGATGTACGGCTGCATGCAGCCGCTTGGTCATGAAGCTCTTCGCGGGGGCGCAGTGTTTGTGCTGATGTGAAACCAAGGGAGGTTTGGGCTCTGCACATATTGGTTATTCACTATGTCCTCAGCACTCGGCGTCCCCACTAACTTCACATGGGCACAGAATGAAAGACCTAAATTCACTGATGTAAGACGCGTGTGGCCAAACGTTTCTCCATATATTGTGTACTCTGGGAAATGCTACAAATATCTAAGATAAGGGGATCACCTGGATACTACATGAAAGCGATATTTTAGCCTACCTGCTTTCTTGGCAGAGTTCGGAGCAGACCCCGGCCCTCCTGGACTCCCGGGGGATCCGGTCTTTTTACTCAAAAGACTATTGAAGAAACTGGCCAAGACTCCTTCACTGGCTGCATTATCTGTAATAAGAACACAATGGCTACAACATTCGAGAAGCCTATAAATGTAGATTACGTTCCATTTCTGCATCTGTTGTCTACGGCTGCCGTGCGCCTCCAACTAATTTCAGCGCAATCCTTTTGGTGAAGTCCTACAAGTCGTACAAGGAGATTGCTTTAACCTCTTTCTGACTGACATCAGACATACTATTCCGTCCATGTGACCCAGCCCATTGACTATGGACGGAATAGTATGTTTTAGCGATCGGCTGAGATCACGGGGGGGGGGCGTGGGAATGCGGCCGATCGCCGCCGGGTGTCTGGCATCCGGCACTTTAACCCCCGAAATACTGTGATCAAACACAATCGCAGAATTCCAAAAGCCAGCGCAGGGGCTGACAGCCCCTCTGCCTTTATATCGTAGACCCCACAGCGTGACGCGGGGTCCTGATGTTGCCATGGTGACCAGACGTCGTGACGACATCCGGGTAACCAGAGGTAGGAAACTTGGTGATCATGCTCAGGACAAATTGCACAACAACTTCCAGGGTTCAATTTTTTTGTTACCCTTGGGAAAATAAAAAGTTGGGGGCAAAAAGATAATTTTTGTAAAAATCTATGATTTTTTAAATTTTACGGCTCTTCGTTATAAGCTTAGTTGAAGCACTTGGGGGTTCAAAGTGCTCACCACTCATCAGGTTCCTTAAGGGGGTCTAGATTCCAAAATGGAGTCACTTGTGGGGGGTTTCCACTCTTTAGGCACATCAGGAGTTCTCCAAACGCAACATGGCGTCCAGTCTCCACTCCAGCCAATTTTGTATTGAGAAGTCAAACGGAGCTGCTTCCCTTCCAAGCTCTGCCATGCGGCCCAAACAGAGGTTTACCCCAACTTATGAAGTATCAGCGTACTCAGGACAAATTGCACAACAACTTTCGTGGTCCAATTTCTCCTGTTACCCTTTGTAAAATAAAAAAAATTTAGTCTCAATAAAAAAAATTGTGAAAAAAGTTAAATGTTCATTTTACTTAAACATTCAAAAAATTCCTGTGAAGCACCTGAAGGGTTCATAAACTTCTTGAATCTTGTTGTGCAGTTTTTAGAATGGTGTCACTTGTATATTTTTTATCATATAGACCCCTCAAAGTGACTTCAAATGTGATGTGGTCCCAAAAAAAAAAAAAAATGGTGTTGCAAAAATGAGAAATCGCTTGTCAAGTTTTAATCCTTATAACTTCCTAACCAAAAAAAAATTTGGTTCCAAAATTGTGCTGATATAAAGGAGGCATGTGGAAAATAGTAATGTTATTTATTAACTATTTTGTGTGACATCTGTGTGATTTAAGGATAGGAAAGTTCGAGAACGGAAAACTGTTAAAATGTTCATTTTCGCCAAATTTCCATTTTTTTTCACAAATAATCGCAAGTCATATCACGTCACAATCACCGGGATCCAGTGAAGCGTTCCAGAGTTATTACCTCATAAAGGGACAGTGGTCAGAATTGTAAAAATTGGCCAGGTCATGATCGTGCAAACCACCCTTTTATTATTATGCAGCTTTCAATAGTATCCGCCGCCTATAAATTATACAATGTTCGGGCTTTAGAGGCCTCTACCTTCAGTCTGTAGTAACACGTGTTTAACATCGATGCATCCATTATTGATAAGTCCTAAAAATATACGAGTCTATAAGAACGCAGGCATGAATGCATGATCAAGTCTGGGAGGAGAAAACGCTGCAACCCCGGCTGTGCGGAGAAGCCCCTCGCTAGGAGTGAATGATAAATGGATGTAATGCAGCAAGGAAAACTACAGAAACGGGTCACCGGCTGAATCAGTCATCAAATGTGAAAATTCTTCTACGGCTGTATGTTAATGACGGGCATTAAGGATAAGGCAAGTTCACTCTTAAGACTCATGTATACTGGGATCTCCTGACACACGATACAAGGCGCCGATGTTGAGAGTAACTCCGGCTCTTTCAGAGCAACTGGCAGAATGTATGGGACAGTCAGGAGATACGGCTGCCGGCCCAAGGCTCGTGTATCTGACAGCCATCTAACGTGTAAGGCCTGCCATCCTCAGGCGCTCAGGACCTCTAGAGGAAGGCGTCCATGAATTAGGTAGGGGATTGAGAAACACTGGCTGCCATTTTGAACATCTCTATCCAGTTATTGGGACTACCTGCCCAGGTGCTACAAAGACCACCCAATGTCAGAGTGGGACCAAGAGCGCGCACGACACTTACTCTTAATATTAGGGTCCGGCTTTTTGACAGTCGCCATTGGTGAAGAGCTGGGCACGGCGGTGGGTCCGGTACGACCTGGAGCACGGGGGGATCCTGTGGGAGCTCTGGCTGGAGACTCCTAAAAGGTAAAATAGTGAACGAGTTATCACTTGTAATAAAAAAGACAAGACTATTATAAGGCAGAAATGCACAGTACAACATTCATCTGCGAGCATCAAATACCAAAGCAGGAGTTAAAACTTTGAATTACAACTTTTGTGTAGTCGTCGCACCCCAAATCTTATGACCGTCATGCTGCTCGGCCCTCAGGAGGTTCACCTATTGGGGCTACACTGGCATAAAGCCATCGATACACAACCAGGCGAGACACGAGCGGCTCCATTGCCTGCAGACTTTCTATATAAAAGGAAACTCGGCCGAGACACAAAAACTAAAAATACAAAAAAATCTTGTTAGATTCTGAGAACGAAACATATCGTCAGACCAAGACAGGACAACGGACCCACCGGACTGCATGAGATGTCCATATCTGACCCCATCAAAGACGGTGATGAAGAGCAGATGTTAAAGCCCCCCAATACACATTAGATTACCCCCTTTGTTTCCTCCCCTAATTCCAAGATACCAAACTTTTTTTTCCCGCTGCCATCATGCCAAGGCTTATTAATTGGGGGACGAGATCTAGTTTTGACTTACACCATTCCCTTTGCTACATATATACATTGTATACTGAAAAAAATCCTGCATGGGCCATCATGGTGAACTAAAAAAATAATGCAATTCTGTCCGTTTTTAATATTTCCAGGCTCCAGCAGGTTGGTACAATTACAGGGATAACAAAATTGTATAGTTTTAATAAATTCTTAACTTTGAGGGGAAAAATAAAATTGTCCACATTTTTGTGAAACCCAGAATTTTTTTTAATTTTTATTTATTTTGACTTTTTTGACAATTGAGCTGTGTGAGGGCTTGACTTTTTGCATCGCAAGTTGTAGTTTTGATGCAGTGGGGTCACAGGTGGTGTTTGGTGCTGTTAGTCTCATCCCAGGCTGGTAAAAGTGTTCGGTGGTATTCGGCGGTGCGGGGCTCCGCTGACATTTTATGAAAGCCTGAGCCTCTTCTGCACGTCCATGGTTTCAATGCGGTGGACTCAGTAAAAATGGCCAACTTTGGCAGCACATGCGCAGATTTCGATCTCAGGAGCAGAGATCACAATCTGCATATGCGCTGCCACCGCCGACCATTTTCCCCAGAGTTCACCGCCTTGAAATCATGGAAGTGTAGGGGGTTAGGGCTTTCGCAAAATATCAGCAGATCGCCCGCACAGTCTAACACCCTCTCCTAAACAGCTTGGAACTTGCAGCATCGCCCTGCAGCGTTGCACCACCGATCACCCCCTCCTACCTTCCTGGGACTCGCAGCATCACCCCGTAGTGTCGCTACGCCAAACACTCCCTCCTTCCAGCCTAGGTCCCGACTCCTGCAGCCGTTGTCCCCCCGATAAGCTAGTTTTGGTCTAAGAATCCCCATTTTCCTCCCAAATTTAGAGGGATAAAAGTGCGCCTATTAATTTGAAAATGATTGGATCATTGTGACCTTGAAGACAAACTGGTAGGCAGTAGTAATGTTGGCACAGACTATACTCACCGAGGCTCTTGTCGGAGTGGCCGGTTGCTTTGCCAAGTAGGACTATGAAAGAGAAAAACAATCAGGAGGACTTAATAGTTGATGCAAAAAAAAAATATTCAACCTTTCAACTATAAAAGCCGATCATTAACCAGTATGGCCATTTGAGCGCCCAACGGGGAGGGTATCCAGCTTTCCCACACACCTAAGAGGCAAATCTACCAGGTGATACTATGATATGGGAACAGGAGATATAGTGCTGCCTTTATATGCTGCATTTTTCGCTGGCAGACAGAACAAGAGACAAATCCAACAATGTCCTGTTCCTGTCACTGGGCAGTTGCTGCCAATCACAGGTGAATGTAAGTGAACAGTCAAGAATTACACCTTAAAAGACGTGTATAGATCCAAGCTACCATACCTGCTGCTTCATCAGGAAAACCTGCTCGTCTTCTGCCGCCACCTCCTTATCATGGACGAGCTGTGGGAAGGAAAGCACCCTACCCTGTAAGACTAGCTCATGGTGACGTTGGGCAGAAGGCGTTACACAGAAGAGGCGCCCCTACCTTTCTTATAGGCGGCTTTACAATAAAGTCTTGAAAGGCATCTTCAGGTTTGACGCTTGTGAAATTTTCATGCAAAATTCCTATTTTCTTCTCGTTGTCCCAGCCAGCAGGACTAGAGAGAGTCAATAGGATGGGTTAAGAAAGCCGCACATGGCGGTACAAAACCTGCACAAACAATGGGGAAGACACCATTTCTGACCCCAGCGACTTTACAGGAGAGACGATCGTCACGGACACAAACTGTATGGCTCCAGCCTACACCATGGAGGCTTATTTAGTGAACAGACCACAGACATGAGATATGGGAGAAATCTTACATAAACACGGCATCTTTCTCCACCACCATGGCAGGCGTGCTAAAGTGGAAGCCATAGGTCTTATGGACAATGTACTTGTACAGAAGATCCAAGTTCTTCTCTTCTTTCACTGAAGAATAAATTAAGGCGGCTCCATCTGTCAGGTACAATTAAGGAAACACCAGCGAAAAGTTTATACTCCAGAGCTGCACTCACTATTCTGCCGATGCAGTACAAGATAAGTAATGTATTATGTATACAGTGACTGCACCAGCAGAATTAGGAATGCAGCTCTAAGGGATTATAGTACTGGGGGTAGCTCAGATCCGTACGTCCCAATCAACGCAATGTCTTTCCAAAGTTACTCATCTTTTCCCATTGCACATACTCTTAAAATGTACATTATGTGGATGGTAAATGAAGGGTCAGGTTGGCGATAGGATACACTGCAGGCAGAACCTCCGGATGTGAGACTGGATGAAGTCAAAATACTCGTCTCTGTAGTCGTGCTCCTTCTCCAACACGCTGACGGCATCACACTGAAAAGACAGAGCAGATTACCAGGAAAGCCTGGACAGGCATGGTGAGGCCATGCTGGATCTGTAGGTCTTCCTCACGCTGATTGCTTCCTTTTTGACCCCATTATGACCTTATATGTATGTCATAGGTCGTGTCTCCCTCTTTGAGCCCGCATCTTATCCGGCACATGACAGCCAATTTGATCAGCTGTCATTGGTCCCCCTAGTCGCAATCCACCAGCGGCTGTTAACATGTTAAATGCTGCAGTCAATCTCTCACAGCGGCGTTTAACATGATCATGTCGGAAGAGCGTTACTAGTTCCATCCATCTGCACCCCTGTCACATGATCGCAGGGCACCGATGGGCTGGCATGATAACCCGGGGTCTGCAGGAGATCACTGTGGTTGTCATTGTCGACCTGTAATGAGCACCATCCGTGTCCAGCGTTCATAGCAGATGAGCATTTCTGCTACAAGTGGCAGGGCTGAAGTCCCATGTAAAACACGAGCAATCTCC
Source organism: Dendrobates tinctorius (assembly GCF_039654945.1). Lineage (NCBI taxonomy): Eukaryota > Metazoa > Chordata > Amphibia > Anura > Dendrobatidae > Dendrobates > Dendrobates tinctorius. Next base: position 18,168,104 of record NW_027361677.1, read on the forward strand.
TAAGGGAACCATAATAGCAAGTGAAAAGTGTAAAAAAAAAAAAAAAAAAAAAATGCTTTGAAAAATAAAATATAAAAGTTCTCATCATCCCCCTTTTGACCAATTCAAATTAAAAAAGAACAAAAAACACAAACATATTTGGTATCACTGCGTTCAGAAACGTCCGATCAAAATCTAAAAATAATTAATCCAAACTGTGTGATGAGAAAAAAAAAATCCAAACCCCAGAATTACTTTGTATTTAATTTTTTTCACCACTTAAATAAAAAAGAGAACCTATACATATTTGGTGTCTGTGAAATCGTAATGACCTGGAGAATCAAAATGCCAGGTTTAGCAATTAGAAGCAGTAAATACACCAAATCAATCCTCTGCTTCCATATTGAACCAAGGAGCTTAAATGGGTTATCCAGCAGCTCATACTATGGCACTGGAAGGTGTCGACTGCTCGCCAGGTATCGTGCACACCAGGCGGGTACATGACACTGTGCCCCAGGGCCTCTCACTTACCTATGGCAGGAGAGTGGGACGTTGGATAGCCCCCACCATTACACCTGTGTGATGTCAAAAACACGACTGACCTTCGTGCACACGACCAGCACTGGCATGCCGAGATTGTGAGTGAGAATATTGTCTCCGAGCGGCAAAATGACATTCTCGTCGTCTGTGCCTGATGAAGCAGGACCTCTCCTCTGCGGGGACCCCGAGGATGTGTCTTCTGGTTCCACATATTCTTGAAAATCCTTAATGACTGGAAAGAGAAAAATAAAATGTTATTTTAAAAATATTTCCAAGCCGACGACAAGGAGACGTCACAGAGACCCTGAAGGTAGAAAATGGGGTCCTTCTCATGGGGGGTGGGGAGGCACGCTGGCAGCAAATCATAAAGACAGTCTTGCAGTGATTGCAAAAAGAGACACTTCTTTAAGTGATGCAAATAAGAGCCCAGCGCATTTGTGCAATTAGCTTGTCCACACAATGGAGACATTCACAGCGGACCCATGTGCGAGAGACCATCAGTGACGATGCACAAAAGGGGACCCGACATTGTGCCAAGCACAGGACATGTCACTGTGAGGACGGACGGGGCAGGTGGTGTCCCCTGTCTATGCACACAGCCATGCTCATTCATCCTCTGTGGTGCAGGATGTCGCCCGTATAGAAGCGGATACAGAAATCCAGAAATCCAGCCCCGAGGAGACGCCGCCTTCTTGCTCTTTCCATGTCAATGTGAGACACATCCGATGTGGCTTATTTGTGCTCTGCCTTGTTAAGTAAAGCAGTTTCCAATCAATAACAGCAAGCAAAGTTTTGTGGAAATTATACAAAATGTGGAGCTGCCATGCATTAAAGTCTAGTGCCTGATTAGACCTTGCAAGTGGCACAGCTGTGGACCCCACCATATCTCCCCCGATAATGAGCATTGCACAGGGGTCCGATACGGATTAATGGGATCCGTGCACCGGGAGTCACATGTATATGTAGCCCCCTGATATATCTATATATCACCGGCGTGACATCACCCTCAGACAATATATGATCAGTTTACTTTGGTATATGGCCAAGTCGTTCCCTCCTCACAAAGGCAAACATGAAAGTATTTGCACAGAGACACGTGCCGACGGCAGCAGGGATATCAGTGTTTGCTGGGAAATGACTTCACCTTAATGATTTCATGCACATTTGTCACCGAGGATTTATAGGAAGAAGAAAAATATCACCAGACTGAACACTGACTACTTAAATGGGCGGGACGAAAAGTTCCAATTCTGTCCCTTAATCCAACGTTTCCACCTTTAAAATAACGTAAAATATTCCTTATTATTGGACAAGTTTTGTAAAATCCCAGGAAACCCATCCACCAAAAAAAGACCTATGAATAGGAGTCCAACCTGCAGCAGGTGCAGAACTATTACTCCCAGCGGGCCCCGGAGGCTGGGGGTTGCAGCGCTGTTCTAACAACTGGAGAGCCGCTGTTTGCTGTTATCTACAGATCATTTCCCAGTAAATCAGCCATGAACTCTTCATTCTCCAATGTCTGAATTGAAAATGAATGAAGGGATAAATGATAGTGGGCAATTGCTTATTGGCAATCGCTCCTATGTCCATGGACCGGATGAATGAGATAAACTTCTGCAAGGCTATTTCAAAGCATCTCACATCTCCAGATGAATCACATGCTGCACCAGACATCTGCAGGAATGTTCCTTCTCCACGGATCAACAACGGCGACTGCCAAGCTGCATCCAGCACAAACATGTGCGAGAGATGCACCCGGGGTGTGACAACCCCAAGGCTCCGTCACTCCCAGACATATAGGCAGGAACGTCAGGAGGATGGCGTCTTAAAGGGCACATGACGTGACCAGCTGTCAGAGCAGTGGTCACCCGGCTTAGCGGTGGCAGAGGGGAAGGCTCGCTAGCAGATGGGACACATCGGAAGACAGATTTAAAAGGGGACCTGGGAAGTGTCGTAAGATAGTCGGTAAGACGAGTACTATTTCTTTGGTTACAGCAAAGCAATGTGAATGTGACTGCACAACCCCTTGCCCAGAAGCTGGAGGAATTCAGGCTCTCACTAGGTGAAAAGAAACCGATCAGGTTCCAGTGAAAGAATATTCACAGCAGTAACTACCTCCTTCTGTACACAGCAGAGACAATGTTCCCGCCAAGACACAAAGTTCCCACCCTATCGCCTCCTCTATTCCACAGGAACGTGAAGAAATTACTTACTGTATGCTCGGTCCATGAGGAAGAGGCGCTTCGACAGGAAGCTTCTCGAGTTATCCACTGTGGTACAGGCCTATCTGAGATGTCTGGTCATAGGTATCCACCTTAATTATGGACTGCAAAACTTGACAACCTCCATTTGCTTGCAGCGGACTATAGCTGGCTATATACCTCAAGACAAAGGTCTGACAAACGGCCCCCCGCAGACCGCCAAACGCCCCCGCAGACCGCCAGACAAACGCCCCCGCAGACCGCCAGACAAACGCCCCCGCAGACCGCCAGACAAACGCCCCCGCAGACCGCCAGACAAACGCCCCCGCAGACCGCCAGACAAACGCCCCCGCAGACCGCCAGACAAACGCCCCCGCAGACCGCCAGACAAACGCCCCCGCAGACCGCCAGACAAACGCCCCCGCAGACCGCCAGACAAACGCCCCCGCAGACCGCCAGACAAACGCCCCCGCAGACCGCCAGACAAACGCCCCCGCAGACCGCCAGACAAACGCCCCCGCAGACCGCTGCTTCATTTGCCAATCCCCCATACCCATGCACGCTCAAGGGGTTTGCATGTGTTCTTAGTAGAGACTGTGGAATAAGCCTGCCAACTCCTAGCAGCTTATCTTTCATAAAAACAAAAGGATCAGTCTTGTGGAAAGCAAACATGGCCGATTATTCTTAAGGCCCTCATACGCATTAGATTAACATTGGACGAACCCGACGATACTGTCAGACACTAATGTGTATAAGGGTCTCCTGTCTCTCCCCTGAAAGATTATGTTGAGGGCATTTAGGATGTGGCACGTTCGATTTTGGGCTGTTTACTCTCATTTTTGGCGAGATGAGCCCCAGAGATATGGAAATAGAAAACACAGGAGCGCTCGGCAGAGCATGTAGTAAATCGTGAAGGATAGCTGGAGACCAAATAATCGATTGCACCATCGTTCATCCAAGAGCTATTCATTTTGTATGGGGGACCCTTACCTATCTTCCATTCTTGCCGGAGGAGAGTATATGATGTTAAAGAGGGTTGCCCTGGATTAGAAAAACATGGCTGCTTTCGTTCCAGGCAGAGCAAGATGCATCATCTGACATTGTGAACATTGTGGTCCCAACCATAGCAGTGAAAAAGCAAGGTCTCCAAGAGTTTGTCACCGACCCCATACTTGCTAAAGGTACGCGATACCTCTCAAAAACATTTTGCTTAACAAACCCTCCTCTGTTCCTGAGACACTTACTCTTTTGTTCCATGTCTCTAATCTCCTCAGGTGAAATCTTCAGCTTGTCTATGTGTTCTCGTAAGACACTTGCCCACTTCAGCAGCGATTCCATTATCGTCCACGGCCTGGACATGTCACCCACAAACACAGCCAGCGTGTCACGGATTGTGTCCGCAGACAAGGCGAACTTTAAAAGGCCTTTGTGGTACAGATCTCCGTCCAAGATCCAAACGTTGCAGCGCGTGTGATCTGAAAGAAAAAAAGCCAAAAGATGCTCAGTACCAAACCAATGATGCGAGCAGATCTCTAGGACCCTCCTAACGAGGTACAAGATCGGCCTCGTACCTCCATGCGGCAGAGATGCAATCTCAGAAATTCCAGATTTGCTTTCCGCCACATTTTCCCACCAGTATAACATGGATATATTCTCGTGTTTACATAGAAATTAGCGCTGTGCCTGACAGCCGAGCAATGAGCTGGAGCCCAGAGTAAAAGCACTCATTGTCTTTGGACAATATCATCCATAATTTGTCACGCAGCTGCCAATTGGCACCGACGGGTGCCGTAAATAGCTGGCAAGGAGCTGCGGAGAGACGGCAAGCCGCGTAGTGCAAGCTGCAAATAGTCTGAGTCACGAAAATAGAAGATGATGCTCCTCGATTATGCAAATAAACATCTGCACGTAGAAAGAACAGAGATGTCTGTCTTGACTACTACAGCGAATAAAGATGGGGGGTGCAAAAAAACAAGCAAAAACGCACAGTCACCCCCTCGTACCTTGAACAGACAACCCCTTTTGCTTTGCACCGTCAAGCCAAACCCTGGTGCCTTGCACCATCATGGCTCCCATGACACAACAGCAATGTAGCTGAGCTATGAGAGACATGTCAGTCACACCTAGTGCAGAAATGTGTCATTTTTAAAGAGCTTCAAGCATAAATCGTACTAGTCTATCAACACTATACTATCAACACTACACTACAACTACAACACTATCAACACTGTACTAACAGTACAGAGGATAAATGGTCCGATCATCTGGACCACCACCAGTGACAATCGGGTCTACTGTACCTATTTAAATGGAGCTGCAGCCGATGATCATTGTTTAAAGCGGAGGAAAATGTTTAATTACTGCTCATGATGCCAACATTCTTTGTGACCGGTGGGGATCTCAGTGATGGGACATAATAGTTTAGTTTCTGGGGAAACATTTAAAACTAGGTCTCCAAGGACATCAGCAGTGGGGGGCAACTAAGAATTGTAAAGGTTGTGAGGGGTGACTTAAAAGGAACACAATAATCCTCTAATCCTGGAAATGAGTGATAAAAGTAAGGGATTAAGTATGATCTGTCCTGCTGCTGACGGAGCAAAAGGGGGGAGGCTCCTGCTGCAGACAGAAGTCTTCTAGTCAGGCACAATACAATAAAGAGCAGGGAGAGGGGGACGTGGCTTTTTTTCCCTTATGTTTCTCAGATTTAATTGTCATGATGAAACAAAATAGGATCAATAAGGAAGAAACTAAGGAAATGCTGGAATAATTTTTCCGTAAAAATAAAAAAATAAAAACGAGCAATCGAAAACAAATCCATTAGGTGCCGCCAGGCTAAAAACCCAGTGAGGCAGAATAAATATTGGCACCCTATAGTTTTATCAGACGCTTTCTATAAGACCATGCACAGTATAGAGCATGTTGGAAGTTGTAGCTATACAACAGTTGGAGAGTAGTAATCCCCCTCTGTATGACCATACGTGATTCATATTGGTCAAGGGGTGGGATGAATGAATGGGGAAGCGTTACTTCCCTCTGTCATAAAACCTCAGTCAGTGAATTGAAATATTCCTGTCAATATGCAGACTGAAAGCCTTTCCTGATCATGTCCTGCAAACAGATGCAAACAGATGCATAAGTCGTATACAGCTGCATCTTGTAATGAGCAGGGCATGATGAGAACAGGGTTTATTTTTTAGCCTCTAAGTAAAGAAGGTTTCCTTTAATGATAGCAATCAGAGATCCCCTTTAAAATAGAAGAGCTTTCAGATGCGCAAAGGAAGTTGAACAAATAGAGTGTGATGGTCCCATGTAGAAAACACAGCGGCGTTTGCTGATGAGCGGTGTGGATTGTTACTCACCATCTCGGTCCTCATCATGAATGCTCAGGTACAAATATTCCAGGCCTCGTCCTTTCTTGTTATGATCCGCTCCTTGTAGCTTTGCCATCAGAGTCGTCTTTCCCGATCCATCTTCCCCTGAATTTACCGAAAGAGAAAAAAAAAAAAAAAAAGTCAGACAACGGTCCTCTCAGGTCAGATCATGTCCACGGATGCAGCATATGAAGCCAGTTAAAAAAAAAAATCTGCATGGATATTACCAAACAGATAATTTGCGAATTTTCCCTGCAAATTTAACCCTTTACCAGGGAGGTTGAAATCTGCAGCAAAATCAGCACCCACTCATCAGAAGGTCTCTCTCTGTACGGTTAGATATAACATCTGTCACTACCTATATATCATGACTTTTTTTTTGGGGGGGGGGGGGGGGGGTGGACAGGACACCACTCACCAAACACTAGGATATTTTTCCCGCAGGGTAGCTTGTTCCGTGCCCGGGTGGAGACATCACTGAGAATAGATGACCTGCACGGAAACAAGGAGATGGGGGTTAAGTTTTGTTGTGCGCAATTTTTAATATGGAGGACGGATTCAAGAAGCGGATGGTTCAGGTCACCGCGATTTACCGAATACTCACAGGACAGAACCTTCTACCTCTTAAAAGCTGAGGTATTTCTTTAAAATGCAGGGGGGGAGGGAGAGGGAGGTCATATTTTATTAATCAGCGCAGCATTACCCGCAGTGCATCTCCCCGGCTCATTGCTTATGTATAATGCGGGCCTCTGCTGTATACTGGAGAGTCTCTTACTTAAGAAATAAAGCGCCGAGCTATTAAAGAGGGTCACATCTTGTAAAGTGGTGGTCTATTACTATACCACCCGGCTAAGGTGGAGGACGACCACCCTAGGACTTTACCGATGATTTTCCGAGCTCTATGTATACAGGAATGAAGTTGCAGATTTTCCCCAGCAGCCAAAATTTTGAAGCAAATGTTAATTTTGTTGCAGCGATTTGGTCCCTGGGGTGAAATATGCAGTTCCACCCTCCCCAAAAAAAATTGCAGCAAATATTCTACGTGGGAACTTAACCTGAGAATTACTCACAGAAGTCATAAAAAGCCTCATGACAGAAAGCAGCACAATCACCGAAGCCCGGACAAGCCAGGGTGTGGTATTCCCCTGGGCAGGAAGGATTAAAGTTGCGAGCTTGGTGAAAACATTAGCAAAGAGAATGCAGAAGTGTGAAGTAATATTCTCAACGCTGGGAAAAAAAAAAATTGTTAGATAAAGCAGCCATAAAAATGTGCCACACTAAAGAAAACCTGTCTGCCCCAGATATAAGTGTAAAAGAAACATACGACCTTAAAGGTGTCCCGACACGCGTTTCGTGTTAGCTTCGTTTTGGGGGATTAGTGTCGGGGGGGACCGGGAAACCTTTAAGGTTGTATGTTTCTTTTACACTTACATCTGGGGCTTTTTATGTGCAGTGGGAGTGATAGCAGCATACTATATGGGTCCTATGGACTATATACTCAGGCACTGATGCCAGCACAAGTATGCTAACCACTCCACACTGTGTGAGTATATATATTTAAACATGGTCATACCTTAGGGCTCTTTTTGGCTTAATTAATGGTGACACTGCGGCTTACTTCACGTTTGTTTTTTGCCCTATGGGTAGTGGAATTAAAGTACAGATCTTTCAGCGGTGTGTAAATCTTAATACACTTAATCTATTTTTCTATTATACTTTTTAAGTGCTCTTTGGATTACACTGTAGCATTTAAGGCTTTACTATATTGATTTGTGATCATGCCCTTTAGATTATACTGTAGCACTAAGCATATTATTGTTAGGTACGTGTAATTGTCTAGCATATGTTCCTTAAGGCGTTATATTGGATATGTATCTCCTTTTAACATTTGTCTGTCTTTTTGGTATTGACCTTAATAAAGCTTTGTTATTTTATGGCATTATGCTTCCTTCAGCTTTCCCAGAAGTAAACAAAAAGTTTGACCCAACTTTTCAACTGTTAATTGATCGCAGAGATCGGCAGTGATCTATACAGACGGCTGCACAGGAACAGGATGAGTTTCTAGGAAGCGCTGGTGGTGACAGGATGATGGGAGTGGTACAGACGGGCAGGCGGACATGCTGTTCTATGAGGAAGCCGACAGCTCCGGATTTACTGCACAGTAGGAAGGAGCAAGAGTGTTATGTCGAGAAGTTAACTGCATCGAAAAAGGAAAAAGTATGTCAAATGATTCAATAAATTAGGAGCCGAAGTAGACCTGTTCTGGGTCGGAGCAGGTGTCAGACCCCGAGGTTAGAACGCGTCAGGACCGCTCAAAAAAAAAAAAGTTTACAATGGGCAAAACTTTTTAGGTCTCATGCTGACGGCTGATCTTTAGGGTTAGAACATGGATCCAGTATAATCGATGAGGCTTTATGTGCCCCCAACCCTACAAACCAAAAAAAAAATTAATAAATAAAGACAGCAGTGTTGGATCAGAGTCACTGAACAAAAATTACCCATACAAGTCTATGGGTCCATGAATATCATAGTCAGGATATGGCAGCCAACCGTTTTTAATACGGCACTTTTTTTTTGTGTGTGGGGGGGGGGGGGGATAAGAAAATCACTTCTGAAACGTTGATAACACACTAACCCAACACTGATGAAAAGCTGATCCAAAACAACTTTTTGTTTCCATATGAGAAAGAAGGAATGAGAATGAATAAGTTTTCACACATGGAAACCATAAACAAGCAGGTTATTTTCTGTTTACTGATCGCATTCCGATTTAAAAAAATAAATACATTTTATGTGACGGTGACCATCGCATGAATCCCTGATGGTCAGCGTTGTGGCAATGATGTGATTCATTGTACAAAAAAAAAAGAAAAACAAATAGCACGGCCATTGTTGGTGCGGAATTTAGACTTCGTTTGTTTCTTTTTTAAGGCTGTGTGCCCACGTAGTGTTTTTTAAGCTTTTCCGCAGCCCTTTTAGACAAGTGATTCTGCTGCGGAAACGCTTAAGAAAAGCATCCAATGTAATAAAATGGAAAACGCACATGTTGTGCTAATGGTGCGTTTATAACCGCTGCGGAAACGCTTAGCGATTAAAAACGCAGCATGTTCATTAATTTTGCGGAATCGCACGCAATTCCGCATACCATCAATTATATTGGCAAAAACGCTTAGGAAAACGCATTCAAAAACGCTTGACAAACGCTTACAAAAGCGCATAAAAAAAACGCATGCGTTTTCCCGGGTGCAGGGTGTGCGATTCTGCTCAGGTTTATTCTGCTTCAGAATCGCTCGCTACGTGGGCACATAGCCTAAAAGTCGCTGCAGTTTTCATGACAAAGTGCGGTACATGAAATAAGCGCTTCTGAACTCAGCCTTAGGGTACCGTTACACTTAGCGATGCACCAGCGATCCCGACAACGATATGGATCGCTGGTACATCGCTAAGTGGTCGCTAGTGAGCTGCCACACAGGTAGATCTCACCAGCAACATCGCAGAGGTCGGGGGTCGCTACTTACCTGTCAGACGCGGCGATCCTGACGTCCTCCCGCTCGCGTCCATGCGTCGCTCGTCGGCGCCACATGAAGCCCAGCAGGAAGCACCCGACGAGAAATGGTTCATGACATTCTCGCGCGATCAGCGATGGACAGCGGGGGAGCCGGTTGGAGGTAAGTATCAGACACAGCGATATCGCTAGCAATATCGCTGCTACGTCACAAAATCGGTGACTTTACAGCGATATCACTATGCGTAACGGGGGCTTTAGGCTAATGAGAGTTTCTCCATGTTACAAGTTATCAGCTATCCATAGGGTAAATGATAACTTGTATATTGGTTGGGAGTCTGACCTCTGGGACCCCCAATAATGGGCCTTTGGGATGTGCCATCTGAATAAAGCACATGCGCCCCCATCCATGGAGCCAAGATAGATGTGTGCTGTTCTCGGCTTTCACCTGCAGTCCCCAAAAAAAGTCTCACCCATCCCCCCCCCTCCATTTCAATGCAATATCAGGATGTCATTTCTGTGTATAAAACAAAGAACCAATGTACAATACAAACATCACACAATAAGGATGAGAAACCAAAGCTAGGACTAGTATGGATTCAACTCCTCCACTGGGCACTGTCATAGCAGCTGGGGGTCCCATTGAGGACCCCTGTGTCTGCCATATTTGTGCACTCCGGAGCCTGTTCCTGAGTTCACAGGAGATCAGGAGGGGGGGGGGGGCAATTGCAGATTCAAGTCAACGAATAAAAAAGTAAAAAAAAAAAATAGATAGATTTATATAAGGGACCGTTAAAGGGGTTGTTCGATGGCAAATTGTCTATTTTAGTAAGGAATTGATTAAAAATAGTCGCCCCCCCCCCCCCACTAATCCAGGGCAGCCTGATCTAGACGCGATGTCTGCCCCACTCCCAAGTCCCAGCCTGCAATTGTCTGCATGGGCCAGGTGACCCGGAGAGCGACCATTGTATCACGTGGGGGTAGACAGCGCTGCTCCGGATCTGCACGGACGCTGGACGGCTCCGTTTATTAATTTTTATCCAATCCACGACTAAAAGTAAAAATAATACTACTCGTCATAATTTAGTGTCAGGAGGCCCCTGTTAATAAGAAAAACATATATTAAATACACACTTACATTTAGTGACTGTCCTAATATTTATCTAGTACGGTAAACGACGGCGCTTAAAAAGAAAAGTCAAAATCTCACATTTTGTGTTTTGGTCACTTTGCCCCCCCCATTCCCCACCAAAAAAATGGACTAAAAAGTTCAGAAAGTTGTGCAGACCCCAAAGTGGTAACTACAGCAGAGAATAAGCCCCCGATGCAGCAAAATAAAAACGGCGATCAGGGAGGGGCACAAACGCCAAGTGAGGACCCTCCGACTGTGCGGACCCCGTAACCCAGCAGCCACCTCCCGGATACAAGGCTTAGCAGCCAAAGTGAACTACAAGCACCAGAATGGCATCATGGACTACAGCACCAGCATGCTGACAGCTGTCATCGTGTCCCAGAGCAGCAGCCCCCTCCCCAATATCAGCTGTCACCATGGTAATGGCGCCTCCCGGGGTGACAGCGGCCGCTCCCTCCCCTCATGGCGCCCTATGTGCCCCCTCAGCACAGCAGCCTCCGCCTCACCACAGACTCTGCCCCTCGTCTTCTTCGCCCCCCGCTCCCGGTGCCTCCCCCCGGTCAGCGCCCAGCAGCTTCCTCTCCGCCGCCATCTTGCCACTGCGGCCACCACAAAGAATGACATCACCCGGGTGCTCTGGGAAGGACCCACCTTTTGAGGCGACTTCGTTAAGTGCCTGACCCGAAACGATAATTTTTCTTTTTTTTTTAGCTCTAAATGAGCGCAGAACGGAGCACGATAGAAAACTAAAAAAAACTGCTAAGTGGCTGTAATAACTAGGGGGGCTTAATCGGCCGAGTCAGGTATCAGGCAATGATTGGGCAGCTTAAGCGTCTGGGTCTTGAAGACAGGGGTGAGGTCGTCCGCGCCTTGTTCACGCACTGCCATCTGCTGGTGGGATGGTAGTATTACATGGGGGAAAAAAAAATCTCAAGGCGTCTAATTCTGAGGAGGATCTGATATCATCGGTTATTAACCCCTTAAAGACATTAAAAAAAAAATTATTTCTTGTAACCATGAACTATAATTGCAGATTTTTTTAAAAACTATTAATTTTTTTACAAATTAATTCATCATAGGGTAGAAGTGACTTTTTGGGTACCTGCAATTTTATTTTTTTTTTACTGTTTTGGAGGCAGGATAAACATTAAAAAAAAAAATGTCAATTCAGACTTTTATGTTCATTTTTTTCTTTAAGCATGTTTTTCCTTTCTGCTATATTTTTACACCTTTTATTTCACTTTTTTTTTACATCTAAAGAACTTGAAAGCGTGATCACTTTTTATTGCAGTGTTGTCCTATGTAGAGGAGCCCACTCCATCCATGTAGGAAGTGTTGTGCCCCCTATACCAATAATAATGCCCCTTTAAAACATCTAACGCCCACTGATCACCCCTATAAAAAAGGGATAATACCCCGAGTACCTCCCTAAAAAAAAATAATACCCTCCAAGATTAATAAAATCTCCTTTAGTCCCCATCCAGCCCCCTAAAACCCAAGGAGCTGCTGACCCCCTCATTAGCAGGCCCTGCCGGGTGCGGTGAGCTGATCGGCTCATGGTGCTGGTGCCATTTTTATTGGCCATGTTTGACATGTTCCAAAATTGAAGATTTTCCCAGGACGACATTTCTAAAACCGGCTCCCCCACTCAGAGCTCTGAGGTTTTGCCACCGAGGAGAAGAGACTTTTACATTTCTTCTTGAAGTTATGACATTTTATGATCCTCGTTCTAGACTCTTATATGCCCGGGATCAATGGCTGCACACAGGGCATCACTCTGTACAGATATTGGGACATTGCAGGAATATTGGGCTGTGGTAGAAAAACCGGGCACCCAGAGGAAAAGCAAGCCAACTCATGTGGCGGCAGCGTCCATAGTCTATGCAACCCATGTCATCTTAGCAATAAAAAATCTGATCTAACATCAGGCGTGCCAGTGTATATTTAAAGAGGATTTGTCACTTGACATAAATATATATAAATGCCGCTGTTCTCCTGAATCCGGCGATGTCTTCCTTTAGTTCCTGCGCCTCTCCGTTCCGGAGATATGGCCTCATCTATTTTTGTCAGTCAACAGGGAGTGGTTCTAAATGACACGCCCATGAGGAGCATCGGAGACCACGCCCAGTTAGCTAACAGGACTACGTTTATGTACAGGGAATAGGATGCCATATCTCAGGAATGGAGAGGCGCAGGAACGAAAAAAAAAAAACAAGGCCGGACTCAGGAGAACAGCGGCATTTACACTGGAATAAAAACAAAAAAACAAGTGACAAGTTTTTAAAATACCAAAATTCAGTTTATAACAATATTCTAGGCCATAAAGAGTTTAAAGACTGGGGAATGGATGGATACGTGTGAAATGTCACCTGTTTACTGAGCTGATGGGTTTGTGTCAATGTATCAGCTGACTCATAATTCTGACTGATTTCCGTATTCAGCCTCATTCAGGTGGTTGCTATGGGGGAACATATTAGCTTCAATATCATAGATGCAAGTCATGGCTTCACTGCAATTCTACCAACCCAAAGAGTATCACAGATCTCTGTGCAATCCAATAAAATAAAAATAACCACTACTACCTGTTAAATCCCCCTCTCTGGTGGTCCCCATCAGTCTTTATTTACCGGTCTGTAGCCGTGATGTTCACGTTCATCCACGTGGTGCTGGAGTCAATCACCGGGCTCAGCAGCAATACTTGCTGTTAGGGTTGGTGGCTTGCACAAAATAAAAATAAAGCGCAATCGCAACCCGGGGTCCACCGTGCAGAGATGGAAAACTGCTGCTAGTAAACAATGATGGAACACACGGTGAGGTATTGCCTGTACGCACTGGGTTAACACCACTCAGTGTGAACAGGACGCTGAGTGCCAACCTGTTACTCCATAGGAACAGTACAGAAACAAAAGAAGCTCCACTACCGAGCTGTGTCATTCGCATACAGAAACGAAAGAGCTGCACTGCAACTGAGCTGTGTCACTCGCACACAGAAATGAAAGAGATGCTCTGCTACTGAGCTGTCACACAAACAAGAGAAGCTCTGCTACTGAGCTGTGTCACACGCACCCAGAAACGAAAGAGCTGCTCTGCTACTGAGCTGTGTCACACAAAAACAAGAGATGCTCTGCTGCTGAGTTGTGTCAAACAGAAAAAAGAAGCTCTGCTACTGAGCTGTGTCACACAAACAAAAGAAGCTCTGCTACTGAGTTGTGTCACACAGAAACAAAAGAAGCTCTGCTACTGAGCTGTGTCACACAGAAACAAAATAAGCTCTGCTACTGAGTTGTGTCACTCACACAAACAAAAGAAGCTCTGCTGCTGAGCTGTGTCACACAGAAAAAAGCTCTGCTACGGAGTTGTGTCACACAAACAAAAGAGAAGCTCTGCTAGTGAGCTGTCACACAAACAAAAGCTCTGCTACTGAGCTGTGTCACACAGACAAAAGAGAAGCTCTGCTAGTGAGCTGTCACACAAAAACAAAAGAGAAACTGCTACTGAGCTGTGTCACACAAACAAAAGAAGCTCTGCTACTGAGCTGTGTCACAAACAAAAGAAGCTCTGCTACTGAGCTGTGTCACAAACAAAAGAAGCTCTGCTACTGAGCTGTGTCACACAGAAACAAAAGAAGCTCTGCTACTGAGCTGTGTCACACAAACAAAAGAAGCTCTGCTACTGAGCTGTGTCACACAAACAAAAGAAGCTCTGCTACTGAGCTGTGTCACACAAACAAAAGCTCTGCTACTGAGCTGTGTCACACAAACAAAAGCTCTGCTACTGAGCTGTGTCACACAAACAAAAGAAGCTCTGCTACTGAGCTGTGTCACACAAACAAAAGAAGCTCTGCTACTGAGCTGTGTCACACAAACAAAAGCTCTGCTAGTGAGCTGTCACACAGAAACAAAAGAGAAGCTCTGCTAGTGAGCTGTGTCACACAGAAACAAAAGAGAAGCTCTGCTAGTGAGCTGTGTCACACAGAAACAAAAGAGAAGCTCTGATAGTGAGCTGTGTCACACAGAAACAAAAGAGAAGCTCTGATAGTGAGCTATGTCACACAGAAACAAAAGAGAAGCTCTGCTAGTGAGCTGTGTCACACAAACAAAAGAGAAGCTCTGCTAGTGAGCTGTGTCACACAGAAACAAAAGAGAAGCTCTGCTAGTGAGCTGTCACACAGAAACAAAAGAGAAGCTCTGCTAGTGAGCTGTCACACAGAAACAAAAGAGAAGCTCTGCTAGTGAGCTGTCACACAGAAACAAAAGAGAAGCTCTGCTACTGAGCTGTGTCACACAAACAAAAGCTCTGCTACTGAGCTGTGTCACACAAACAAAAGCTCTGCTACTGAGCTGTGTCACACAAACAAAAGAAGCTCTGCTACTGAGCTGTGTCACACAAACAAAAGCTCTGCTAGTGAGCTGTCACACAGAAACAAAAGAGAAGCTCTGCTAGTGAGCTGTGTCACACAGAAACAAAAGAGAAGCTCTGCTAGTGAGCTGTGTCACACAGAAACAAAAGAGAAGCTCTGATAGTGAGCTGTGTCACACAGAAACAAAAGAGAAGCTCTGATAGTGAGCTATGTCACACAGAAACAAAAGAGAAGCTCTGCTAGTGAGCTGTGTCACACAAACAAAAGAGAAGCTCTGCTAGTGAGCTGTGTCACACAGAAACAAAAGAGAAGCTCTGCTAGTGAGCTGTCACACAGAAACAAAAGAGAAGCTCTGCTAGTGAGCTGTCACACAGAAACAAAAGAGAAGCTCTGCTAGTGAGCTGTGTCACACAGAAACAAGAGAGAAGCTCTGCTAGTGAGCTGTGTCACACAGAAACAAAAGAGAAGCTCTGCTAGTGAGCTGTGTCACACAGAAACAAAAGAGAAGCTCTGCTAGTGAGCTGTGTCACACACAGAAACGGAACATATGCTCTGAGCTTAATACCCTGACTAGGGTTGTGCTTGCTCTGGAACTCTGCTGTGCTATCTGCACACATGTAGGAACCAGACGCTCAGCCAACAACTAATTGCCCCCACTGTCGCTAGCTGCCTACATGTACAGTCCCAAGCTAGACAGCCACACACAGCTTGCAGACAGAGTAGTAGACCATCATTCGCCTCACACAGCCGTACATAAAAATGACACTAGCACACCGGCGTGCGCCTCTGAGAGACTTTTAAACATTAGGCTCCACCCCAAACACTCTCGCCCAGGCGGCCGTGATCTCGCCCGCAGGCCAATCCGGAGCTGCCACATCACGGACATGCTCAGTAGGGTGATTTCTGGACTTAGGCTCCAGAGCACAAGACTGCACCTGCGCCACACTGGTTACTATAGGAGAGCCAGCAACCACCAAGCACTTACCAGGAGCCTAAGTGAGACGCTGGGATCGACGCCTGTGCTGAACAGCGATCTGAGCGCCCGGACCTGAATGGGGGGACTGTGGTAAGACTTGGGATCTATCCTATGCGGTGGAAGAACCCCAACACCTAACGCTTACATTTGTGGTTAGGGACCGCAGATTTTATTTTTTAGTCTCGGACATCCCCTTTAAATTCTGCAATGAGTTTTTACGTTTCCGAGGATCTGCAATGTCCTCTATCTAACATAAGGTGGTGCTGCATCTCGTATAACAAACAGTACAAGTTAGGGCTTGTTCTTCAGCATTATTGTCTGACTCCATATTGACTGTCCGGTAGACCGGTCACGTGGTGCACGTGCATTTAGTTCAGCTCCACACACTGTGTAATGGCCGCTCTCAGGTACTGCAGCTCTCTTTATTCCATTCATTTCAATAGGAGCCTTATTGCAATACCAAAGAATGATCCCTACACATGGCGGTCAGGGAGAAAGCGCCTGATCCTGCACTACACATGGAGGATAGGGAGAAAGCGCCTGATCCTGCACTACACATGGAGGATAGGGAGAAAGCGCCTGATCCTGCACTACACATGGAGGATAGGGAGAAAGCACCTGATCCTGCACTACACACGGAGGTCAGGGAGAAAGCGCCTGATTCTGCACTACTCATGGAGGTCATTGAGAAAGCGCCTGATCCTGCACTACACATGGAGGTCAGGGAGAAAGCGCCTGATCCTGCACTACACACAGAGGTCAGGGAGAAAGCGCCTGATCCTGCACTACACACAGAGGTCAGGGAGAAAGCGCCTGATCCTGCACTACACATGGAGGATATGGAGAAAGCGCCTGATCCTGCACTACACATGGAGGATAGGGTGAAAGCGCCTGATCCTGCACTACACACGGAGGTCAGGGAGAAAGCGCCTGATCCTGCACTACACATGGAGGTGAGGGAGAAAGCGCCTGATCCTGCACTTCACATGGAGCATAGGGAGAAAGCGCCTGATCCTGCACTACACATGGCAGTCAGGGAGAAAGCGCCTGATCCTGCACTACACATGAAGGATAGCGAAAAAGAGCCTGATCCTGCACTACAAATGGAGGATAGGGAGAAAGCGCCTGATCCTGCACTATACATGGAAGTGAGGGAGAAAGCGCCTGATCCTGCACTACACACGGAGGTCAGGGAGAAAGCGTCTGATCCTGCACTACTCATGGAGGTGAGGGAGAAAGCGCCTGATCCTGTACTACACATGGAGGATAGGGAGAAAGTGCCTCATCCTGCACTACACACGGGTCAGAGAGAAAGCGACTGATCCTGCACTACACATGGAGGATAGGGAGAAAGCGCCTGATCCTGCACTACACATGGAAGTGAGGGAGAAAGCGCCTGATCTTGAACTACACATGGAGGTGAGGGAGAAAGCGCCAGATCCTGCACTAATCATGGAGGTGAGGGAGAAAGCGCATGATCCTGCACTACACATGGAGGATAGGGAGAAAGCACCTGATCCTGCACTACACACGTAGGTCAGGGAGAAAAGGACTGATCCTGCACTATACATGGAGGATAGGAAGAAAGCGCCTGATCCTGCACTACACACGGAGGTCAGGGAGAAAGCACCTGATCCTGCACTACACATGGAGGATAGGGAGAAAGCGCCTGATCCAGCACTACACACATAGGTCAGGGAGAAAGCGCCTGATCCTGCACTACACATGGAGGATAGGAAGAAAGCGCCTGATCCTGCACTACACACGGAGGTCAGGGAGAAAGCACCTGATCCTGCACTACACATGGAGAATAGGGAGAAAGCGCCTGATCCTGCACTACACATGAAGCATAGGGAAAAAGCGCCTGATCCTGCACTACACATGGAGGATAGGGAGAAAGCGCCTGATCCTGCACTACACACGGAGGTCAGGGAGAAAGCGCCTGATCCTGCACTACACATGGAGGTGAGGGAGAAAGCGCCTGATCCTGCACTGCACACGGAGGTCAGGGAGAAAGCGCCTGATCCTGCACTTCACATGGAGGATAGGGAGAAAGCGCCTGATCCTGCACTACACATGGCGGTCAGGGAGAAAGCGCCTGATCCTGCACTACACATGAAGGATAGCGAAAAAGAGCCTGATCCTGCACTACACATGGAGGATAGGGAGAAAGCGCCTGATCCTGCACTACACACGGAGGTCAGGGAGAAAGCGCCTGATCCTGCACTACACATGGAGTGTTACACCGCTCCGCCATACTCACCCGGCCTCCGCTCCCACGCCGCAGTCGCCCTCCGCTCCCAGGCCGCAGCCTCTCTCCACCCGACGGCCGCGGCGGTCACCTGAGACAGGCCCGCGACCGATGCCTCCCCTGCATGCTATGCGCATGCGCCATAGGCCGCGGCCGCGCCTCCTTCCTGCTTCTTATGCTCCGGCTGTGCCCTGACCCGGAAGCACATTTGGACCAATGGCTGACCAGACGGGGCCATATCAGGCCGCTTCCCCCTGAGGGAGGCGCCTGATCGTTGTGTTTCCTGACACTCTGGCCTCGCTCCATCGTGCACACTCTGCTCCTGCAGTTCCTGTCTCGGCTGCTCCTCATAGCAGCTTCTCAGTCCTGCCACCCGTGTTCCTGGTTACCTACTCCAGTCCTGCCTTCAGTGTTCCTGTCGTCCTACTCCAGTCCTGCCTTGTGTTCCTGCCGTCCTACTCCAGTCTCAGTCTTACTCCGGTCCATCCTGAGCCGCCCCTCTCGGTACCGGCTACCGTGGTACTCGAACCCCTGGGCCTGCTCCTAACGGTCCCTGTATAGGGGTCGGTTCCACCTGGCAGCTCGCCCGGGGTCCCTCGGTGCCACGGTCCAGAGGGTCCACTCTCGGAGCTCCCGCTCCTGACCACCCACGCTAACAGTACGATCAGGCCATGGACTCCGCCGGTACTACGGCTGCTACCCAGAAAGAGTTGCTATTCCTACGGGAGAATCAGGGGCGCATTATGTCAATCATGAAGTCGATGGACACCCGTTTGTCGGCCTTACAGGTGGCCGATCCTGGAAATGCCACTCAGCTGGCCAGTCTCCAACAGGAGCTGGGTCAGCAGCAAGATACTCAAACCCACATTTTGTCCTACATGGCCTCCTTTGATAGTCGCTTGTCGGCCCTCCAGGCTGCCGCTGCAGTGCCGACTCCTCCCCCTGCGTCTGCTGCTCCTCCGACGCCCCGCCTCGCCAAGCCGCCTCGTTTCACCGGGGATCCCAAGCTCTGTAGGGGGTTCTTAAATCAGTGTAGTCTCCACTTTGAATGGCTGCCGCAGCAATATCCCTCGGACCGGGCCAAAGTGGCCTTCATCATGTCCCATCTGGAGGGAGAGGCCCTTTCTTGGGTAAACCCGCTCTGGGAACGTGACGACCCGGTCGTTTCGAGTCTCCCGGTTTTCCTGGATACTTTTCGTAAGGTTTTCGATGAGCCGGGCCGGTTAGCCTCTCTCACTGAGTCACTCTTTAACTTACACCAGGGCTCTCTCACGGTCGGACAGTACGCTATTCGCTTTCGCACTATTTCCTCTGAGCTCGGCTGGAATAACGCAGCTTTGGTGGGGGCATTCTGGCGCGGTCTTTCTAGTAAAATAAAGGATGAACTCGCTGGTCGAGATACCCCGTCCACCTTAGAGGACCTTATCTCGCTGGCTACCCGCATTGACCTGCGCTTCCTGGAGCGCGCTCGGGAGTCAGTGAGAGACAGGTGCTCCTCCAGGTCAGTTTCTCCTTTCACTCAGTCGGCCAGCTCACGTTCAGTCGGATCTTCTTCCCTCTCTTCGGGTGAGCCCATGCAGATAGATCATCTCAGGTTGGCCGAGTTACGTCAGAGAGAGAGACGGGCACAAGGTCTGTGCCTCTATTGCGGTCATTCGTCACACTATATCCGCACCTGTCCTAAGAGACAGGGAAACGACTCCACCTAGGTCAGGTAAGAGAGGCCTTCCTAGGTGATGATGATTCCTCTCAACCCCTTACGATTTCTGTGCTTTTGGTTTCAGGAGGGAGGCGTGGTTCCGAGGTGGCCTACGTGGATTCGGGCTCAGCGGGTAACTTCATTCGGCCGGAAGAGGTAGACAAATACCAAATTCCTGTAGTCACTCTATCTAACCCAATTCAGATTGCCACCGTGGATGGCAAACCGCTACAGGTGACCGTCACCTTGGTCACTGAAGAGGTGGAATTGCAAATCGGAGCCTTACATCGAGAGAAGATAGCCTTTTACGTTTTACCTAAGCTCTCTCACGCCATTCTACTCAGTCTTCCATGGTTAAGAACTCATCAGCCTGTTCTCGACTGGTCTTCTGGGGAGATACTCCGCTGGGGGCACCCGTGCCAAGCTCGCTGTCTGACTCCTGTCCGCCTGGCGGCCGCTCCACGGTCACCTCCAGACCTTCCGGGTCTTCCTCCAGCTTACAGCTCCTACGCCGATGTTTTTGATAAGAAGGAAGCGGAGGTCCTCCCTCCACACCGGCCGTTTGACTGCCCAATTGAACTTGTTTCTGGTTCAACCCCCCCAAGGGGCAGAATCTACCCTCTGTCTCCCGCGGAGACCACCGCCATGTCCGAGTACGTCCGAGAGAACCTCGCCAAAGGCTTTATACGGAAATCCTCTTCGCCCGCGGGAGCCGGGTTCTTCTTCGTCAAAAAGAAGGACGGGACTCTACGGCCATGCATTGACTATAGGGGCTTGAATGAGATTACCATCAAGAACAGGTACCCTCTTCCACTCATTCCGGAACTGTTTGACCGTCTCAGAGGGGCTCGGGTCTTTACCAAGCTGGACCTCAGAGGAGCCTACAATCTGGTCCGTATCCGTGCAGGTGATGAGTGGAAGACCGCTTTCAACACTCGAGATGGCCATTACGAGTACCTGGTCATGCCCTTCGGTCTTTGCAATGCTCCTGCTGTCTTTCAAGAGTTCGTCAACGAGATCTTCCGGGATCTCTTGTACTCCTGTGTGGTCGTGTACTTAGACGACATCCTCGTCTTCTCGCCGGACCTCTCGTCCCACAGAAAGAGTGTCCGCCTGGTGCTTCAGCGTCTTCGGGAGAACCGTCTGTATGCAAAGATCGAGAAATGTCTCTTCGAACAGATCTCTCTGCCGTTTCTGGGATACATTATCTCCGACGCTGGTCTAAGGATGGATCCCGAGAAGTTGTCTGCCATCCTCAAATGGCCTCGCCCCGTCGGATTAAAGGCGATACAACGATTCCTCGGGTTCGCCAACTATTACCGGCAATTTGTCTCCCACTTCTCCGCGATCACTAGACCCATTTCTGTGCTCACCCGTAAAGGGTCTACTTCCAAGGATTGGTCTCCTGAGGCAGAGGAGGCCTTTCTGTCCCTAAAACGGGCATTCTCCACGGCTCCGGTCCTGCATCGCCCTGAGAGCGATCGACCTTTTGTACTCGAGGTGGACGCTTCCTCGACTGGTGCCGGGGCGGTGCTGTCCCAGAGAACCGCCTCCGGTCACCTGCACCCTTGTGGCTTCTTCTCGAAGGCCTTTTCTCCATCCGAGTGTAACTACTCGATCGGTGACCGGGAACTTTTGGCCATCAAGTTGGCCTTGGAGGAATGGCGCCACCTCCTGGAAGGAGCTGTCCATCCTTTTGTCATCTTCTCGGACCACAAGAATCTGGCCTATCTCCAGTCTGCCCAGAGACTAAACCCTCGCCAGGCCAGATGGTCTTTATTTTTTGCCCGATTTGATTTCGAGCTCCGATTCCGTCCCGGCAACAAGAATTCCAAAGCCGACGCCCTGTCCAGGGTCTTCCAACCACACGAATCCACGGAGGAACCATCACATATCATTGATCCCACTAGGATCATCACCGTGGCTCCAGTGAACTGGCTTACTCCTCCGCCTGGCAAGACGCTTGTGCCAGAGAATCTCAAGCAAAAGGTTCTTCTATGGGGGCACTCCTCCAAACTGGCCGGCCATGCCGGAACTAAGAAGACCCTTGACCTTATCAAACGTCACTACTGGTGGCCCTCACTTCGCCAAGATGTACTCGACTTTGTGGCTTCTTGTCCATCCTGTGCAAAGAACAAGGTGCCACGGAGATCTCCGTCTGGCTTGTTGCTTCCGTTGCCTGTCCCTATGGTTCCTTGGGAGAACATCGCCATGGATTTCATCACCGACCTACCCTGCTCTGCGGGCTGCTCAGTCATTCTGGTGGTGGTGGATCGTTTTTCCAAGATGGCTCACTTCATCCCTCTGCCCGGTCTTCCCTCAGCGCCAGAGCTGGCCGAGATCTTCATTCATCAAGTCTTCAGGCTTCATGGACTACCTCGACGCATTGTGTCTGACCGAAGGGTTCAGTTTACCTCCAAGTTCTGGCGTTCGCTTTGTAAGCTTATGAACGTTTCCCTCTGTGACGAACAGCCCACCGCCGTTCGTCCACTTACGGGCGACACTAGCGGGAGTCCCGCTGCCACCAAAACGCGACGGACAGCGGACCCTGTGTCACCACTATGTCACAGTCCCACCACTGACACGGGTGTATCAGCGGACGGAGGGGCGTGACACAATGCCGGCACACGGCTATCACAGGCGCAGTGGGGCTTATCTTAGTTATCCCAACACTGGCACCATGTGACCAAAAATATCCAGCAAGCTAATCTCGCTCTACAATTTGCCGCAGGGGGAGTTTAATTTGGATGCCCCACCACTGCTATCAATCTTCCAAGTACTGCGGGGATTTATGTATATCCCACTTTCTCAGTTCCACTTTGGAACTCGCAGCTCTCCGGCGCCCCCCTTACCCTCAGGTCAGTCAGGGAACTGCACCTAGGATAATTAGTCGCCGGACGGGCTGCCTGTTGTGAACCGGCAATTAGGCTTCTGCAGTAAGGGAATTATCAATGCTGTGGCTGAAGCCCCTTACTCAGCAATATAAGACCCTTCTAGACTGCCAGCAAGCCGTAATAGCCGTACACAACGCGCTGCCACCAGTCACGGTTACTTAATTCACAGTGTTAAATTAAGAGGGTCCGTGGCAAACCCCTTGAATTAGTAGCGATTATCTATCAAAGGCGTATAGTTCGATTCTTAGAGCATGGAGACAGATCTAAATAATTTCATTTATTTTCCGAAAGAGGACAGTGATTACAGATAAAAGTTGCTATAAAATTGAGACATAAAATATGTACAGTACAGGTATAAAATAAAAGTGGAGAAAACAAAGAGATTACACTCACAGTTCCATATTGTTCCTTAGGCAGACCATGCGGCTAAGGTGGGTGGAGGCGGAGCTGCACTTCTCCGCTCATTGGGGTCCTTCTAGCACGACGACTTGAGCTGTTCTGAGCTGGTTTGCCCAGGAAATGCCTTATAGACTTTCCTATGTGACATCACAGAGAGGTGCATTCTGGGTTGATCCCACCTCTCTTATCCAAGTTATGTTTTGGCTACAAAACTTAGATTAGCTATAACTTTATGGGAGAAGCTGGTATGGACTCATCAGTGGTATCATGTTTCCCAGCGTAATGAGCCCATCAAGAAAACATCAAACATCTATGCGATATGACCGTCCATTTGGGCGCAAATCCTATCTCATGTTCTGGACAGGGTAGAACTTCGAAACATACGCGGTCTCGAAGCTGGGACCGCTCAGGTTACAAAAATATGATTTTCATATCTCTAGGGTATTTGGTTCTTATGGTATAGTCTCTCATAGTTTTATTCGTTTCAAACAAAGAAGTTTTTCCCGCTCTGAAGAGGAGAGAAGGCAAATGGTGTGAGGAAGATGGTCTAGCTAATTAACATTCCTGCTCTTCCAGAGGAAGTGGCAGGGTTGATAAAACCTGGGGGGAAGGAATTCCTACTACTGAGAGTTTACAATGTCCTAGGATGGAGGATTTGTTAGCACATTGCAACAGAAAACATATCTTGCAGACATGGTACATCACACCTCCCCCTTAAGAGGGCGCTAAGGAGGCATTACCTCTCGGTAATCGGCCATGCGCACCTCAGCGGGTTCGCCCCGGCGGGACAACCCATCGGCATTGCCGTTTTCACTGCCCTTCCTGTGTTTTACAGTAAAATCGTACTGTTGAAGGGCAAGGCTCCAGCGGAGCAATCTTCCATTGGTTCCCGACACGGTGTGCAACCTGCTCAGTGGGTTGTGGTCGGTTACCACCGTGAAGGCGCGCCCATACAGGTAGGGCTGCAAACGCTGCAGTGCCCACACCATGGCCAGACACTCCTTCTCGATGGTCGAGTATGCCACTTCCCTCGGCAAAAGTTTCCGGCTCAGGTACAACACGGGGTGCTCTTGGTCCCCCGAGTCGACCTGGCTAAGCACAGCACCGAGGCCAAACTCGCTGGCGTCGGTCTGTACCAGAAACGGGCGACTGCTGTCGACTGCTCTCAACACTGGAGAGTTGCACAGGGCTGCTTTCAAAGCTTGGAAAGCCGCCTCACAGTCATCTGTCCAGTTGACTGTTTGGGGTAGCCTCTGCTTGGTGAGGTCAGTCAAGGGTTTGGCAAGGGCGCTATAGTCCTGTACGAACCGCCTATAGTACCCTGCAGTGCCCAAGAAGGACTTCACCTGTTTCTTGGTCCTGGGGGTGGGCCAGGACACGATTGCGTCCACTTTTTCTGGCTCCGGACTCATGGAACCCCCGCCTACCCGGTGCCCCAGGTAGTGGACCTCGCGCATGCCTATCTGGCACTTCCCTGGCTTGATGGTCAGGCCTGCCTGGTGAAGACGCTTGAGCACCTCCTGGAGGTGCTGAAGGTGTTCCTTCCAGGTGGAACTGAAGACGGCAATATCGTCTAAGTACGCCACTGCGTACTCCTCCAGTCCCCGAAGCAGGTGGTTGACCATCCGCTGGAAAGTGGCAGGGGCATTCTTCATGCCGAAGGGCATGACCGTGGACTCGTACAGTCCAAAGGGGGTGATAAAGGCGGATTTCTCCTGCGCCTCAGGGCTCAGGGGAATCTGCCAGTATCCCCGACTCAAATCCATGATGGATATGTAGTTGGCGTTTGTCAACCGCTCGAGCAGATCCTCGATGCGCGGCATTGGGTGGGCATCAGGGGTTGTGATGGCGTTGAGCCCCCTGTAGTCCACGCAGAACCGGGTGGTTCGATCCTTTTTAGGCACGAGGACTACAGGTGAAGCCCACGCACCTTTTGACCGTCGAATCACTCCCAGCCTTAACATCTCATCGACCTCTTGGCGCATGACTTGTTGCACCGTTTCAGAGATCCGATAAGGTGTTCGCCGTAATGGGGCATGATTCCCGGTGTCCACCTCATGAACCGCTAACTCCGTCCTCCCAGGACGGTTGGTGAACACGGGCCGGAAGAGTTCCAGGGTGGCCATCAACTGCAACCGCTGGGACACGGTGAGCGAACCACTTATCTCCATGTCCTCAATGGACCCATTGGCCTTGGCCTGGGCCAGCATGTCCAGGAGGGAATCTTCCTCCCCATCCTCTGGCAGATTGCAGACCGGTAGGATGCAAGCTTCACGTTCGTAGTGCGCCTTCAGCATGTTGACGTGAAAGGCCTTGCGCCTACCCCGAGCATGGTCAAGCGTGACCACGTAGGTGACCGGGTTGAGCTGTTGGTGGACGACGTACGGGCCTTCCCAGGCTGCCTGAAGCTTATCCGTTGGTACCGGGACCAACACCCACACCTTTTGACCCACCTGGTAGGTCCGCTCCCGGGCGTTCTGGTCGTACCAGCGCTTCTGGTCAGCCTGAGCCTGCGTCATGTTGTCATGCACCAACTGCGTCAAGGTCTGCATCTTGTCACGGAAGCGCATGACATAATCCACGATGGACACTTCTGTGGGGTTTGGCTCATCTTCCCAGGATTCTCTTATCAACCCAAGGGGTCCCCGGACTCGCCTGCCATACAGGAGCTCGAAGGGGGAGAACCCGGTCGAAGCCTGCGGAACTTCTCTGTAAGCGAACAGCAGGTGTGGGAGGTACCGCTCCCAGTCGCGCCCTTGGGTCTCAACCAGTATGCGGAGCATCTGTTTGAGGGTACCGTTGAAACGTTCACACAAACCGTTAGTCTGTGGGTGATACGGACTCGATACCAGCTGCGTCACCTGCATTTTCTCACAGAGAGCCTCCATTAGGCGAGACATGAATTGGGGCCCTTGATCGGTAAGCATCTCCCTGGGAAATCCTACTCTCGAAAAGATGGTCACCAGTGCGTCAGCCACCTTATCTGCCCTGGTTGAAGACAGAGCTACTGCCTCTGGGTACCGGGTAGCGTAGTCTACCACGGTGAGAATGTATCGCTTTCCGGAGCTGCTGGGGACGGACAGCGGTCCTACAATGTCCACCGCGATTCTCTGGAAAGGCTCCTCTATCACCGGCAAAGGAATAAGGGGAGCCTTAAGAGCAGGCCCCGCCTTACCCACTTTTTGACAGGTGGCACAGGAGCGGCAGTAGTGTGTTACATCTGTCCCCATCTTGGGCCAATAGAAGTGTTGAGACAGCCGTGCCTTTGTTTTGCTGATCCCCAAGTGTCCAGCGAGTGGAATCTCATGGGCAATCCGCAACAACTCAGTTCTGAACTGATAGGGGACGACCAGCTGTCTTTCCCTCAACCACTCCTTTTTAGGATCTCCGGGTACTGTCTCCCGGTACAACCTTCCTCGTTCCCAGAACACCCTCTCCTTATCAGACTTGGAGGTGGGCGTCTCGGCGAGACCTCTCAATTTCTCCAGGCTGGCATCTGAGTGCAGAGCAGCCTGGAACTCCATGCTGGAGGCTGCCAGAAGTGACGTCAGGGTCCCCTCTTTACTGGGACCCTCTGGAACCGGCTCTGGGTTCACCTCTGGTTCAGTCTCTCCTGTAGCAGCAGAGGGTCCAGAAGACAGTGCGTTACCTGCGATCTGGGCACTCTGACTGCGTGTGACAGCTGCTATGTATGCTGTCTCCCTGGGGATTTCTGCAGACCCACCAGCTGGTGCTGCCCTGGGCTCTACCTCCCCATCCACCCCCAACACTTCAGGAGCAGTGCTACTTATGGGCCAGTTACCTTCCTCGGTGGCACTGGTCAGCTGCATGGCATTACCTTCCTCATGGTCCCCATGCACCTCCCCATTTCCTTGAGCACCGTTGCTTACTCCTGCCAGGGGTTCCTCAGCCGTCTCACTCCGCAGAGTGACGGGGCTGAGCACTTCGGTACCTGTGGACACATCTACCGCTTCAAAGAAAGGGTTAACGGGTTCAGTCGGCACAGATACATCAACATCATCATCATCCTTCCTAGGAGAAGAATGGTTATCAGTTTGCTTTGGTACATTCACATCAGCATCAGCATCGTACCTGGGGAAAGAATGGTTGTTAGTTGCATCATTACTCATCAAGGCATTAGCAGGTAACACATTCAGTTTCCCATCATCAACATCATCAGGGTTAACGTTACCCTTATTATCAGTTTGGGGAAGGGTGTCAGGGACATAGTATGCAACCATCCTCCCCAAGTCAGTCCCCAATAAAACATCAGTGGGCAAATTTTCAGACACTCCCACCTCCCTCAACCCGCTCCCGGCACCCCAGTCAAGAAAAACTCGTGCCACTGGCAAGGGACAACGGGTGCCTCCAATCCCGGTGACAGTCAGGGTTTTCCCCTCAACAAACTCTTCAGGGGCCGCCAGTCCAGGACGGATGAGGGTTCGTTCAGCCCCGGTGTCCTTGAGGCCTGTAGCAAGACGGGCCCCCACCTGAACAGGTTGAACGTTGTCGTCAGCCCTCCCAACCACACCTCCCACCAAAAGAACAGAGGCATTGGGCCCGGGGGCCTTGGCTGGGGGGTTCTTCGGCCTGTTCGGACAGGTGTAAAAGAAGTGACCAGGCCGCTGGCAGTGGTGACACAGGCGACTGTCAGTAGCCGGCCTGTTGTTGGCAACAGGGACAGGGCCTCCGGAGGGACGGCTAGCTGGGGCATTGGGGTTGGTTGCTGGCTTACCCCCTTTCCAGCTGGTGGCGACTGGCCTCCGCGTCTCGGGCTTCCGGTTGGCCTCGTGGTTGTCGGCGATCTGCGCCGCTTTGTCCGCGTTCGTTGGTTCGCGGTCCAGGATGAACTGTCGGACCTCAGCTGGGCAGAGATGCAGGAACTGGTCTTTGATCATCAGGTCCCGTAGCTGCTCAAAGGTTTCAACGGACAGTCCATGGATCCACTGGTCAAAGTGGGTCCTGAGTCCTTGCACCACATCACTGTAGCTATCGTGTGGGCCACGTTGGAGGTGTCGGAACTTCTTTCGGTATACCTCAGGTGTCAGCCGGTATTTGGCGATCAGCGCCTGCTTTATGGCGTCATAGTCATCATCGGCTTCTGGCGGAAGAGAAGCAAATGCCTCCAGGGCTTTGCCTTTTAGCCCTGGGGTCAAGTACCTTGCCCATTGGTCTCTAGGCAGCTGGTACTGTCTGCAGGCTTTCTCAAAGGCTCGCAGAAATGTGTCCAAGTCCCCGTCCTTTTCCATCACGGGAAAATGCTCTGGCCGGGGTTTAGGAGTCTGGACGCTGCTGGGCTCACGGCTTCGGGCTGTGAGGGCATTCCCACCCCGCTGGAGTACCTCCAGTTCATGGGCCCTCTGCGCCTGGCGCTCGGCTCTCTCAGCCTCAGCTTGGCGCTCAGCTCTCTCCGCCTGGCGCTCGGCTCGCTGCTCTGCTCTCTCTCGAGCTTGCTGGATCAGCCTCACCCGCCCATCACTGTCTTCGGCGGGGAGTTCGTCCAAGGCCATTTGCAGATAGGGGTCCACCCCGTTCTGGTTGAATGTGGGGCCAGCGCTCAGGAGTGGAGCCTCTGCTGCAGCCCCATTGCAACTTGGGCCAACTTCTGCGCTCGCTGGATTCTGGTCGTTGTCCAGCTGCACTAGAGCCGCGATCATTTGAGCTCTGTTTTTGTTCGTGGCGTCAAGGCCTTGGTACGTGCATAACGCAGCAAGAACTTCCTTTGTCTGCCGGGTGTACCAAGGTTCTCCTTTTGCCGCCATGGTTGCCAAATAAAAGATAGAAAAAGAAAAACGAAGAAACGGGAGGGGGATACTTGCAAGTACACACTAATGTCTCAGGACTAGTAACCACTGAGTCTGTTCTCCAAAACCTATGATGCAGGATTCCCGCAGGAACCGTGCAGGTTTTTAGTGAGAGGAATGATTGCTCAAACCAAATCACTAATGCTCTAGGATTATCCCACCGCGCTGCCACCAATATGTGACGAACAGCCCACCGCCGTTCGTCCACTTACGGGCGACACTAGCGGGAGTCCCGCTGCCACCAAAACGCGACGGACAGCGGACCCTGTGTCACCACTTTGTCACAGTCCCACCACTGACACGGGTGTATCAGCGGACGGAGGGGCGTGACACAATGCCGGCACACGGCTATCACAGGCGCAGTGGGGCTTATCTTAGTTATCCCAACACTGGCACCATGTGACAAAAATATCCAGCAAGCTAATCTCGCTCTACAATTTGCCGCAGGGGGAGTTTAATTTGGATGCCCCACCACTGCTATCAATCTTCCAAGTACTGCGGGGATTTATGTATATCCCACTTTCTCAGTTCCACTTTGGAACTCGCAGCTCTCCGGCGCCCCCCTTACCCTCAGGTCAGTCAGGGAACTGCACCTAGGATAATTAGTCGCCGGACGGGCTGCCTGTTGTGAACCGGCAATTAGGCTTCTGCAGTAAGGGAATTATCAATGCTGTGGCTGAAGCCCCTTACTCAGCAATATAAGACCCTTCTAGACTGCCAGCAAGCCGTAATAGCCGTACACAACGCGCTGCCACCAGTCACGGTTACTTAATTCACAGTGTTAAATTAAGAGGGTCCGTGGCAAACCCCTTGAATTAGTAGCGATTATCTATCAAAGGCGTATAGTTCGATTCTTAGAGCATGGAGACAGATCTAAATAATTTCATTTATTTTCCGAAAGAGGACAGTGATTACAGATAAAAGTTGCTATAAAATTGAGACATAAAATATGTACAGTACAGGTATAAAATAAAAGTGGAGAAAACAAAGAGATTACACTCACAGTTCCATATTGTTCCTTAGGCAGACCATGCGGCTAAGGTGGGTGGAGGCGGAGCTGCACTTCTCCGCTCATTGGGGTCCTTCTAGCACGACGACTTGAGCTGTTCTGAGCTGGTTTGCCCAGGAAATGCCTTATAGACTTTCCTATGTGACATCACAGAGAGGTGCATTCTGGGTTGATCCCACCTCTCTTATCCAAGTTATGTTTTGGCTACAAAACTTAGATTAGCTATAACTTTATGGGAGAAGCTGGTATGGACTCATCAGTGGTATCATGTTTCCCAGCGTAATGAGCCCATCAAGAAAACATCAAACATCTATGCGATATGACCGTCCATTTGGGCGCAAATCCTATCTCATGTTCTGGACAGGGTAGAACTTCGAAACATACGCGGTCTCGAAGCTGGGACCGCTCAGGTTACAAAAATATGATTTTCATATCTCTAGGGTATTTGGTTCTTATGGTATAGTCTCTCATAGTTTTATTCGTTTCAAACAAAGAAGTTTTTCCCGCTCTGAAGAGGAGAGAAGGCAAATGGTGTGAGGAAGATGGTCTAGCTAATTAACATTCCTGCTCTTCCAGAGGAAGTGGCAGGGTTGATAAAACCTGGGGGGAAGGAATTCCTACTACTGAGAGTTTACAATGTCCTAGGATGGAGGATTTGTTAGCACATTGCAACAGAAAACATATCTTGCAGACATGGTACATCACACCCTCGACTTCTCCTCGGCCTACCATCCACAGTCCAACGGACAAGTAGAGCGTACCAACCAGACGCTTACGGGATACTTACGCCACTTCTCTAACGCCCACCAGAACGATTGGGTCAACTTACTCCCCTGGGCAGAGTTCGCTTATAACAACCATGCTGGTGAGTCTTCGGCCAAGTCTCCGTTTTTCATTGTTTTTGGCAGACATCCTGGTGTCCCTCTTCCGATAACCCCTGCCTCTGAGGTACCCGCGGCCAATGCCTTGTCCTCGGAATTTTCTAAGATTTGGGCTGAGACCAACACATCACTCAAGAGATCCGCTGATCAGATGAAGAACTATGCAGACAAAAAGAGGTTGGATTCTCCTCCGTATCGTGTTGGCGACAAGGTCTGGCTCTCCTCCAAATTCGTCCGACTAAAACTGCCCTCCTACAAGTTGGGTCCACGCTACATCGGTCCGTTTGAAATTCTGGGACGTATTAATGAAGTTGCCTACAAATTGAGGTTGCCTGCTTCACTCCGGATCCCGAACACCTTTCACGTCTCTCTCCTGAAGCCTGTGGTGCTGAATCGTTTCCATTCCTCGCTTGATCTTGGTCCTCAGCCAGTGGGTGCCGACAACGTTTTTGAAGTGCAGGACATCCTCGCTGTGAAAAGGGTTAGAGGTAGGACTTTCTTTCTCGTTGATTGGAAGGGCTTTGGTCCTGAGGAGAGATCCTGGGAGCCTCGGGAGAATATTAATGCTCCCCGTATCCTCAAGAGGTTTCTTGTTAATCTCCGGGGGGGGCGGCTTAGGGGAGGGGGTACTGTTACACCGCTCCGCCATACTCACCCGGCCTCCGCTCCCACGCCGCAGTCGCCCTCCGCTCCCAGGCCGCAGCCTCTCTCCACCCGACGGCCGCGGCGGTCACCTGAGACAGGCCCGCGACCGATGCCTCCCCTGCATGCTATGCGCATGCGCCATAGGCCGCGGCCGCGCCTCCTTCCTGCTTCTTATGCTCCGGCTGTGCCCTGACCCGGAAGCACCTTTGGACCAATGGCTGACCAGACGGGGCCATATCAGGCCGCTTCCCCCTGAGGGAGGCGCCTGATCGTTGTGTTTCCTGACACTCTGGCCTCGCTCCATCGTGCACACTCTGCTCCTGCAGTTCCTGTCTCGGCTGCTCCTCATAGCAGCTTCTCAGTCCTGCCACCCGTGTTCCTGGTTACCTACTCCAGTCCTGCCTTCAGTGTTCCTGTCGTCCTACTCCAGTCCTGCCTTGTGTTCCTGCCGTCCTACTCCAGTCTCAGTCTTACTCCGGTCCATCCTGAGCCGCCCCTCTCGGTACCGGCTACCGTGGTACTCGAACCCCTGGGCCTGCTCCTAACGGTCCCTGTATAGGGGTCGGTTCCACCTGGCAGCTCGCCCGGGGTCCCTCGGTGCCACGGTCCAGAGGGTCCACTCTCGGAGCTCCCGCTCCTGACCACCCACGCTAACATGGAGGTGAGGGAGAAAGCGCCTGATCCTGCACTACACATGGAGGATAGGGAGAAAGCGCCTGATCGTGCACTACACATGGAGGATAGGGTGAAAGCGCCTGATCCTGCACTACACACGGAGGTCAGGGAGAAAGCGCCTGATTCTGCACTACACATGGAGGTGAGGGAGAAAGCGCCTGATCCTGCACTTCACATGGAGCATAGGGAGAAAGCGCCTGATCCTGCACTACACATGGCGGTCAGGGAGAAAGCGCCTGATCCTGCACTACACATGAAGGATAGCGAAAAAGAGCCTGATCCTGCACTACAAATGGAGGATAGGGAGAAAGCGCCTGATCCTGCACTATACATGGAAGTGAGGGAGAAAGCGCCTGATCCTGCACTACACACGGAGGTCAGGGAGAAAGCGTCTGATCCTGCACTACTCATGGAGGTGAGGGAGAAAGCGCCTGATCCTGCACTACACATGGAGGATAGGGAGAAAGTGCCTCATCCTGCACTACACACGGGACAGAGAGAAAGCGACTGATCCTGCACTACACATGGAGGATAGGGAGAAAGCGCCTGATCCTGCACTACACATGGAAGTGAGGGAGAAAGCGCCTGATCTTGAACTACACATGGAGGTGAGGGAGAAAACGCCAGATCCTGCACTAATCATGGAGGTGAGGGAGAAAGCGCATGATCCTGCACTACACATGGAGGATAGGGAGAAAGCACCTGATCCTGCACTACACACGTAGGTCAGGGAGAAAGGGACTGATCCTGCACTATACATGGAGGATAGGAAGAAAGCGCCTGATCCTGCACTACACACGGAGGTCAGGGAGAAAGCACCTGATCCTGCACTACACATGGAGGATAGGGAGAAAGCGCCTGATCCAGCACTACACACATAGGTCAGGGAGAAAGCGCCTGATCCTGCACTACACATGGAGGATAGGAAGAAAGCGCCTGATCCTGCACTACACACGGAGGTCAGGGAGAAAGCACCTGATCCTGCACTACACATGGAGAATAGGGAGAAAGCGCCTGATCCTGCACTACACATGAAGCATAGGGAAAAAGCGCCTGATCCTGCACTACACATGGAGGATAGGGAGAAAGCGCCTGATCCTGCACTACACACGGAGGTCAGGGAGAAAGCGCCTGATCCTGCACTACACATGGAGGTGAGGGAGAAAGCGCCTGATCCTGCACTGCACACGGAGGTCAGGGAGAAAGCGCCTGATCCTGCACTTCACATGGAGGATAGGGAGAAAGCGCCTGATCCTGCACTACACATGGCGGTCAGGGAGAAAGCGCCTGATCCTGCACTACACATGAAGGATAGCGAAAAAGAGCCTGATCCTGCACTACACATGGAGGATAGGGAGAAAGCGCCTGATCCTGCACTACACACGGAGGTCAGGGAGAAAGCGCCTGATCCTGCACTACACATGGAGGTGAGGGAGAAAGCGCCTGATCCTGCACTACACATGGAGGATAGGGAGAAAGCGCCTGATCCTGCACTACACATGGTGGTCAGGGAGAAAGCGCCTGATCCTGCACTACACACGGGTCAGGGAGAAAGCGACTGATCCTGCACTACACATGGAGGATAGGGAGAAAGCGCCTGATCCTGCACTACACATGGAAGTGAGGGAGAAAGCGCCTGATCTTGAACTACACATGGAGGTGAGGGAGAAAGCGCCAGATCCTGCACTAATCATGGAGGTGAGGGAGAAAGCGCATGATCCTGCACTACACATGGAGGATAGGGAGAAAGCACCTGATCCTGCACTACACACGTAGGTCAGGGAGAAAGGGACTGATCCTGCACTATACATGAAGGATAGGAAGAAAGCGCCTGATCCTGCACTACACACGGAGGTCAGGGAGAAAGCACCTGATCCTGCACTACACATGGAGGATAGGGAGAAAGCGCCTGATCCTGCACTACACATGGAGGATAGGGAGAAAGCGCCTGATCCTGCACTACACATGGAGGATAGGGAGAAAGCACCTGATCCTGCACTACACACGGAGGTCAGGGAGAAAGCGCCTGATTCTGCACTACTCATGGAGGTCATTGAGAAAGCGCCTGATCCTGCACTACACATGGAGGTCAGGGAGAAAGCGCCTGATCCTGCACTACACACAGGTCAGGGAGAAAGCGCCTGATCCTGCACTACACACAGAGGTCAGGGAGAAAGCGCCTGATCCTGCACTACACATGGAGGATATGGAGAAAGCGCCTGATCCTGCACTACACATGGAGGATAGGGTGAAAGCGCCTGATCCTGCACTACACACGGAGGTCAGGGAGAAAGCGCCTGATCCTGCACTACACATGGAGGTGAGGGAGACAGCGCCTGATCCTGCACTTCACATGGAGCATAGGGAGAAAGCGCCTGATCCTGCACTACACATGGCGGTCAGGGAGAAAGCGCCTGATCCTGCACTACACATGAAGGATAGCGAAAAAGAGCCTGATCCTGCACTACAAATGGAGGATAGGGAGAAAGCGCCTGATCCTGCACTATACATGGAAGTGAGGGAGAAAGCGCCTGATCCTGCACTACACACGGAGGTCAGGGAGAAAGCGTCTGATCCTGCACTACTCATGGAGGTGAGGGAGAAAGCGCCTGATCCTGCACTACACATGGAGGATAGGGAGAAAGTGCCTCATCCTGCACTACACACGGGTCAGAGAGAAAGCGACTGATCCTGCACTACACATGGAGGATAGGGAGAAAGCGCCTGATCCTGCACTACACATGGAAGTGAGGGAGAAAGCGCCTGATCTTGAACTACACATGGAGGTGAGGGAGAAAGCGCCAGATCCTGCACTAATCATGGAGGTGAGGGAGAAAGCGCATGATCCTGCACTACACATGGAGGATAGGGAGAAAGCACCTGATCCTGCACTACACACGTAGGTCAGGGAGAAAGGGACTGATCCTGCACTATACATGGAGGATAGGAAGAAAGCGCCTGATCCTGCACTACACACGGAGGTCAGGGAGAAAGCACCTGATCCTGCACTACACATGGAGGATAGGGAGAAAGCGCCTGATCCAGCACTACACACATAGGTCAGGGAGAAAGCGCCTGATCCTGCACTACACATGGAGGATAGGAAGAAAGCGCCTGATCCTGCACTACACACGGAGGTCAGGGAGAAAGCACCTGATCCTGCACTACACATGGAGAATAGGGAGAAAGCGCCTGATCCTGCACTACACATGAAGCATAGGGAAAAAGCGCCTGATCCTGCACTACACATGGAGGATAGGGAGAAAGCGCCTGATCCTGCACTACACACAGAGGTCAGGGAGAAAGCGCCTGATCCTGCACTACACATGGAGGTGAGGGAGAAAGCGCCTGATCCTGCACTACACACGGAGGTCAGGGAGAAAGCGCCTGATCCTGCACTACACATGGAGGTGAGGGAGAAAGCGCCTGATCCTGCACTTCACATGGAGGATAGGGAGAAAGCGCCTGATCCTGCACTACACATGGCGGTCAGGGAGAAAGCGCCTGATCCTGCACTACACATGAAGAATAGCGAAAAAGAGCCTGATCCTGCACTACACATGGAGGATAGGGAGAAAGCGCCTGATCCTGCACTACACACGGAGGTCAGGGAGAAAGCGCCTGATCCTGCACTACACATGGAGGTGAGGGAGAAAGCGCCTGATCCTGCACTACACATGGAGGATAGGGAGAAAGCGCCTGATCCTGCACTACACATGGTGGTCAGGGAGAAAGCGCCTGATCCTGCACTACACACGGGTCAGGGAGAAAGCGACTGATCCTGCACTACACATGGAGGATAGGGAGAAAGCGCCTGATCCTGCACTACACATGGAAGTGAGGGAGAAAGCGCCTGATCTTGAACTACACATGGAGGTGAGGGAGAAAGCGCCAGATCCTGCACTAATCATGGAGGTGAGGGAGAAAGCGCATGATCCTGCACTACACATGGAGGATAGGGAGAAAGCACCTGATCCTGCACTACACACGTAGGTCAGGGAGAAAGAGACTGATCATGCACTATACATGAAGGATAGGAAGAAAGCGCCTGATCCTGCACTACACACGGAGGTCAGGGAGAAAGCACCTGATCCTGCACTACACATGGAGGATAGTGAGAAAGCGCCTGATCCAGCACTACACACGTAGGTCAGGGAGAAAACGCCTGATCCTGCACTACACATGGAGGATAGGAAGAAAGCGCCTGATCCTGCACTACACACGGAGGTCAGGGAGAAAGCACCTGATCCTGCACTACACATGGAGGATAGGGAGAAAGCGCCTGATCCTGCACTACACACGGAGGTCAGGGAGAAAGCGCCTGATCCTGCACTACACATGGAGGTGAGGGAGAAAGCTCCTGATCCTGCACTTCACATGGAGGATAGGGAGAAAGCGCCTGATCCTGCACTACACATGGCGGTCAGGTAGAAAGCGCCTGATCCTGCATTACACATGAAGGATAGCGAAAAAGAGCCTGATCCTGCACTACACCTGGAGGATAGGGAGAAAGCGCCTGATCCTGCACTACACACGGAGGTCAGGGAGAAAGCGCCTGATCCTGCACTACACATGGAGGTGAGGGAGAAAGCGCCTGATCCTGCACTTCACATGGAGGATAGGGAGAAAGCGCCTGATCCTGCACTACACATGGCGGTCAGGGAGAAAGCGCCTGATCCTGCACTACACATGAAGGATAGCGAAAAAGAGCCTGATCCTGCACTACACATGGAGGATAGGGAGAAAGCGCCTGATCCTGCACTACACACGGAGGTCAGGGAGAAAGCGCCTGATCCTGCACTACACATGGAGGTGAGGGAGAAAGCGCCTGATCCTGCACTTTACATGGAGGATAGGGAGAAAGCGCCTGATCCTGCACTACACATGGTGGTCAGGGAGAAAGCGCCTGATCCTGCACTACACATGAAGGATAGCGAAAAAGAGCCTGAACCTGCACTACATATGGAGGATAGGGAGAAAGCGCCTGATCCTGCACTATACATGGAAGTGAGGGAGAAAGCGCCTGATCCTGCACTACACATGGAGGTCAGGGAGAAAGCGTCTGATCCTGCACTACTCATGGAGGTGAGGGAGAAAGCGCCTGATCCTGCACTACACATGGAGGATAGGGAGAAAGCGCCTGATCCTGCACTACACACGGGTCAGGGAGAAAGCGACTGATCCTGCACTACACATGGAAGTGAGGGAGAAAGCGCCTGATCTTGAACTACACATGGAGGTGAGGGAGAAAGCGCCAGATCCTGCACTAATCATGGTGGTGAGGGAGAAAGCGCATGATCCTGCACTACACATGGAGGATAGGGAGAAAGCGCCTGATCCTGCACTACACACGTAGGTCAGGTAGAAAGGGACTGATCCTGCACTATACATGGAGGTGTGGGAGAAAGCGACTGATCCTGCTCTACACATGGCGTTCAGGGAGAAAGCACCTGATCCTGCACTACATATGGAGGATAGGAAGAAAGCGCCTGATCCTGCACTACGCATGGAGGTGAGGGAGAAAGCGCCTGATCCTGCGCTACATATGGAGGTCAGGGAGAAAGCGCCTGATCCTGCGCTACATATGGAGGTCAGGGAGAAAATGCCTGATCCTGCACTACACATGGAGGATAGGGAGAAAGCGCCTGATCCTGCACTACACATGGAGGTCAGGGAGAAAGCGCCTGATCCTGCACTACACATGGAGGTCAGGGAGAAAGCGCCTGATCCTGTACTACACACGGAGGTCAGGGAGAAAGCGACTGATCCTGCACTACACATGGAGAATAGGGAGAAAGCGCCTGATCCTGCACTACACACGGAGGTTGGGGAAAAAGTGCCTGATCCTGCACTACACATGGAGGATAGGAAGAAAGCGCCTGATCCTGCACTACACATGGAGGTCGGGGAGAAAGCGCCTGATCCTGCACTACACATGGAGGTGGGGGTGAAAGCGCCTGATCCTGCACTACACATGGAGGTTGGGGAAAAAGTGCCTGATCCTGCACTACACATGGAGGATAGGAAGAAAGCGCCTGATCCTGCACTATACATGGAGGTCAGGGAGAAAGCGCCTGATCCTGCATTACACATGGAGGTGGGGGTGAAAGCGCCTGATCCTGCACTACACATGGAGATGAGGGAGAAAGCGTCTGATCCTACAATACACATGGAGGTGGGGGTGAAAGCGCCTGATCCTGCACTGCACACGGAGGTCAGGGAGAAAGCGCCTGATCCTGCACTACACACGGAGGTCAGGGAGAAAGCGCCTGATCCTGCACTACACATGGAGGTGGGGGTGAAAGCGCCTGATCCTGCCCTACACATGGAGGTCGGGGAAAAAGTGCCTGATCCTGCACTACACATGGAGGATAGGAAGAAAGCGCCTGATCCTGCACTACATATGGAGGTCAGGGAGAAATCGCCTGATCCTGCATTACACATGGAGGTCGGGGAGAAAGCGCCTGATCCTGCACTACACATGGAGGATAGGGAGAAAGCGCCTGATCCTGCACTACACACGGAGGTCAGGGAGAAAGCGCCTGATCCTGCACTACACATGGAGGTGAGGGAGAAAGCGCCTGATCCTGCACTACACACGGAGGTCAGGGAGAAAGCGCCTGATCCTGCACTACACATGGAGGTGAGGGAGAAAGCGCCTGATCCTGCACTTCACATGGAGGATAGGGAGAAAGCGCCTGATCCTGCACTACACATGGCGGTCAGGGAGAAAGCGCCTGATCCTGCACTACACATGAAGGATAGCGAAAAAGAGCCTGATCCTGCACTACACATGGAGGATAGGGAGAAAGCGCCTGATCCTGCACTACACACGGAGGTCAGGGAGAAAGCGCCTAATTCTGCACTACACATGGAGGTGAGGGAGAAAGCGCCTGATCCTGCACTACACATGGAGGATAGGGAGAAAGCGCCTGATCCTGCACTACACATGGTGGTCAGGGAGAAAGCGCCTGATCCTGCACTACACACGGGTCAGGGAGAAAGCGACTGATCCTGCACTACACATGGAGGATAGGGAGAAAGCGCCTGATCCTGCACTACACATGGAAGTGAGGGAGAAAGCGCCTGATCTTGAACTACACATGGAGGTGAGGGAGAAAGAGCCAGATCCTGCACTAATCATGGAGGTGAGGGAGAAAGCGCATGATCCTGCACTACACATGGAGGATAGGGAGAAAGCACCTGATCCTGCACTACACACGTAGGTCAGGGAGAAAGGGACTGATCCTGCACTATACATGAAGGATAGGAAGAAAGCGCCTGATCCTGCACTACACACGGAGGTCAGGGAGAAAGCACCTGATCCTGCACTACACATGGAGGATAGGGAGAAAGCGCCTGATCCAGCACTACACACGTAGGTCAGGGAGAAAGCGCCTGATCCTGCACTACACATGGAGGATAGGAAGAAAGCGCCTGATCCTGCACTACACACGGAGGTCAGGGAGAAAGCACCTGATCCTGCACTACACATGGAGAATAGGGAGAAAGCGCCTGATCCTGCACTACACATGAAGCATAGGGAAAAAGCGCCTGATCCTGCACTACACATGGAGGATAGGGAGAAAGCGCCTGATCCTGCACTACACACGGAGGTCAGGGAGAAAGCGCCTGATCCTGCACTACACATGGAGGTGAGGGAGAAAGCGCCTGATCCTGCACTTCACATGGAGGATAGGGAGAAAGCGCCTGATCCTGCACTACACATGGCGGTCAGGTAGAAAGCGCCTGATCCTGCATTACACATGAAGGATAGCGAAAAAGAGCCTGATCCTGCACTACACCTGGAGGATAGGGAGAAAGCGCCTGATCCTGCACTACACACGGAGGTCAGGGAGAAAGCGCCTGATCCTGCACTACACATGGAGGTGAGGGAGAAAGCGCCTGATCCTGCACTTCACATGGAGGATAGGGAGAAAGCGCCTGATCCTGCATTACACATGGCGGTCAGGGAGAAAGCGCCTGATCCTGCACTACACATGAAGGATAGCGAAAAAGAGCCTGATCCTGCACTACACATGGAGGATAGGGAGAAAGCGCCTGATCCTGCACTACACACGGAGGTCAGGGAGAAAGCGCCTGATCCTGCACTACACATGGAGGTGAGGGAGAAAGCGCCTGATCCTGCACTTTACATGGAGGATAGGGAGAAAGCGCCTGATCCTGCACTACACATGGTGGTCAGGGAGAAAGCGCCTGATCCTGCACTACACATGAAGGATAGCGAAAAAGAGCCTGAACCTGCACTACATATGGAGGATAGGGAGAAAGCGCCTGATCCTGCACTATACATGGAAGTGAGGGAGAAAGCGCCTGATCCTGCACTACACATGGAGGTCAGGGAGAAAGCGTCTGATCCTGCACTACTCATGGAGGTGAGGGAGAAAGCGCCTGATCCTGCACTACACATGGAGGATAGGGAGAAAGCGCCTGATCCTGCACTACACACGGGTCAGGGAGAAAGCGACTGATCCTGCACTACACATGGAAGTGAGGGAGAAAGCGCCTGATCTTGAACTACACATGGAGGTGAGGGAGAAAGCGCCAGATCCTGCACTAATCATGGTGGTGAGGGAGAAAGCGCATGATCCTGCACTACACATGGAGGATAGGGAGAAAGCGCCTGATCCTGCACTACACACGTATGTCAGGTAGAAAGGGACTGATCCTGCACTATACATGGAGGTGAGGGAGAAAGCGACTGATCCTGCTCTACACATGGCGTTCAGGGAGAAAGCACCTGATCCTGCACTACATATGGAGGATAGGAAGAAAGCGCCTGATCCTGCACTACGCATGGAGGTGAGGGAGAAAGCGCCTGATCCTGCGCTACATATGGAGGTCAGGGACAAAGCACCTGATCCTGCGCTACATATGGAGGTCAGGGAGAAAATGCCTGATCCTGCACTACACATGGAGGATAGGGAGAAAGCGCCTGATCCTGCACTACACATGGAGGTCAGGGAGAAAGCGCCTGATCCTGCACTACACATGGAGGTCAGGGAGAAAGCGCCTGATCCTGTACTACACACGGAGGTCAGGGAGAAAGCGCCTGATCCTGCACTACACATGGAGAATAGGGAGAAAGCGCCTGATCCTGCACTACACACGGAGGTTGGGGAAAAAGTGCCTGATCCTGCACTACACATGGAGGATAGGAAGAAAGCGCCTGATCCTGCACTACACATGGAGGTCGGGGAGAAAGCGCCTGATCCTGCACTACACATGGAGGTGGGGGTGAAAGCGCCTGATCCTGCACTACACATGGAGGTTGGGGAAAAAGTGCCTGATCCTGCACTACACATGGAGGATAGGAAGAAAGCGCCTGATCCTGCACTATACATGGAGGTCAGGGAGAAAGCGCCTGATCCTGCATTACACATGGAGGTGGGGGTGAAAGCGCCTGATCCTGCACTACACATGGAGATGAGGGAGAAAGCGTCTGATCCTACAATACACATGGAGGTGGGGGTGAAAGCGCCTGATCCTGCACTGCACACGGAGGTCAGGGAGAAAGCGCCTGATCCTGCACTACACACGGAGGTCAGGGAGAAAGCGCCTGATCCTGCACTACACATGGAGGTGGGGGTGAAAGCGCCTGATCCTGCCCTACACATGGAGGTCGGGGAAAAAGTGCCTGATCCTGCACTACACATGGAGGATAGGAAGAAAGCGCCTGATCCTGCACTACATATGGAGGTCAGGGAGAAATCGCCTGATCCTGCATTACACATGGAGGTCGGGGAGAAAGCGCCTAATCCTGCACAACACATGGAGGATAGGGAGAAAGCGCCTGATCCTGCACTACACCCGGAGGTCAGGGAGAAAGCGGCTGATCCTGCACTACACATGGAGGTCAGGGAGAAAGCGCCTGATCCCGCACTACACATGGAGGATAGGTAGAAAGCGCCTGACCCTGCACTACACATGGAGAGCTGGAAGAGAGTGACAAATCTTGCATTCAATGCACATGGAGAACAGACAGAGAGTGACAGACCCTGCACCTGCGCATGGATGACAGAGAGAGAGACTGAAAGAACCTTCACTACACATTGAGGGTAGGTAGTGAGTGACAGACTCCACACTACACATGGAGGACAGGTAGCAAGTGACAGACTCCACACTCCACTTGGTGGACAGGTAGCAAGTAACAGACTCCAGACTACACATGTAGGACACTGACAGACCACACTACAGATGTAGAGCAAGTAGAGAGAGCCCTGCCTTAAAAAAGCATCTCCAATGTTTGCCATTCTTTTCGCATAAAGGGGAAGTCTTTGATCCTCATTGCTTTTTTTCCTTTGATATTTTAGTTTCCATATAGTTTTTATTATTCAGTTTATTTTATAACATAAAACACAGATATAAAACTTATCTAGATGGTTTGGCAGAAGGCTTCAGCCTCTCATCGGCCGACTCACTTCCTTGTGGCTTCCTCTGTCCCCATTGTGCGGGGTCTCAGCGTGGAGCCATACTGTAGCTTCATTGTTTCCTCGCAGCTATTGACGAGCGCCTATTGCTAAGACGACCATGTTGGAATGCCTGTCCCTTTTCAGGATTCTTCGCCTCGGAGTGGCAGCTGTCGTACGCCAAGCTTTTCTGCGTTTCGCAGACACAGTCTTTATGTGTTATCCAGTCGTATAAAGTAGGGCACCCTATAGGTAAAGAGTCATAATAATAGGGGGGCAGCAGCGAAGACGGCCCTGGACCTGGGGAGGGTGAGTAAAGCAGGTTTATTTTTTTAAAGGGTTTTACGAAACCGTAAAAGTGCCCTGCAAAATCTCCATGCACTGTAGTAGCATCACTAGAAAGCTGAAAGATTTGCTTTGCACCAGATGGCGGTGTAACTCAATACTTAAAGTGTCCATACACACTAGATCAATGTCAGCCAGAGCGTGCCCATCTAATGTGTATACAGGGCCTCCTGATGTCAGGGGGAAGAAGGATCCGACATGTTGAATCTCAATCCCTCTTACTATTACAAAAAAACCAAAAAAACATGCACACTCAGCCAAATCGAGCGTGCACGTGGATTTCTTTAGGAATATCTGTCAGCTTGGTGTCCCAGATTACGGCACAAATCATCTTACACTAGGCTCGTTCCCAAAAATTGTGCAGTGACAATGCCCCTTTAGGACATTTACCTGAACCAGAGTCCCCAGCCTTTAGCCCCTCATCAGCGCAAAGTAAGGGATTGGTTGACATGAAGCAAGACTTACAAGGCCAGGCAATGCTCCCTGGGGAAAAAAACAAAGTATGCAAATTATCTCTCCTCCAAGAGGACGAAAGCTTTTAGGCTATGTGCACACTGAGTTTTTGGAGCAGAAACTGTGCGAAAACTCTCCAAATCCTCCTAAAAAAAATGTAAAACTAATCAAAAACTTGGAGTTTCCGCTCCAAAAACTCAGCAATAAAAGTCTCTGGCCCTATTTCATCAAAGCTTTTAAGTAAAAAAAAAGATACGTTTTGAAAAATCACAAAATTTTGGCAGAACTTGGGTACAGCAAGTGTGTGATGACACAGTTTCTCTAATTCCTGATGACCTTTGGTATTCCCTATACCAGAAGTCTCACTCCAGTCCCTGACTGGAGTAAGATTTCTGACATGGCGCACGCTCACTCGTCAGATGCCCCGGACGCTCAAAAAAACTCAGCAAAAAGACTCTGGTCCCGATTTCACAAAGACAAAATTAAAGTGGAGCAAAATTTCTAAATTTTGACGCAACTTGGGAGTTTTCACTCCAGCTTCTCCCAGCTCTGCCAAAATGGGTGGGATGATGGGCAAAGCTTGTCTGTGGCATTCACTATGCCAGAAATCTCACTCCAGTCCCTGATTGGAGTAAACTTTCTGGCATGGGGCACGGCCCTCATCAGATGCTCCAGATTCCAGATAATGTGCAGGGAGTACAATGGTCTCTGGCACCGGGTGAGAGTAGGATCTGAGTTTGGGATGAATCCCTTGGCATCGCCCATGCTATAAACAGTCCTCGCACAACAGAATAAATATTTAGCTTGCGGAGGATTGGGCACACATCGAGAGATTTATGGGTCCAGGCTGTGGAATCCAGGCGGAGAGTCTGCAGAGCAGGCACAGGATTGTCCTGACCTCCCAGTGATGGGAACAGTGGAAGATGAATTGGGATTCTGCTCTTGTAGTGTTGGGTCTGGATTATATAACCGAGGCCCGGCCAGGAGTGGTGATCGTCATGAATATTGGCAGTTGACATTTCATTCTGA
Organism: Dendrobates tinctorius; assembly: GCF_039654945.1. Lineage (NCBI taxonomy): Eukaryota > Metazoa > Chordata > Amphibia > Anura > Dendrobatidae > Dendrobates > Dendrobates tinctorius. Next base: position 18,212,682 of record NW_027361677.1, read on the forward strand.
CCGCACATTGCCCCAGGAGATAAGGAGATACTGCAGCTCGTGATCGGCTCTGAAACGCGTCTCGCGAAAGCCATACGTTGCCATTAAACCGCGGAACGAATTTATACCGGATGCAACCTTTACATACGTTATTGGGGGCGACTGAATCGAAGAGCGAAGACTAAAGGGTGACCTTCTCGTTTGGGGCTGGAGGGTGGTCCGCTTCTCTCTATGAAGATGTCCTTGGTAGTGATGAGCGAATGTGCTGGGATAAAGTGTATTCGAGCATGCTCAGGTGGTAACCGAGTGTCTTCGGCATGCTCAAAAAATATTTTTTAGTCCCCGCGACAGTGGCTCTTAACAAACAGGCAATCCCTGCACGTGTTGTGGCTGTCGAACAGCTCGCGGGGACTCAAACATATAACGACATGACCAAACGATTCTCCCCACTTTATAAAGTTCCTTTTAAGAGTAAATGGATCATTATTGGACAGGGAGGAAAAAAACAACGGTCAGCAGACGGCATCAAGGAATTGGCACATGCCAGGGCGAACTGGGCTTGGGGGTTTCAAAGGGTATCTGGATCAATATACTGTGTGTTGGTCAAGATAATAGTGGGATAATAATTAGGAGGCCACAACTCCGGAGACCCTAGTATGTACTAAAGTCTCTGTAGCCCCAGAAAAAGGGCATGTGGGCCATTAAGTGGCCAGAACCATCTGCTCGGTATTCGGGATGTCCTACTCCACTTAGCACTAAGGACGCGTCATGTCCACTCTGTAGGCGCCAAAGTCAATATTCCTTTGCAGTCCATTTTCTCGATCCTTAAAGTGTCTGCAGTGGAAGATTGCATTTCCTAGTAATGGTGGTGTCAGGCACAGGACCCCCGTATTGCTGAGTCTTGCATTGGTTTGCATTGGGTGGGAGAGGATGTGGGAGTGTTGGGGTGCACAAGAAGAACTTACGCATACATTAAATACTAAATCTATTACTCACCAGGATGTATTTCCTGCTAACGTTCCCTAATTAGATGATTACATGATCTCTGCTGCCATATAAATACATTATGGCCGAGGGTTCCTGGACAATGGCATGTTTCTGTCTGATAATAGAGTCTTTTCAGAAACATTTCTCCCCACATCATCTACAGCCGAGATAATTTTACAACTCATTGACACTTCTTGCAGCTCCAGTTTCTCCAGGGAAACATGCAAAATATGGAACGTGGTTCTATGGACAGTGAAATGCCTTGAAACTGGGCAGGACTGAGTGCTGAAGACCAGGAGATACTGGTGGTGCGGACATCCTACTGGAAATCACTTGCATGGGTTAAATTCATAAAGAATAATATGTGGGGCCCATTATACTGTATGGAAGGCAGCATGGGGCCAAATATTCTGTCTGGAGGACTATCTGGGGCCATTATACTGTATGGAATACTATGTGGAGTCATTACTCTGTCTGGAGGACTATATGGTGACATTATACTGTATGGAATACTATGTGGAGTCATTACTCTGTCTGGAGGACTATATGGTGACATTATACTGTATGGAATACTATGTGGATCATTACTCTGTCTGGAGGACTATATGGTGACATTATACTGTATGGAGGACTATGTGGAGTCATTTTTCTTTATGAAGGACTATGTGGGACCCATTATACTGTATGGAAGGCAGCGTGGGGCCAAATATTCTGTCTGGAGGACTATGTGGGGCCATTATTCTGTCTGGAGGACTATATGGGCCATTATATTGTATGGAAGACTATGTGGAGTCATTATTCTTTATGAAGGACTATTTGGGGCCATTATACTGTATGGAAGGTAACGTGGGACACATTATACTTTATGAGGGCTATGTGTGGGCCATAATACTGTAAGGAGGACTATGGGGGCCCATTATTCTGTCTGGAGGACTTCGTGGGGCACATTATTCTACCTGGAGGACTATATTGTGTTCATTTTTCTGTATGGAGAAATATGTGGGGTCCATTATTCTGTATGTAAGGCGATATAGGGGCCATTACACTGTATGGATGATTATGTGGGATCCATTATACTGTATGGAGGATTATGTAGGGCCCATTATACTGTATGGAGGACTCTGCGGGGCCATTATTCTGTCAAAACTATATTGGTCGCTATACTGTATGGATGACTATGTGGACTAATTATTCTATATGAAGGACTATGTGGGGCCCATAATACTGTATGGAAGGAAGCATGGGGTCCATTATTCTGCCTGAAGGACTATGTTGGGCTCATTCTGTCTGGAGGACTTTTTGGGGCCCATTATTCTATCTGGAGGACTATGTGGGGTCCATTAGTCTGTAAGAAAGACTATGTAGGGCCCATTATACTGCATGGAAGACTATATGGAGTCCATTATTCTGTATAGAAGACTATTTAGGGGACCATTATAATGTCCGGGGGACTTTTTGGGGCCTATTACTCAGTATGAAGGACTATGTGGGGGCCATTATATTGATTATATTGTATGTAGGGCTGTGTGGGGATCACAGTTGGGGCATCATACTGTGTTAGGGTCACCATACTTCGTTAGAGGGGTATAGTAGGGTCAGTAGGGTCATCATACAAGGTCATCATACCATGCGTGTGGAGGATACTGTAGAGGAATTCACTATAGGAGTATCATACTGTGTTTGGGTGACACTTTTGTTGGCATCATACTTTATTATCTGTATTATTTATTAATTCAAGGTTTTTAATCCTTTGTTATTACGTATTTGAATTAGGCCATTAGGCCATATGCTTTTACTGCTCTTACATAGCATATTATATTATTCCAGTATGCCCCCTTTGTGATTAAGTATTCATTTTATTCTAAGATCTATTAATTAAAATGTACTTTGTTCGTTGGACAACCCCTCTAAGTTTGTTTCCATATGAAAAGATTCATCGTTTTATTTGATAATAAGGCAAAGTTCCTCAATTGTAGACTTTTCTATAATAAATATCAAAGTTGGCCCACAATTTTATCCACATTTTTAATTTTGGTCCTTTGTGTATTTGAGTTTGACATCTCAGTATCTACAGTAAGTTAAGGCCCCATTCTCTTTATGTTTGTCATGTCGGCGGTCACGGCTGCACCCGCTCCCGCCCCTCCTCCAGCGGCAACCGCCGCTACCTCCTCCTACCGGCGTCCTCGCCGCGGCGCGCTCCCACGCTCTGCCTCCCCTCCTGTGACGGCGCCGCGCTCCTTCCTTAGGGCGCGCGCGCGCACCAGCGTCCCCTCTTCTGCCTACGGGGGGTGGCGCCGGGGGGTGGCACGTACCGCCCGCTTCCGGACCCTAGGGTATTTCTGGCGCGCTCTCTATTGAGAGGACGCCTGAGAGTTGCTGTGTGCTCGCCACGCTGCGCTTTGGCCCCTTTCCGGTTTCTATAGTGCCGCCTGTGTCCTGTCTGTCTTCCCTGTGGCTACCAGCCCCCGGCTCTGCTTCCTTGTTCCCAGTGTTCTCTCACCCTGCATGACCTCCCTGTTCTCCCTCCTGGTACCTCCTTGTGTGCATCCTCCCGGTCCTCTCCCCTCTAGTACCTGCTCCCTGTCGGTCTACCCATCCTGTAATCCTGTTAAGGTCCTCTACCTCTCAGTCCAGTACTCCTGCCTACGAGCGCCTCTTGTCCTTGAGCCGCCCCTCCTGGTACCGGCTGTCGCGGTTCTGTCCTCGGTAGTCTTGCCCCAAACGATCCCTGTATAGGGGTCGGTCTTCACCTGGAGCGCTCGACCCCCGGGGCTCCAGATCCGCGACCCAGAGGGTCCACTCCCGGACGTCCGTTTTCGAAAAACGTCACAATGTTAAGAGGGGTCAGGTCTTTGTCACTCTCTTTCTCTGTAATAAGTGGAGGTGGGAACTTGTCTCTCTACAGTAAGTGGGGGCGGGTCTTTGTCTCTCTACAGTAAGTGGGGGAGGGTACTTGTCTTTCTACAGTAAGTGGAGGTGGGTCATTGTCTCTCTACAGTAACTGGAGTTGGGTCCTTGTCTCTCTACAGTAAGTGGGGGCGGGTCTTTGTCTCTCTACAGTAAGTGGGGGAGGGTCCTTGTCTCTATACAGTAAGTGGAGGTGGGTCATTGTCTCTCTACAGTAACTGGAGTTGGGTCCTTGTCTCTATACAGTAAGTGAGGGAAGGTCCTTGTCTCTCTACAGTAAGTAGAGGTGGGTCCTTGTCTCTCTACAGTAAGTGGGGGCGGGTCTTTGTCTCTCTACAGTAAGTGGGGGACGGTCCTTGTCTCTCTACAGTAAGTGGGGGAGGGTTCTTGTCTTTCTACAGTAAGTGGAGGTGGGTCCTTGTCTCTATACAGTAAGTGGGGGAGGGTCCTTGTCTCTCTACAGTAAGTAGAGGTGGGTCCTTGTCTCTCTACAGTAAGTGGGGGTGTGTCTTTGTCTCTCTATAGTAAGTGGAGGTGGGTCCTTGTCTCTCTACAGTAAGTGGGGGAGGGTCCTTGTCTCTCTACAGTAAGTGGGGGAGGGTTCTTGTCTTTCTACAGTAAGTGGGGGAGGGTCCTTGTCTCTCTACAGTAAGTGGGGGTGGGTGTTTATCTCTACAGTAAGTAGGGGTGGGTCTTTGTCTCTACAGTGAGTGGGGGAGAGTCTTTGCTTCTCTATAGCAATTTGTGTCAGGATTTTGACTTTCTCTGCAGTAAAGGGGACAGATCTTTGCCATTATTCAGTAAGTGTGGTGGGGGGTTGTCTCTCTACATTAAGCTGTGGAAGGGTTTTGACTCACTCTACAGTAAGTGGGGTAATTTCTTTGACTCTCTACAGTGAGTGGGGTTATGTCTTTGACTCTCTACAGTGAGTGGGGTTATGTCTTTGATTCTCTACAGTGAGTGGGGTTATGTCTTTAACTCTCTACAGTAAGTGGGGGCAGGGGTTGTTTTTCTGCTCTTGCGCTCCCATCTACATCACAGAGAAGTGGACTTTCAGCTTGGGGAGGACATTCCACAATGTCAGGAATTATGCGTACTTTAAAATGAGTGGAATTAAGTTAAGAATCAGGACGGTAACAGTACATACTTGACTGGTATGTGCACCAGAAGCAGGATTAACTTGTCCAGGGGGATGAGGGCATTAAGACCATACTCTTGCACAGGTTTTGTGTGAAAGGACAGGTACGCTTAAAACCGGCCATTCATATGCAAAGGTGTACCTTGAAGCTTAAAGGCTCAAATGCAAAATCCATACCAGGACCCCAGCAGCCATCGTCTCCTACAAACACTTCCGACACCATTTTTGCCCAGGGAGCATATATGCTCTTAAAACTATGTGCAGATGGAGCCTTTTTGTGGTTGATCACATCAAAACCAACAGCTGAAGAAAAATACTCAAAAGACTGAACATATGAACAGCAAATGGGTTTTACAATAGAAATTAATAGGAAGAGTATTTTATGTGGTTTTTAATCAATTTTTCTGGAATTTTTTCAGACTGGACCAGCTCCAAAAAAAACCTCAAGTGTGAACATATTCTAATTCTAAGGATCCCAAAGTGGGGTTCTTTTTACAAGGAATTTAGAGCTCTAAAATCAACATTTAAGTAAAAAAAAAACAATAATAATCTCAATACTGGAAAGTGCACATAGTATTTTTTTTAACATGGATTTTTTGGACAGATGTCTTGTGCTATAATTTCCCACCTGAAATTCACATGATATTACATGATTTCCGCAATTTCCAAACTCAATAGCCTCATATGTACAGTGTGCAGAGTAGGACTGGCCCACCAGAAAACCGGAGAATCCTCCGGTGGGCCCTAGGTTCTTCAGGGGCATCCAGACTTTGCAGCCACTTTGGCGACCTTGAGTTGATGAGAAGCCAGCGCCACCATCTGGATTTAAAAAGGATCTCAGTAATTACGAGATAATCAATCGAATCAGCAAGAGAGCCAAATCCTAACACTGTGTATCATATGGCTATACCGTAAGATACAGTGCTTGTTAAAAATTCGCCCTGATCTGAAAAACCCCTTTAATGAAAATGAATTTGTTTTGTATAGATGAAAGTTGGGCCCTCAGAATCCAGTCCTCTGGTGAGCCCAGTGTTGCACAGTATAACACCGATTGTATATATTAGTCCAGACTGTCTAGATAAGGTCGAATTCAGACCGAGGACTGACCGCGGCTCTCCTGACCCGTACTCAACAGCCGCATATATATTGAGAGTCGCGGTCAGTCCTGAAGCCGTGGTCCAAACTCCGTCTAAATTGCAAGCTCCATTTGTATATGGCAGATTGCAATTCCACTACATCCAACAGGGTCCAAAAGGGAGAGGGGGGTGGATAATTTTTGGACAATTTTGAAAAAAAAACTCCTGTTCAGTATAATATGAGCCTTACTACTGAGGCAGTGGTGTAGCTATAGGGGGTGCAGAAGATAGTCCATACCCAGGTCCAGGTACCTAAGGACACCTTCACACGTCTGCATTAGGCTATGTGCCCACGAATGCAGAACATTTCTGCACCAAAACCGGACTCGTTCCCAGAAGACACGCGTTTTTGATGCGTTTTTTTTCCGCGCGTCTTCTGGACTCATAGGAAATAGCTATAAACGTGGACTCTTCCGCAAAATTAATGAGCATGCTGCGTTTTTAACCGCTAAGCGTTTCCTTTGTGGAAAACAATGCATCAATTGGCACAAAAAGGGCAAAATGCATTAAAATGAATGGGATGCTTATTTTAAGCGTTTGTGAAGCGTTTGAACCGGAACAAACGCTTCAAAAACGCTTACGTGGGCACACATGTATGGTCTACAATTCCGAGACTGACCTGTTCGGATGAGTCAGGGGAGATAGCTGTCAGCTAAATAATCTTTCATCCAACAGCTACTTAAAGGGAATCTGTCAGTAGGTTTTTGATATGTAAGCTGACATCTGCATGATGTAGGGGCAGAGATTCTGATTCCAGTGATATCTCACTTAGTTTACTGGGTGCAGTAGTTGCGATACAGTCACAATTTTTTTTCTGCTGCAGATTTAGCAGAGCTCAGAATGTTGAGCTGTGTATAACCCCAACCACATCACTCATTGGCTGCTTTCTGTGTACATTTTGCATAGGCAGAAAGCTGCCAATCACTGCTCGGGGTGTGGTTGGACCAGGAGGCACGAGACACCTAGTCCTGTAGTGATAATCTCCTGCTGATAAAACATTGATTGTATTGAAACCACAAAACACATCCGAGATTTTAGCTGGTGATCAATAGGATAAGATGAAACGCCCTACAAGCAGTGCGTAAGGATGCGTTTCCACATTTTTTTGATGCAGTTTCGGAGTCCAAAGCCATATGGAAGACAAGTAGAAAAAAACAGACAGTCGGGGGGATTGATGAATACACAAGTTTCATATGGAAGACTTGATCTAAAACCTGCTGGAAAAGATGTACCAAATTTATTAAGCGTCATATGCCTATTAATACATTCATTGTGTCACTTATATTAATATTTTACGCCACATTTTGGACTACGGTGAGTTATGCCTCCCCTGCCTTCTATGCTTCATCCATCTTTTTTTTTTTTTATTTATAAAAGGGCTGATGGAAAACCGCAGCAAGTCACCAAATTTTTCAACAACTTCAAATTGCACAAAAAAAAATGCATTTTTTTAATCCATTCCTAGGTTTGGTCACGTTCACCCAATGCATTCCACGATTTTTTGCTGAGATTGTGCAAAAATTTTATTTTCTTTTTCAAACAAATGAAAAGCAATGTGTGAACTTACTTAACCTTTGGCTACAAAAACTGCACCAAAAATCTCAACGTGGAAACATATCATAAGGATAGGCAGACTTTTATCCCAAGTCTGGAAAAAAAAAAACATTTAAAAATTGGGTTTAGTTTTATCGCAAATTGTTCAGGTGTGCGTGATTTTTTTTTTTTTAAAGGAGGAATATGTAAAATAAATGCTTCTTGCCTGTAAAAAAAAAAAAACAAAACGCACGAGCGGAAAAAAAAGAGACCGAAAACCGTGCAGACTTTGACGTGCGCTCCATAAAAAAAAAAAATGCAATGTGTCTGTACGACGTTAATGCGGTGTATTACCTGCAGTCCTACGTAAGGGACCAGGTAACGCTTTGTAATAAGAGTGGCGCCATATGACACTTTCGGCGCTGCTACTTCTGCTGATATTTTTCCCTATTCCCAGGAGCGGTGACACATACTGAAGGGCAGTGGAGTCTTTCTGCTTTTGAGGTCTTCAATACAGCAGATGTAGGGAGGGGAGCGAATGTAAAAGGCGAGGAGAGGAGGGGGATGGTGAATACCAGATTGTACCTCTGAGAGGGGAGCATCTGTCACTCTCCATCTTGCTCTCAGTCCTAACCCAACCACTCCTGGTTCTGCTGCATCTATCGCTCCCAGGCTTGGATACATCTACCAGGTATGTAGGTAGGATACCGGTGTGACCGGTGCTGGGCACCGGACAGCTGGTGGCGGGCTAGGTGGCTAGCTGGCTAGCATCGTGTGTGCATATAGGAGATGTACAGATAGTGCTGCATGCCAGATCCTTTGTTCTGAAAGACCCTACTGCAAAGCTGACTGCAGCAATACCCCCCCACTCGTAGGAAGCGATGGCCAAACTCCCATGTAATCCAAGTTTTCATTCCAGATTGGATTTCCTTTTTTTATTAATTTTGCCCAATATACAAAAACTAGATTAATATCCCTATTACCTGTCATCGTAATTCTCCTGCCAACTAGGATACTTCTTCCCACCTCCGCCATCCCCTCCCTCCGCCATCCATGTGCTTCTAGTTCCGCCAGAGTGTCAGCTCTGCGACCAAGAAATTGTAGGGTAAGGGTTAAATCTCGGATATATTTGCCCGTCGCCGTCTATTTTTCCGAATTTCCTTCCCCCCCCCTTTCGTAAATCTTACGGCAGATGGGTTGCGTGATAATCTCGACAATCCTACAATTATCTCTAATAATTGTAATTAAATCAATTTGCATCTGTTACATCCAATTTTTTTTTTTTTCCTTTTCTCCATCTGCTGGTAACAATGGATCTCCACCCTGCGATGAAAGGGTTAAACAGTGCATATCCATATCCAATGGGAATATATCCCAATCTCTATTGTTCCGGGCATTTAACCCGTGATCTGCCGGAAGGGCCCTTTTAATCATGACCGTGTAATTCTTCTGGGCTGGACCCGGTATGGCACACGCTTGGTTAATATCCTCCCAAATGCAGGACCTTTTATCAGCTGGGTAAGGAGAGGCACTTCCCAAAATGATTTGCAGCCTGCAGTAGGAGAAGCAGCATTGTTCCTTGTGTGACCTGGGCAAGGTAATAGATGATGGGGGCTGTAGTTCAGATCCTTGCAGTTGTGGCAGATGATAGAGATATTATACCAGATCTGCTCCGGAGGAAGGTGGGGGTCTTCCCTTGCAGCATAATGGTGCATTGCTCCTGCACCCCTATGCCTGGCAATGAGGGATAGTGATGCCTGATCCAATGAGTTGCATGCACCTTTTAACATTTTAAATGCATATTTTAGAAAAAAAAATATTTTTTTTCCTTTTTTAAAATGTGCAAAAAAAAATACATGTGGATTTTAGCATTCTGATCACTGTGATATTTCTACATTTGTACAGCTATAATGTCATTGTATGTGTGGACTTCTCCTTGCACATGGGTTACCTGTAGTAGAGCATATTAGGGCTTTTGTTTTTGTTTTTTGTGTTTTTCGTGTTCCAATTAGTGATGACATGCTTTGTATGCGATCGTCATTCATTTCCATGGGTGCACGCTCTGCACCAAGGCTGTGTAGATTACCTGATACGGTTGGGGTGAATGCACTTGGATTAAATGTTATAGTAACTTTTTAATTTTTCGTGTATTAGGCTTTTTTTTTTTTTTTTCCTTTTAGTATTTGATTTTTTTTACGAGATCTTAGTTTCTATGCGCATGTCAATCGCTGCAGATCCGCTCCATCTGTCTTGTAAAGAATGGAGCCAAGACGTGTGGTTGATCACTATGGTCGATTACGCGACCAGATGGAAACCAAGCAGGGTGGTGGGATAAAGACCAAGTTGTGTCGTTGTACAGTGTATTGTTCTTCCCTCTATAGGGATCCATGATCTTTGTATGGTTTTCCTTTGAAGATTTCAACTAGGCTTATGACGATGCACATGTTGAGAAATGCATCCCTCTGATTTATGACTATTGTAAAAGTTGTTGCCACTGGTGCTATGGGCCGTGCCCACTGCGGTCCCTTGGTATATGGACTGGTGGATGTAGTCATCCAGAAAACTCCTACCTGGCTGAATGTAATGAGGTTGATAGGTTACCACCTTGATGACCATAGTCCCTTTCCTCTTTAATTGGTCCTGGTTATTCTATTTATTATAATCCGCAGTTGAGCTGTAATACCCAATCCCATCAATGGATAAAGGTGGCGCTGTTTCTTCAGTAGCAGTAGAGGTGCCTTTGATTCCCATTGTATATTGCTTGGATCATTTTTTGGTAGGGGGTAGTGTCTGACCTCAAGCGCACACCGACGCTTTCACATCGGGACCGGCCGCGGGTCTCCTGTCCCAAACACAACAGCATGGGTGGTATGAGACTCTGTTTTGGTCAGGAGACCTGCGACCATTGCGTACTTGTACCATGAAACTCTAACACGTGCATGCCGCCTAAAGGTGACAGTGATCGTTTAGTGTTGCAACCCCTTTTTGCACAGCAACTTGATCACCGGGAAGCTGCAACCAGCCCCATTCACTTCAATGATGCTGTCTGGGGACTGGCGAGCCGGTGTGAAGGAGTCGTGGCACTGGATTGGAAGTAGGGCCCCTTTTAGTCTGTGGCGATTCAAGATAGGCAAAAAATTTGGCTCTGTGTTCAGTTTGGTCCTCAAGCCAGACCATGGCAATGTTTTCTTCTACGCCAGCAATCGTGGGTGCCTCTGCCATTTACTAGTCCCCCATGCTCCAAGCTGTGATGTCTTGTCACCTTATGGATGGGGGGTCCTAGTAAGCAGCAGGGGACCTCCGTATGCTGGGCAGAGGATTGCTGGTCCAGCTTGGATGCAGGACTTTCTTGTTCGTATCTAGAGGTGATCCCAGATGGCTACACCCCATTTATGCCATATCTTGGGAATTGTAGCCGAATATTAGCTTGTTTCTTTAACAATTGGCCAACTTTACCCACTGTGTACTAATGGTTTAATCCGTGCTATACAACAAGATGCCTTTGTCTGCTGACAAATGTCAGGGGAAGACAGTCCACCAATCTGTCAGGCAATTAAGGAAAACTTCAAGGCGCAAAGTCCCAGTTCAGCTTCTTTCCTGTGCATGGAGGAGAAAATCTGGCCATCTGTCAAAGTTTATGGTTCATTAAGGAAAGTAACGAGTGGGTGTGCGGGTTACTGTAATGGGTGCCTTCATTTATGGTACTTGCACTCCTGTCCTCTGTGGCACCTTGAGATGCATTTGGCTATTGACCACTTGTGGTTTTCAAGCCAAGGCTGCATCAGCTGCCAGTTCTTGATTTTGAATTTTTTTTTTTTTTCCCTCCAAGCAATGAATGTTTTATGATGGGAAGAGGTTGATAAGAATACTGGGAAATAATGCCAATGATTATGTTCTGATGATCTTCCTTGCTTGTCTTCACAGTAATAACAATGGGGGCAAAGTTGAGTAAGAAGAAGAAGGGATATTGCCTTGGTGCTGGCAAAGATGGAGAGTCCACAGAAACAACAGAGGTTGAACAAAAAGAAACAGAGACTCAGTTGGGACAAAAAGATGCAGCAGAACCAAATGGAGAAAAAAACCCTACCGACCAAACTATGAACAATGGTGCAAGTGAGGAACAGAAGGTTCCAGTGGAAAAAAACAGCACGGAGGCTCAATCTGGTAAAACTACCAAAGACGATACAAGTAAAGACCAAAAGTCTGAAGGTAAACCTAATGCTGAACAAAAAAAGGTAAAAGAACCTAAACCAGACCAAGACAAACCTGAAAATATGGAGAGTTCAAGTACATCTCAGCAGACAGCTCCAGAAAGTGGTAAAGAAGAGAAAAGTCAACCTGTAGAAAAACCACAAACTAATCACGACAAGGCAAAAGAGTTAGCTGCTAAAGAAGAACCAACTCTGGAAGCCAAGACAGTAATGACACATGAAAGTTCAGAGCCGAAAAAGCAAAACCAATCTGTGACCGAACCCTCAGCTCCTACACCAGAACACAAAGAAGAGTTGGCCAAGTCAGTACCTGATCCAGAGACTAAAGTGGAGGTAGAGAAGATGGAGAAAGAACAAACTCCACTGCTGACAAAAGCTCAAGTTTCAGAGCAAGAAACAAAAGCACAGAAACCAGTCCTGGATTCTGTGAAGGGGGCAGAAATGCCCCCTGAGGTAGTTGAGTCATTAGTCTCAGAAACTGTTTTGGTAGATCCTGTTTTGCAGGAACCAGTAGCTAAAGTGGTAAAACCAGAGCCTGTGCAAAAGGCAATAGAACCAGAGCCAACTGGACCTGCGCTTCCAGAAACTGTACCAGCTGTTGAGTTGGTAAAGCCCAAACCAGTAACTGAGCCTGTGGAGTCAAAGACTTCTGAAGAGCCTATACCTCTTGTCCCAGTGATCAAGATTGTAGAACCTATGGCCAATCCTGAATTGGTGCCTTGTTCAGAGCCTGAAAAACTAAGTGAAACTAGGCAAGAAACAGAATCTTTACCTGAACCACTGCCATCAAATGAAGTGCCTGACTCTGTTAAAGTAGATGAAAATGTAGAGCATCATGAAACTTTGGATCTGGTTACGGAATCGATAGAAACCAAGGCTTTTACTACTGAATGTGTTCCAGCAGAGCCACCATCTGTAGAGAAGGTTCCTCATCAGGATGTGACTCTTGCCGACAAAGGCCTCTCTCAGCAAGCTGTAGAAGAAATCCATGAAGGTAAAGTCCAGGACATAATCACCGCTCAGCCGGAAATGGGAGATGAGAAAATCCAACATGAAGTTAAGGACGAAGAAAAAGAAAGCATCTCCGATAAAGAACCAACAGAGCAAGGAAGCCAAGAGAAGAACAAAGACTGTAAAGTTCCCGAAGAGGTTGTCTTGGACACATCAAAAGATAAAGACCATGAAGGTACCATAATCCATGATGGAACTCCAGATAAAAATGCTGAAGCCAATGCTGAAAACCACAAAATGCCTGCTGAAGAATTATCAAATGAACCTTCTGCGCCACTAATCGTGGAGAAGCATGGAGTCAGTAATGGCTTACCTCTGAAGGAAGAAGTGAAGGTGCACCTTGAGAATGGATGTGACAAAGACCTCCATGAGCTTAATGGTCAAGGTGAAGGCCATGAGATTGCAGTATGCAATGAATAAATGCATGAGGCTTTTTGTTTATTGCCAGTTCAAAGGTGAAATGATCCATATTCTGGTGAACTGTCTACATCGTCTGTGACCAAATCCTCCATGAAAAATTTTAAGCGTTTGAAGGCAAAAAATAAAATGACCCCCCCCCCCCCCCCCCCCCTCACCCCTTGACCAAATCTTTTATTAGTGACACTTGCCATATCCGATTCTGCCAAATTTATTATAGCTTAACTTATTGATCGAATCTCCTGAAGATAACAAATTAAAATTTAGGAGTAATATTTATATTCATGTTTTTTCTATTTGATGTTCCGAAAGGCCAAATGTAATGCGAAAGTGACCAATGCCCAATGGAAAAAAAATCCTCATGAGCTTAACCGGATGTTCAAAAATGTCTTAACGCATGAACTTCACAATGTTTTCCACAAATAAAATGTCATATTTAAGTTTACGCTGTCCGACCATTTACTATGTGTGAGTGTGAGACGTCGAAAACAAGACTTCGACTGAACTTCCAAAAAAAAAATTGAATTCCAACATCTTTGGCCCATTTCTCTTATCTTGACACATTTGGATCAGTCATTTCAGACAGTCTGGCTGTAGCGTCCCTCCCTAGGATTAGTGATGAGAAGTCTGGGAAGGGGGTCTGTGATGACTTTGCCTTGCATGCCTAGTTCTGAGAATATCCAGAAACCATGTCGGTATGGCTGTGACAACTGGTGTTCTTATAGATGTAGACTCAATAAGAGGAAAACTTGTGCCATGATATGTTGAAAACTTCTTAATTCTATTTTAAATCTCCTATAAAAAAAAAATAAAACTTTCCTATTTTCCACACTGGCCACTAGGCCTAATATAAAACTTCACCTCTTGTTCGGCACACAGACATGAGCAGCAATAGTCCGTCTCGAACCCTATTGAATTTTATAGGCAAATTTTATGAGTGCGCACACATTATTAAAGGGAGGAGGAGATGATCTGTGCCATATGTTATGGTGGATCCTGTGTTGTATCTATTTTTTTTCTTTGTCTGTGGTGATAACGAGTCTGCTGAAAAGTCATATTTCTGTAATTTTCAGGAAGTACGAATCTATCATAGCGCGTGGTGGAAAATTGAAAAATTGAATTAATCTCTATCACTATATAAACAAAAACATATTTGTTATAAAAGAGAAAAATACTTTAAAGCGGGTTGTGCCGCTGACGATATAAGTTCTAGGAGAGAAGTGGGGAAATGGATGATTGCATGAAACACCCTTGCGATCGTTGCTACGAGAGTAATTAAACCGATCACCTCCCTATTTTGATAATTTGACACTCATTTAATGGCCCTTGCAGAGAAGCTGGACACGTGTCATCTTCCTTATCTGATGTCCTCCATGCTCGATCCAACCGTACGGTGATCTCATAAATGTGGATTGACAACACCCCTCCGACCGACTACATGTTGGTGGGACGGGTCACGTCAAGCCATTGTACTGTAAGGGCAATTTCATGTTTCTAAAAGACTGACCACAGACCTTCGAGGGAAGAGACCCCCGGAGAGAACAAAAGAATCAAAGGAAGCTGAACTCCATGGGCTGTTCAATGGATGGGCTTAAGCCTCCGTAGGAAGTAGCCTAAAACCTTCTAATGGGGATGTTTATCCAGAAAAGCATAAATATTTATACAATGTATGTAACGGAACAAAAAGACAAATAGGGTTCAGTTCCTGTTTTAATACATGACTTCTGAAGTTTGAAGATTTTTTTTTTTTTTTTTTTTTTTTGGCCTGGTTTTAAAGGGAATCATTCTGCAGGATCAACCCTCCTAAGCCGTCTATATGGGCATGTATGTAGGTCATAAGAAGCTGAATAAAATGATACCTTGAAATCTTCAATCTGATATCTTATTCCAGAGCAATTCACATCTCGTATGTAAATGAGTTGCTAAGATCTATGGGCCAGACATAGATCTCCCCAACAATCTGCCTCCAGAGTTTACTTATAAATGCATTACCAGTGTGAGACATGCAATGTCTGACAGTCTGCTCTCCTGATCTACATGTCTCACACTCGTAACACTTCCTTTTTATGCAAAATCATCTCTGAAGACAGATTTTTGGGGAGATCTATGTCCGGCCCAGAGATCTTTACAGTTACATATTCTGGAAAATGTGGATTTCTCTGGAGTAAGACATCGGATTGCAGATATCAAGATATCCTTTTATTCAGCTTCTTATAACCTGCGTGCCCCTACAGATGGCTAGGGGGGTTGATCCTACTGACAGCCACTGAGGAAGCTTCCACAGCACTGTAATTTTAGGGTGTGTGCACACATTGTGGATTCGGCCGCGGTGTACAGTACCATTAGAACCTATGTAAATAAAAACTGCAGTGCACACGTTGCAGAATTTTCCTCGTGGATTTGCTGTGGTTTTAAATCAGCAGCATGTCTCTGTGCAGATTCTGCAGCGGTTTGGCACCTGCTCCATGACATGTGGAAAACCGCAGGCAAATCGGCAGGTCTCTTGACCTGTGGATTTAGACAAATCCGCGCAGAAAATTGCGCAGCATAATACGCAACGTGTGCACACACCCTTAGGGTTTGTACACACAGGGCATAAACTGCAAGTTTGGATGTGACGTCTAATAACCTTATACTGTAGATCTCTATGCTGTTAGGTTGGGGTTTACTGTAATAGGAACTAGTCTGGTTGTCTGGGGGGGGGGGGTAAAAAAAACAAATAGGATCCTTTTGATGCTCAGATGTTGCATCCATTTCCCACAGCCAGATACTTTCCATAAGACAGTGGGAGAGACGGGTTTTTCAGAGCGTTGACCCACTGAATCATTCTGCCAAACTCAGACCCAGTTCCATTCATTTGAACTATAAGTATTAATGTTTTAAACCATATAACTGTTTTTGCCTTTTGGGTGTGACTTAGGCCTTCCTCCACATATTGGGAGGATCAATCCCACTTTTTTTTTTTTTTAAAGTCTATGCAAAACTTATATGGTTGCTATTCTCCAAGACTATATAAATATCAACTTTTTGGGGGTGGCCATCTACTAGATTACAAAGCCTCAGTTGAGCTGATGCAAGTTGACTTGCAGGACCTGGTTCCATCGGCCGGGCCAGTAATGAGTGACCACTGGCTGGGAGACCTGAAAACCCCTGGCATCCGTGGCTCTTCTTTTATTAGACGACCTGACGCAACGTCATGAGATATCATGCCAGGCTGGCTAATCATGACATTTTCAGGGCTCCCGTCCAGTGGCTATAGAGTCCTGACATGGCCGATGGACCAGGTCCTGTGAATTGAGTCGTACCAGCTCTAAGCTGCAGCGACGGTGGCTTCAGCAGATCAGACATGCTCTTGTACAGCAGCAACGCTCGGCCTCCTTGGTGAGATCAGCACCAGACCTTCCAGCGCTTTAGTTCTGCAGCATCATTGCTTTTTCCAGTAAGTGACCTCACTGATAAAATATAGCTGGTGACTGGCCTTTAACCTGCCAGCAATGATTTATACGAAAACCGTTAATGGTTTATTACTCAGTGCGCTCCGCAGCGTCTAGACAATATCGCGGCTGCCACTATATAAATTATTTTGTTAAAATCTTAAAAAAAAAAAATAAAAGGTCAAATAAAAAAAAAAAAAAACTTCGGCCAGCTTTCATTATAAAGTGTTTATTATCAAGACCATAATTGCGCCTTTCTGTGAATCCAGATCAGCCGATCCGTGTTCGGACGCTCTCTATAGTATGTCAGCGCTTTCCTTGTAACTGTTTGTATTTTTTTGCCAAGTCCACGTTTCTTCGGCCTTTCTGAAAAGGATACGACCATAAAATCGCGTTCCAGTGGTGGCCAAGCTTTTGCACTCCGTCCAGAAGATATGCGATTTCTCTGTGGGTGAAATCTTTGCGTGTTTTCTTCGGAGGTTGGCTTTGGTCAGGACTCTTGGGAGTCTGCATAGCCT
The DNA here is from genome assembly GCF_039654945.1 of Dendrobates tinctorius. Lineage (NCBI taxonomy): Eukaryota > Metazoa > Chordata > Amphibia > Anura > Dendrobatidae > Dendrobates > Dendrobates tinctorius. The sequence goes on from NW_027361677.1 coordinate 18,229,953, forward strand.
AATAATAATTATACATAGATATCCATTTGCAAGGGTCTGCAGCCTGCGTTCCTAAATCAGCTGGGAAACTACAACTCCCAGCTGGAGAGGCATAGATTGCAGACCACTGAGAGAAGACAGACATGAGTGATAATAACTAGGAGACTTTAGATCTGGAGCGGGTGCAGCGTTGGGTTCATCTGCTGAATTGATCTGGATGCTCTGTATATATCACAGGCTCAAATATTTAGGTTTCGTTCAATGTAAATATAAGTAAAACCGGCCCAGACTGGATTTCTGGAGGCAGACCCTGGGACTCATAGCCCAAGTATACCATATCACAATACGACCGTCACCTCGTCTATGTTTGTTGAATTTGTGGGAGGAGGGGGTTGACCCGGACTCTGCAGTGGCCCTGGGAATAGCACGCATCCTGTATCAGGCAAGAAAGATACTTGCATATCATTGGTTGGATCCTATGCCACCAACATTGTCAGAGCTTAAAAATAAACTAAATAATGTCATCAGATTGGAAAGGGGGGCTTATTTAAAAAGAAATGCATTAAGAAAGTTTTACAAAATTTGGCAGCCATGGATGGAGTCACCGGGTCTCCCCTCGGGCGCACTGGTACGGGATGCGATGTTGGACCAGTTGCTGTTGTGCTTGCGATGAGGGGATGCTTGGGGGGTGAAAATAAAGTCTAGTGCCCTTTGTGGCGAAGTAGATTTTGAGTGGCGCGGTGGGAGGGAGCTGGGGTGGATTGGACCTGATATCCGTGGGGGGCAGGGGGGGCGAAATATGATGCGGAGTGGCGCGGCTGGCGGGGATGGTTTTCCCGCTGAAATGAGGCACTGATGTATAATTTTGATTTTTGTTTATTTGTGGAGCCATGTTGTTTATAGGCTCAATTTTATGCAAATATCTGTGTTTTGAGATTTCTTCTTTTTATTTATTCTTACACAGGAAGAGTTTTACCCTTTAAATAATATCTGCTCTCAATGTAAATTTTACTAGCTATATAAGATGTCATATTCTTTCTGTATTGATTCCTGAATGTTTAATAAAAAAGATCTGATTCAAAAAAAACCGGCCCAGACTAAGTAAATCACGTCATGTAATATTGGGGGGAAAAAAAAAAGGAGTCACCTTGGGACAATGCATGTAAATCCTAAAGATGTCGGACATCCAATCAGTCCATTCACACAACCGTTTTTATGATCCGTGTGCCATCCGCCTAGTACTGACCCATGGGACTATCACATGCCTGTTTCTTTTAATGGATCTGTGTCTGATGCGTTAAACGCAGACTGTGTTCTGTTCTCATCCACTTTTTTAGCGGATCAGACTCATTCAAGTCTGATAGGATCTGATGATGATGGCAGACGACCTTTCTTCATCAGTTTTCCATCAATTGTTTAAGGTTAACGTAAAAAAACAAAACTGATGTGTGAATGTTGTAATGACTGGGTTCTTTCAAAGTTCCATCTGAAGTGCTGAAAAATTGAATTCAGATTGAACTCCTGAAGGAGCCATGGCGAAACCTTCTCTGTAATGAAGGCTAATGTGTCCGCCTAAAACTGACCAGAGGCCAGACAGGGCACAATGTGACTCCGTCGTCTGCCTCATTATAGTGAGTGGCTTCGTCGTAGGTCCATCAGGGGCTGCATCCAGATCCCTTTTTGGTGTCTCAACCTCTGTTCACACCACACATTTTCAGTCCCGTTGGGGCTTCCGTTTAAGTGCAATGGTCTCATTGGTTGTTCTCAAGCTGATGACAGTTTTCGGCTGTTAGTGCATGTCGGGAGGGAGCCACAGTTTGAAGACCGTTGTTCTAGAGCAGGGGTCAGTGACCTGTGTCACTCCGGCTGTTGTAAGACTATAACTCCCAGCAGGCCATGACGGTTTCAGGTTTCTGAAGTCCCTTGGGAGTTGTAGTTTCACAACAGCTGAAGTGATGCAGGTTGTTAGCCCTAGAGGTTGCTGTTATACAGGATCAGGTTTCTAACATAGTGGGGAAAACTTCTGGGATGTAATCCTCATGATTTTTGCTCCCTGACGTATACCTGTCTGCTGTGGTCTAGGCCCATAGTGATGGCCTTTTGTAAAAGAAACTGTGAGCTGGGGTGCAGCCACATGTCTATAAAAAATGGGACCAAAATCAGACTGCAATGCTTAGACTGGCCTCGACAACTGCATAGAAATACAAGAACGTGTCACACTCGGGTCAGGAGTGCCGGCGTTAGTCCGAGCATTGCGGTCCGATCTCGGTCCAGCCGTTTGACTGCGTGCTTACTCATTTTTTTTTTTTACCTCCAGAGCGTGTAGTAGACCATAAATTGAGGGGAAAAAAAAGGTGCGCCAACACGCCCTGTCCCAGCGAATGCCGACAGGATACCCTTTAGGCATTTGCTGAGTACATGGTGGGGGGGGCCCATGGACAGGTATAGGTAACATGGTGCCCATGGGTTGTGCCTGGTATTGCAGCTCATCCCTAGGGCGTTGTGGGACCTGTGACAGCCATAAGGTGGCATATAATGCGCACTGTACCTGAACTTCTAACACTTCAGGTTTGTTGTGGGTTTTCTCTTGTCTTTTAGGATTCCCGGCTCTGTCGTCTTTTGATTCTATAAAGGAAAGAATAAATCCATTTAAATCAACCCCCGCCTCTATCCTGGAGCTTATCCAGTAAATATTGATTGAATAGAGTCGAATGTTGGCAGCGTCGCAGTAAACTGTTCAATTATTTGTGACGCTTATCTGGGGCTGCAAAAGTAACTTTAGTAATTTACAAGCGGAGGAGTAAGAGGCTGATGGTGCTGCGGCATCTAGGGAATATGCCGCCACTGCAGTATTATTATTCCTATCCCTGATATCATCTGTGTATGCATGCTGCGTTACTCATCAATGCCCTGCAGCAATTCTCAGATGTGACCTAAAACCTCTGCCACAGAAAATCCAACACATTTGAAACCTTTCGTGACTGTGACACAATAGCTGAGTCATTAGATGCGATGTGAATCTGCGATTTTGGTGTTGCTCAACACATCGTCTACCTATATGGTATGTGACTGCAAGTACCAGGGCTTTAAAAATGTGTATAGAGCAGCAGTCCGCTATCTGTCTGCTCCTTCCCCTTGAAAAAACATAAAGGACCTCCCCTGTAGCTTTATGATTCATACTTGTCAATTTCCCAGTGCCCCTCCAAAAAGAATATTTTCCTTAAAGGGGTTGGCCGGCCTTAGGCTACAAGTCTGCAGTCTCTCCGGCACCAGTAGACTAAAAGTCTGCAGTTACATAGAATTAATGCAAACTTGTAGGTTTCTTTCGTTACAGCCATGTAATTGGGTTTTTCACAATATCAGTGGTCCTCAGATGGCCCATATAGGACACTAAAGATAACCTGTCAATACCATCAACCATATATCTGGCCACGCAGGTCTTTGAAATGTAAATCGCTAACATCTTTTAAATCTTCTATATGTTGCTGCATTTTTGATAAATTAGTCTTTTTTTTTTTTTTTTTTTTATAATTTACTTATGATGCAATGCTTATATAGCGCTATCATATTCCGCAGTGTTTTACATACATCATCATCGCTGTCCCTGATGGGGCTCCCAATCTAGATTCCCTAAACAGTATGTCTTTGGAGTGTGGGAGGAAACACGGGGGAAGCGTGCAAACATCCTTGCAGATGTTGTCCTTGGTGGGATTTGAACCCAGTACTGCAGCGCTGCAAGACTGCAGTGCTAAACACTGAGCCAACGTGATGCCTTTCTTAATATCCAAATAAGGTGTTACGTGCTCTGGGTGTGGCAGAGCACTTCCCGAGCCTATGCCTTCTGAGGCCTCTTCCCTGCCTAGCACCAACCTCTTTAGCTTGATTACTAGCTCACTGTCTGTGTGACATCAGCTGACAGGCAAGGATATCAGACGGTGAACTGTCAATGGAGCTAAAGAGGCTGGTGCTGGGAAGTGCTCTGTCACTCCCAGAGCACTAAAGCCCTCATTTGCATATTAATGAAAATGCTAATTAGGGTATGTTTCCATGTTCAGGATTCTTTCCGTATTTGCTGCGGATTGGACATGCAGCGTCCAGATGTTACAGCATAGTGGAGGGGATGGAAACCCCATCTCCACTATGCGTACAAACACACAGGGGGCACACCCGCGTAACCGGACATGTGGCACGTCTTTCTAGACCGCAGCATGTCTATTTATCTTGCGGAGACACTCAGTCTCCGCAAGATAAATAACACAGTCCTATGTATAGGTTGTGGTGATTCCGCCTGTACAATAGGGGGTAGTGCTTTGGGAGGAGCGGGGTATCCGCTGCGTCCAAAGTGCAGGGATTCCGGACCGTGGACACAAACCCTTTCGGTACTCAGGAATGCAGCAACAGATAGATGATATAAAAGGGGTCAGTGGCCATACATGCAGTTTAGGGGGTTCATTTTCAAGCTGATGACCTTGTGAGTGTCCAATGAGATGGAGAGAAGGGGTACAGTATACCCTGCTCCCAGGAACATTATAGATTTCTATCTGTTATCCTCACCTTGCAGAGGAGATGGTGTCTTTGAACAAGGGCTGCTTTTTTGCTGTGCCTTTCTTATAGGAGTCAGCAAGATACCTGTAATACACGATTTACACTAATATTAGCACACATATTAAAGGCATCTGATTTGAATATAACCTATTTGGGAATCTAGGAAATAATACAGGGTGGGGGATCAAAATAGTCTCCCTCGGTGGAGGACCAGGCTTGTCCATGCATTATATGAACAGACAATTGAGTTATAGTAACAGTGTAATGCTTCTTTTTTTCCTTTGGCGGCGCTGCAGGAAAACTGAACATTTGGAGACAGGTTTACCCTTAGATTACGGCTGCTTGCTTTAGGCTGGGGCTACACACAGACATGTGAGATATGATCACAATAGCCAGAGACCCCTAAACTACGGTATATACATGTTTAATATATTCATTGTGGAAATGTTATCCTCATTCTCAATCTGAAGGACATTGCTGCTCGGGAGGGGGGACTGATCTCGCTACCTGCACCCCCAAGATCAAGGATCTGAGACCCTATGAACTCTGCTTTACAGCCCTGTCCTGAAGGTGCGCATGCTTGACCTCCGCTCCATTCATTATCTATGGGACTTCTGGAGAAAGTTGCTGTTTCCAGCAGAGGCCGAGCATGCGCACATCCGCTCCATTCAGGACGGGGCAGCACAGCACAAGTTTTGGGGATTCCTAGAGTCTTGCGCTCAGGATGTCTGGGAGTGCCAGCTGGCGGACCACTACCAAAGGAGTATAATTTGGGAAAGAGCTTTTTACTCGTTCATCAGGTGGTTACCAAAAAAAAAAAAAAAAAAAAAAAAAAAACTTTTCTGAAATATAGTACTATATTTCTATTCTTATTGTTGTCTCGGGGGGGTGTCATTGAATAGAAGACTGACCTCTTCTGGGGTAAAAGGAGTGAAAAATCTCAGTATAAGACACTGACATCGCAGGCTGGCAGAGAAGCGGGACGAGACACATCAGACAAATACTGCCACCTACTGGAGTGTGAGCATAGTCTGTCTTCGTAATCATGTTAAGCTTGCCCCCCATGCGGGTGTGCTGAATTAGAAAAATGCAACTGATTTCTTCCATAAACAGCGTCGCATATGACCACAGGTTGTGTGTGGTACTGCAGGTCTGTCAGCCCCATTCACTTAAATAGATCACTGCTGCAATAACAGGTACAACCCATGCGTGGTGTGGTGGAAGTGATTTACTAGCACTGGCATTGGGGGGAATTTACCAGCTTTCTGGCATTTTAAAAAATAATTATAATATATATATATATATTTATTTTCCCCACAATGTCAGTGCTGGTAATATATATACATATATATGATTAATGTATATATTATTGTTGGTAATACATTTTTATTAAATATAATAACTTTTTTAAAATAATCAGACAAAAATAAATAAATAAAATAGCAAAACTTGGCACAATGGGTCCCTGAGCAAAAAGGTTTCAAACTTTTTGCCCTTTTGTGTTACACCTTACTAAAAAGGGGGTGTGGGTTTTGGAAAAAAGGAACCTGCCTCGTGCCCCGTAACCTACCTCCCCATGAGCTGAAGTGTGTACTTTACATAAAAAGTCCAGTACATTGTAATCTGAATGCTAGGTACGTATTGTATACTTTTTGAGAATGTCAAAGTGGATCTCTCCTCAGATTTCTCAATACAAACTGCACACATTATTTAAATAGATATTTTAGACCTGATGAGGCAGGTGTACTGACTCAGAATAAGAAACATGCAGACATGGATTTTCATTCTTTTTTTTTTTTGTTTAAAAAAAAGGTTTCCCCTTTAGTATTTAAGTGAGGATTTTATGAGTCGGGCGAGAGCTAGAACTGGACTCATTGTATTAATAATACAACGCTGGATGTTCGGTTTCAGCCAGGTATGTTTACTTTGAAACGTTGCAACGTACTGTGAAAAGCTGGCCTGGGACTATGAGCCCCGTCTGAGTATTCCGAGGTGACTCCCTGCCCCCTTTTGACTGACAGATCTTTTCCTGTGTACTCACATCGAGATATTTCAAGCAAAACATTCCAGGCTGCAATCACAGTTCAGGCAATATGAATCTGAAAGCGGGTTCCCTTTTAAAAAAGGGATTATGGGGCCATTCTGATATGAATTTTCATAGTCAGTACACCAGCCTCATCAGGTCTTAAGATCTATTTAACAATGCATGCCTTTTGTTTTGTGAAATCAGGAGACGGATCCGCTTCAATAGCTTATATCTATACTTACGATTGGATCCCTTTATATTCGGGTCGGTCGCTTCTTCTCTTCTGAGCGGTGTCAGCTGTATATCTGTCAATACATACATTTATCATTAGGCGCGTCTGGAATAGGGTTGTTTTAAAGTTTATATTATATATTTTAATTAATGACCGCTAACTTGCAAAATGAATTGCCTAATCCATCAAACGGGGGATGTCTGAAGACGACCTTAATGCACGCTGTGATGTAATATTTGTTAAGGGTTTTCTAGCCTTTTAGGGTTATGACATCGTATCGCTGGGATATCCCATCACTTTGTGATCAGTTGGGATCTAACCAGTGATCCCTCACCGATCCCGAGAACAAAGCTCGGCTGTATACAGCTGTCACCGTCTGAGCTTTCCTTGGGCGGTGGCACTTTTTTTTTCTGCCCGGGGCAGGAAACTCCAGCCGGGCCACATTCACTTCAAGGTAGTTATGCTGCAATTTTCCAGGAAGGTGAATGCAATTCCCTACCGCTTATAAACTACAGTGGTTCAATTTTGGGGGTACTTCTTTTTTTTTTTTTTTTTTTTTTTTAACTTAAATATATGTATTTGGGAGCTAAAAATCATTTCTGCAATCAGGTTTCATTAAAAAAATTGCACCGTTTAGACTTTTCAGGCTATTTGTTTCCCGGCACATTCAATTTTGATGTGATCTGTGATCATTAATCAGAAAAAGATAAAGTTACAAACTCCCGGTCTTGCACTCAAATCGAGCTCACTGACAGTTTCTCAGTTAACTCATTCTGCAGTCAGGAATAGACGGTGCAATACAGGGGTTATAGAAGGCGAACGGAGCAAAATTTTTAATGAAATTCAATTGCAAGAATGCATGAGAAGGATGGATTCCGAAAACGGTCCTGATATCTGCTGTCCGTACAGGTTACTTTTCGAGTGTATGAGCGCTGCCTATCCAACATCATCCATCACTCTATGTCAGCGCACAGGAGATTCAATACTAGGCTCAGGATGTGGGAGTGTTACTCGCTTCTGTGACACCCAATCTACTCCCGCCCAAACACTTGGATCTGTCTAGCCTTCTCTGACACAGGAGGGGAACCCAATGACCTTCACATGTCATGTTTGGGTTGTACCAGAAGAGGGAGCAGTTCAGACCATCAGGACCACACATGATCAGCTCCTTTTTTAGTATTTACCTGTCATGTCTCTTTAAATTTTAATAATAAAACTGGCAACAAAATTTTACTCTCACCTTAAGTTTGATGTCCCAGCCAAAAACTTTACTGGGCAGTTAAAATGCTCTCGGATTTAGTTAGTCTCACCTAACATGCATAATCTTAAGAATGGAGGGCCCCTTTAATTTTCGAATAAGAAATGTAATTGTCTGCATTCGATTAAGTGTGTCTTAAAGGATGAACGATCAGTAGGATTTTAGTTGGGGTTCACAATGCTGCTGTACCATGTGGTATGGCATGACGTAATAGATTGAAGGCTGACCCTTGTAGTAAGTGATATGGAAATAAGGATTGTAAAATTAAAAGGGATATTCTCAGCTTTATAGATGGATATTGTCAGATTGTACTTGGAAAAACAAGCATTTTTCCAATTTACTGCTTATTAAAATTTGCAGCCGTTTTTGAGATATTAACACTTTTACTTGGTTTACAGCTCGTTGCCTAGGAGACCGACCACCGCTGCAGTCTAGCTTGTATGCGCTGCACTGAAGCTGGCCGGTATTAGGATGTAACGGTGAGCTCCAGCGTTCCTCTCCAGCTTCAAAATGGCACTTACAAGCTGAATAGAAAAGAGATTGTAAGCACTGCAATGTTCTGCTATCTGGCAGAGGTGGTCGGTCACCAAGGCAACGATCTGCAAGCAAAAGATAAGCGTTAAAATCTTGAGAACTGTTGAAAATTTTAATAAGCAGTAAACTGCAAAATTGCTTATATTTACAAGGACTAAACGACAATATCCATATAAATATAGGAATCACCCTTTAATAGAAGCATTCCAGTATGCTGTGGGCGATAAATCTGCCTTTTACAGTACCAGGGTTGTGAAAACTTGCTGTGTGAAGTGCAAAAAGTTAAGCTGATGGTACATAACCGCAGCATTAGCACAGTGGAAAGTGCACCGATATCCCCATGATTAAGTGCAGATACTGCTGCAAATTTGCCGCAGTATTTCTGCATTATTTTTGTCCTTTGAGAAGATTCTCTTTAAAGGACTTTTGTTGTTTCAAAAAATCAAATATTACTCAGCGCCTTATTTACCCTCCCCGGGTCCAGTGCTAAGAACCCTTCTAAGTAAAAAAAATAAATACATAAATTAAAAATAGTCCTGAAAGTTGAATAAGCCCTTTGGCTGTTTAATCTGAGAGCAGAATAATATCGATCAAGAGATCCTGATTCCATGGATGTGTCACTTACTAGGCTGTGTGTTGTAGTTTCAACACAATCAGTGTTTTATTAGAAGGATATTATCACTAGAGGACTAGGTCTGATGTGCAGCCCAGTCAGGCTAATCTGTGTAACTCCGCCCCCAACCACTGATTGCCCACACCACTGATTGACAACAATGCTGCCAGGTTATAGACAGCTTAGCATTCCCGAGCACTGCTAGATCTACAGCAGAGAAAACAGGGATTCAATCAAAGCTACAGCAAGCGGCTCAGTAAGTGATACATTGCTAGAATCGGGCCCTATATTATGCTACTCTCTGATTATATAGGAAAAACTTGCTGACAGATCCCCTTTAACCACTCAATTTCTGTACGTCATTACTTTTCTGTGCTGCTTTGGATCCGGCGCCATACAATAATTTTCTGTATTCCGTTCTATAACGTTCCTCCGCCTCTAGAATAACTCGGTGCCGATCGCACAGATTTGGACATCCCGTCAAGATCTTGGAGCAACTCCTGCTATTCATGACCGGCGCGGTCATCAGACAGCCTGGAAAACAGATGGGAGATGAATACATTTATGTATGATAGTTGCCCATCTATATCAATGGGCGATCTATTACTCATGTCTACAAACCTCACCCATGATCGCTACTGATTGTGTTGCAATTTTTTTTTGCTGTTAATAAGTTTTATTCTTTGAATTAATTTTAATAAAGAATAAAAAAAAAATTATTTTTTTTCTAATGAATTTATTATCCCGCCATTTATATTTTCTTGTCTGTAAGTGTCAGTGCAAAACATTTACAGACAGCAAATACGGGATACAATGGACGTAAGAGATTCGGGACAGCATCGACCCTATCTCCTAAGCTGTGGCACTGCATACGCTCCTTAGCACATGCAGTTCGCAGTTGGGGAGGGAACTGGCCGCCATGTTTCTGAAGCTCAATGTTATGCACTGTGTTCCGTTTAACCCCTGGTAGCCCTGACCTGTAATCAGGTGCGTAAGCACGTAAAGGAGTATTCCCAGCTGAAAGATCCTATACCAATATGTAATAGGCGTAGTAGTAATAATATTTGCAAATATATCCAATTAGAAATGTAGAATAGTTCTTCTGATTAACTATGTCACTTACCCCATGTGCAGGGCAGTGCAGTAGCTTATTATTTATTCTCTTTTTTTGGCCACAGATTTCCTTTAAGTTGCCTCTCTGATGATTTATTGGCAGGTAGGTTATTTAAAGGGAACCTGTCATGTTGTACATGCAGTTTATCTGTATAGAGAAAGAGAAGCTGAGCAGATAATATGTAGGCTTGTTGGAAAAGATTCAGTAATACTTGAATTTAATGAAATCCTAGGCGTCTATATGCATGAGTTCAGGGGGCGGTCCTATTAGTGATTGACAGCTATCCGTGCATGCCTTTATACCAGGATAGTTGGATAGGACCGCCCACTGGACTCTTTATTCATTTAATGGAAAAAAAAATACAAGTTATACTAAAACTTCTCTTACAAAATGTGTATTAATTCAATCAGCTCCTCCTGATGTATAAGATCCTACATATCAGATACCATTTTTAACACCTACTCCTCGCATTCACCTATTGCCGGACTTTCCAAGCCTGACTCATATTCTCATATCTGACATTACCTGAACATTGCAGCTCATTCGATTTTTGTTGAGTTTTCAGAACGCTGCTTATCTCTTTATCGATAATGTCAGCACATATTACCATGGGGTCTAATAGAAATGGAAAAGAATAATAATATTACTGTTTGATTACTCCTTTAAAATAAAAGGACTAAAAACAAATAAAATATGGGTCTGTTTTTCTCAGACCAGAAAAAAAAAGGTGTGTGAATCCAGCCTTATGTAATAACCATTATGACTTGCACAATACCTGAGTGAAAAAAAAAAAAACATACATAGAGGGGCACATTTGGCTTGTAGAACCGTAAGCCCCTCATTTCTTACTTTACCTAGATCCTTTTCTTGTCTACCTGGAGTAGAAGGTTTACAAGACTTTACCCTGTAAGAAAAATGACACTATCAAGTCAGAGTATTTTTTAAGAAGATGCTGAAGAAAGTCCCATGATATTTAAAGAGTTATTTCTATCACTTATCCATAGTGTAGTGGGATATCTTACTGGTCAGTGTAGGTCCAATCTCTGGGACCCCATTGATCCCAAGAATACTTTAATGGAGCAGTGGTTAGTCTTACACATCGCCGCTCCAATCGTTTTCTAAGGAACTGTTGGGGGACATCGCTCAGCTTTTACCTGCAGTCCGATGAGAGTGAAGGGAGCGGTGGTCCGCATGGCCGACCCTGTTGATTGGACCTCCGCCGATCAGCAGATTATTCCCTATCTTATGGACAATTGATAAAAATGACAAAGGGGTAAAAAAGTTTTTCTTAGGCTTTCTCTGATAGCTTGAAAGTTACATCAAACATAAGGGCAAAACTTATTTCAACTTTTAACCATCAGTTTCTCGATAAAAGGGGTGCTATGAGACCACACAATATGGTTGCGTTCTTCCACATCAGTGGCACGAGTAAGAAAAGAGGCATCCATGTTTTTCTAAATCAATTCAACTTTCTTTTTTTTTTTTTTAAGACCTGCATCTTTATGGAAATTGAGGTCCTATTGCTTACTGCTGCATGTGTGTCTCTCTCTTCATTTCTATGGGAATTTCAAAAATTGCCTACTTGGCAGCCAATTTTTGGAAATGCTATAGAAATGAATAGAGAAAGCTGTGCATGCACACCTACCCTCCCTCTGGAAGTTGCACACGTTCTCAAGATAGATGCAGACCCCAATGATGTGACCAGCGTCTATTGTATATTTATGTACAAGGATGAGCCCTTTAAGATGGTTATCGGCCTGCTAGAAGACTCCTAATGTTTCAAGGAACAGTGTGTAAGTAATATGGTGAATAGATGGTGCTATAAATTATTTGGAGGGTAATTAATAAGGACTGAATGCAGCAAAGAAAGTAAGAAATGTGACTCTTGAAATTCATCAATAGCCCAATGTACAACATACCTTAAATCTGTGGCAGGAAACGCTTGAGGACTACTCTGCTCATCTTCCACTGACAGATCCCTGTGTGGCGGGGGGTGATCATTATGTAAGTTCTCCATGGCAGGGTCTGGTAGCGTTTGAGTGACTGCGTCCCTGGAGGTGATGTTATTTCTGGAAGAATATGGCCTTCCGCTCTGATCTCTGTTGGGTAAATCTGCACAAGTCTCCTGAGCTTCAGGGCTGTCACTGCAAGTTTTACCAAGCCGACCTGATGTTGACACTGTGGATTTCTGTAGTTTAGTCTTGTCTAAAATTATCTCCCGTCTTACATTTTCCTGGATTTAAAAAAAAACAAACAAAAAAAAAAAAACTTGAGATAAATGATCATAATATAACAAACAGGACTAAAAAACTATTTGACATTAGAAACTGGGGGAGCCGGGTAGATGCCAGGAGCTAATGCTCCACCAGAGAAGTCTGCTGTAAAGGGGGTAATCTCATCAAGAACATTTATGACATAGGATAAATGTGAGAAAAAAAACGGAATGCCTCACCATGTAATTGTGCTTGGTAGCCTTGAATTTGCCAAAAAATTCCGTCTGATCATCGGATCACATTGAGAGAAAGAAAGAAGGTTGTCGGATCACACAGCTGGATGTATCAAAAACAAAGTCTTATTTATTTCACACCATTAAAAAGCAGATATATTCACAAATAGATAAAAGCAAATTACATTCTTACGCGTTTCTGGCTCTCAGCCCTTCGTCATAGAATGTGTCAAACTAGAAACAAGTGAAGTAATTTATACAGGTGTGACTTCTCATGACATCACAGATAATTAGCAGCTACACCTTACAAGCTAGACTCAAAGCTCAAAATACAAAGGCTATTTTACCTATGATGAACACTATTTTAAAGAACAAATTTTATGACTTATAAATTCATGCACCATAATTTACCAAAGCAATTATTTTTTAATTTTTACTATAGATAAACATGAATTTATTTTTTTATTTTTTATATATGTGTACACAAAATAATCCATTGTTTGGCCTACTGCATTGGTGTTATATATGCTATCCCCAGACATTTTTTAATTACTATATGTGGAATTCTTTTTTTATGTATATATAGATAGATAGATAGATAGACACAAAATATTTGTTGTATAAGCCATACAAAGAATTAAATGTTCAATAAATAAACATAGTGTCTCTGCAGTAATTTAAACCCTTTGGCTGTTTTGTATCCAATTGAATGATCCAAAAGGCTTCCCGAAGGAGCAGTTTTTTTTGGATATTTCCTTCTTTTTTAGGGTGCAAAACCTTTTCAATACCGAAAAAAACACGGAAACTATCAAGATTTCCATTGTGCATTTCAAGAAAATGTTTGGCAGCTCCTGAATAGGATGCATTTGTATTATTAATATTCTGAATATGCTCCGATATTCTCTTTTTTAACTTTCTTTTTGTGCAGCCAATACAATCTAATTTACAAGTTACACAATGGATGCAATAAATAACTTGTTGCGTGTCACAGTTAATAAAAGACTGGATGGAAAACCTTTCATTTAACTGTATGCGTTTTGACTGCGTATTTGCACATGTTACATTTAGTGCTTGCACATTTAAAAAAAAAAAACCCTTGGTGGGTAACCATGTCGCATTACTTTGATTAGAATCCTGCTGGAAATGGCTTTGCGTTAAAAAATCCCCCAAAGATTTTCCTGTTTTTGAAACACATCTAAAACCTCCCGCGAGTATCTGATTTAATATTTTATCCTGATAAAGAATGGGGATATGTTTTTTTAATGATGCTTTATATTTTATTGAATTGGAGACTGAAAGAGGTGCTGAACGCTACTGTATTGTTTGTAGATTTAATACATGAATTTTTGGGCCTCAGGGTTTTTTCTGTTGTGACATTTGCAGCCTTTTTAAGTGAACTGTCTATGTTATTTTTCTTATAGCCCCTAGCATGGAGTCTATTTTTAATGTTTTTAATGATGGAACACTCCCATAAAAAATTATTATCTTATTTATTGAACATTTAATTCTGCACATAAAGTAATTAAAAAATGTCTGGGGATAGCATATATAATACCAATGCAATAAATCAAACAATGGATTATTTTGGGTATACAAACAATAAAAAAATTTGATAGATAAGCAAATTCATGTTTATCTATAGTTCAAAAATAAAATATAATTGCTTTCGTATATTATGGTGCATGAATTTATAAGTCATAAAATTTGTTCTTTAAAATAGTGCTCATCATAGGTAAAATAACCTTTGTATTTTGAGCTTTGTTGAGTATAGCTTGTAAGGCCTCTTTCACACATCAGTATTTTTGATCAGTATTTTATCAGTATTTGTATGCCAAAACCAGGAATGTCTCCAAAATAAGGAACAGGAGTCAGTCTTTCAATTATATTTTTTTCCTTGGTAAGTTCCATTCCTGGCTTTGGCATACAAACACTGATGCAAAATACTGACGTGTGAATGAGCCTAAGGCCGGGGTCACACTAACCGACGCAAAATACGGTCAATATTTTACATGCGTAATACGGATGACAGACACCTAAACAGTGCTCTGTATGTCATCCGTAATCAAGGTGTGGTCACGTTTTTTGCGCATGTCAGCATCCGTATGTAATCCGTATGGCATCCGTATGGCGAGATTTTCTTGCAGGCTTGCAAAATGGACATATAATGGAGCCCTATGACAGTTTTAATAAAGAAATGAAAGAATAGATATAGACACATAGAATGCGTGTATATATATATATATATATATATATATATGTATTCTATGTGTCTATATCTATTCTTTGGTTTCTTTATTAAACCTGTCAGGGTGAGTTTACTGTATAGTGCACTGAATTGCCGGCTTTGCTAAAAGACACCGGGTGCGTATTTCTCGCAAGTCACATGTGTGGTCCGTGTGTAATCCGTATTTTTTGCACACCCATAGACTTGCATTGGCGTACTACGGGCGCAGTACGCTGACAATCGCAGCATGCTGCGATTGGCACGGACAGTAGAATACGGATGAGAAATATACGGCTGGTGCGAGGGACCCCATAGAGAATCATTGGTCCGTGTCTAATGCGTGCTTTTAGCGCCTCTCACTCGGCCGTATTCCTCACCTGTGTGACCCCGGCCTTAGGGTGTGTGCAGACGCTGCGGAATCCGGTGCGGATTAATCCGCCCGGATTTTGCAAAAACAGCAGATAAAACTGCAGGTCAAAAGACCTGCGGATTATCTGCCGTTTAGCCTGCGGTTTGGTCCTGCGGTTTCACCATCTCCACAATGGTGGAGATAGGAACCCGCTGCGGATTCTGCAGAAAGAATTGACATGTCAATTCTTTCTGCGGTTTCAAAACCGCAGGAAATCCGCGTGGATTTATCCGCACCGTCTACACAGCGGTTTTTGTTTACCATTCATTTGAATGGTACTGTACACCGCAGCTAAAACTGCTGCGGGTCCGCAGCGGCCAAAACCGCTGCGGAACTGCAGCGGAATCCGCAGCGTGTGCACATACCCTTAAGGTGTAGCTGCTAATTATCTGTGATGTCATGAGAAGTCACACCTGTATAAATTACTTCACTTGTTTCTAGTTTGACACATTCTATGACTAAGGGTGTGTGCACATGCTGCGGATTCTGCTGCGGTTCCGCAGCGGATTTGGCCGCTGAGGATCCGCAGCAGTTTCTGCTGCGGTGTACAGTACCATAATATCCTATGGGAAATGTAAACCGTAGTGCAGACGGTGCAGATTTTTCCGCGCGGTTTTCCTGCGGTTTCTAAACCGCAGAAAGAATTGACATGTCAATTCTTTCTGCGGATTCAGCTGCAGTTTGCCATCTCCTCCATTGTGGAGATGAAAAACCGCAGGCTAATCCGCAGGTAAAACCGCAGGTCTTCTGACCTGCAGATTTAACTGTGGATTTTACAAAATCCGCGCGGCCAAATCAGCACCCCAATCCGCAGCGTGTGCACATACCCTAAGGGCTGAGAGCCAGAAACGTGTAAGAATGTAACTTGCTTTTATCTAATTGTGGATATATCTGCTTTTTAATGGTGTGAAATAAAGAAGACTTTGTTTTTCATACATACAGCTGTGTGATCCGACAACCTTCTTTCTTTCTCTCGATACCCCATAAAGGTATACTTCATCTATCTCGAGAACGAGGCTCGGACGCACGCTACGTTCATTGGAGAGGTAGAAATCTGATCACCTCTCCATTGAAAGAATCCTAACAGCCGAGATAAATGCGAGTCCCACTGGTGACATCAGCATGGACTAAAGATTTTTGCTATACCCTATGGATATGTCATACATGTACGAGATGAGAATTCCCCTTTAAGTTTGACTTGCACTACATATACCCACAGTGGTCCCAATCACTATAAAAAGATGTAGAAAATTGCTCAAGTAGCCATTACCCAGTACAAAATAATTTCTTTATCTCTTCATTGGGGGACACAGGAAACCATAATTTTTGCCGTGTACCCCAATGAAGGCTCAGAGAAAGAGATTTTAGGTTGAATACCAAAATCTCCATTTTTGTATTTTCTCACAGACAAAATTGATGTTCTGACTACAAACCGTGATGTCCAGACCAGCGATGCCCGGACAGCTTAATGCATGGCTGTGGGGCTGTTGTGTTTGGATAAAAGACCCAGGGCAAGTCTAGACCTCATGATTCATACTTGCACAGCAAAGCAATATGCAGCGTCGGACTGGAGCACCTTGGGCCCACCAGAGAAAATGATTCTTGGGGCCCACTATACATTTTTTATAATATATCTTAATGATATAGCAGGGGTTAAGGTAGCCCCTTCATAGGATATAATGTAGCCCCCTCATAGAGTATAATGCAGCCCCCTCATAGGGTATAGTGCAGCCCCCCCATAGAATATAATGTAGCTCCCTGATGCAGCCCCCCCATGGGCATGGGGAGCCGTGAATATTCATTTCTCTTTAGCAGCGGGCACAGGCTTTAGCTGCTGCAGCCGCCTCCGGCCTCCCGCTGCTGCTCCACCGGCGCCGGGTGGAACCCCCTGACTCAGGCACCATAGCAGCTGCATAGTGTGCCACTCATAGCAACACACCATTGGCTGGGGGCCCTTGGGGCAGCGGGAGCCATAGGCAGCTGCCGGCCCTGTATGCCAGCAGATGTCAGTGCCTGGGCCCAGCGGAGAATCCTCCACTTCCCCAGTGGGCCAGTCCGACTCTGGCAATATGCAATAGGTGAACTACTGGTATATAGATGTTTTAGGGAAGCAATGTTATTTCGGTAATGTACCTCGCCATGGAATCCAGTTGCTCTGGATCTGTCATCTCTGTATTTTGGGTGATTTACTAAATTTGGAAACCAGTGCATGGATGTAGCAATTGATTTCCCATGAGCAGAATCAGCGTTCTCGCCTCTCTCCGGTCCCTGAATATTTTCAGTATCCTGGAAAAAAACACCGAATGATATAAGTACAATATCTGTGCAACATTGAAATATGCTTATGTTATATCAGTTTAGAAATAAGAATATATGACTGTAGCTAAGCTCAATAACCCCTAAAAACAGTGGTACAGGAGGTGCATGCAAGGTCCATGTAAGATGACTACTTTAAAAATCTCCTTGTGTGACCACCCCGTACTGTATATAAAACAGACAATGACTATGTTCCCAGGAGCCATCTCAGTATGAACTTGGGGAAACAAAAGATTTGAATTTGCTTTAAAAAGTTATTCCCTAAAAGTATAAGTTCTTCCCATATCAATAGGAAAGGGGATTGTCAGGAACACCGCACTGCACTTGCTCACTGAGCCAGTGTGCGTGTCCTGAGTATGACAAATTGTGCTCAAAGATACCTGTGGAGCGGGGCAGCAGCGGTGAAGATGTGTGCTTCAGACCCACAGGACCTGAAGCACATGACTGTCAAGGGGCTTAGCCAGCCACAGGTCTCCCAGAGGAAGGAGCAGAGAGAAATTGCTTCAGGCCAGATAGGACCTGAAGCACCTGACTGCTGGGGGTGTGGCCTAAATTCCAGAGAGCTAGGAGCTGTAGGAAAACGCCTAGAAGGGTAACTACGGGACAAAGTTACCAAGGGGCATAGACAGGGACGTAAACCAGATCAGGCCGGGGTCAAAGCAATAGATAGCAGGACAGTACCAAAGGATTAGACAGAACGGATAATCAGGACGTTGCCAAGGAGTCAGAAACCAGAGAAACAGATATACAGTACAGAATAAACAGGCAAACTCACAACAGGGGACAGAACCAGGTCAGAACCATAGAAGCAAGCTAGAAGGCAGGCACAGGCACACAGGAGTCACCACACACGGCCAAGGGCAAAAGTATAACTGACGGGGACTGGAGCTTCCCAGGGCTATAAGAAGATCTCCACGAACAAAAGAGAGGCCACAATAATTAACCCCAGGTGTGCAGGTCAGGCCTACACTGGACTCAAGACATTAACCCCTAGCGTGCAGGTCCAAAACCTGCACTAGGATCATGACAGGGATAACTTGCTAATCGATGGAGGTCTTACAGCTGGGACCCCCAGTGATCCCAGGATCGGGGCTTTGGGACCCTGAAAACGGACCCGTTCTGAATGGAGCCGAGGTGTGAGTGCTCAGGCTTCACTTTATTCATTGTCTATGGGATGGCTGGAAAAAGCTGAGTGTAGTCCCATAGACAATGAATGGAGCAGAGGTAGATATGCATCTCTGCTCCATTCAGGGTTCGAAAGCCCCAATCTTGGGATTGTTGGGGTCTAGACCTCAGCCCGCTTAGTGATAAGCAAGTTATCTCCTATGTGATAGAAAGGGGTTAACCTAATTATTTGAGAATAATCGTTTAAAGGTTACAGCCACCTTCATACAGATTTTTCTATCATTCATTTTCTTCGTAAAAGCAACTTTCTAATTTATTTTCTACCATTTTGCTGCTAAAAAGTCACAAAACTAATACAAATTTGTCAGAGCTCCTGCAGCTGATCCAAGTGACTCTCACTGCTCTCGCCTTCTCTTTTCAAAGTGTGTGGAGAGGGGGGAAATCCATCTATAGTCTCAGGGAGGGCAGCGAAAACAGGCTATATAGAAGATGAAGATGAAATAAGTGCAGGGCAGAAACTGAAAGATGAGCTAAAGAAGGAAGCAAAGCTAGTATAAATCCTATATTAGTGGCGCACACCCACCTCATCGTACTGTTGCTGTAGTTTTTGTATTTTGTGAAATATTTCTTCGGCCTTTCCCCAGTATTCATGCAAACATCTCTCTCTTTGGTTGGTGTGACTGGACGCAGAGCCAAGATGTTCTCTTGGGATTTGTTCATTGACAGACAGGGTTTCTGCTGTGTATTATGGCAAAACGTTTGTAAGTGGTTGAAAAGTAAAAACAAATGCAAGAAACCTAAAAAATAGCACAGCAATAATATTAGCATCCATGCTGCTTACAATACAGTCACAGGAAGATGATATCAGACTAGAGGATGCAAATGTCTTATCTAAACTGTAGAGTAAAGAGTAACTAAAGAGTAGAGCAGGGGGCATCGATCAGAAGAATGATCAGGCTGTTGGAATTCAACATGCCTGATCCTTATGTTCTTAAGAGAAATAAGCAGCCACCAAAGGTATCTAGCAGCGGCTTATTCCCCTCTCCACAGTCAGAAAACTCTCACAGGAAAAAGAAAAAAGGTCCAGCTTTGCAAATTCAAGTCCAATTTATTGTTAAAAACAAGTCCAAAACAGAGCAAAAAATGGTGTGTTCACATGAGTAACAAGTAGTAGATTACGCGTTTCGAACAATAGCTTGTTCTTTCTCAAAAAAGAAAGAGAAAGAACAAGCTATTGTTCGAAACGCGTAATCTACTACTTGTTACTCATGTGAACACACCATTTTTTGCTCTGTTTTGGACTTGTTTTTAACAATAAATTGGACTTGAATTTGCAAAGCTGGACCTTTTTTCTTTTTCCTTGGTTACTGCGTGAAGACTGCACGTGGTCCGGGCTATCCACTACACATGCCTTCAGGTGAGCTGGCTTTTTTTTTCTCTTTTTGAAAGAAAACTCTCACACTTGGCCGACGGTTCATGTGTCAGGAGGAATAGCTGTATATGGGCAATGTCTATACAATGCCATAAATCAGAGAAATACTTTGGTAAATCCATATGTTCGACGCATCTCATTTGCAATGTAAAGTATACCCCTCATAGCTCTCTTTCAGAGACGACACTGGTAGGTATGGGGTACACATGGGTGGTATACACACAGCCTCACATCTTTGCAATCTTACTAATGGCTCTGCAGTTCTGAAGGACGAATGTGGCTGCTTTGTGCAATTCGTCATCCTGCGACTGGGCCAGCACCTGGATCATGAGGGGAAGTCCGTGGCTTTTCAGCAGTTCGTATTGATTTGCCTCTGTTGGATGAAACACTTATTAGAAACACTTCACATAACCGTTCTGCGCCCGTATCGCTGCACCGCCACGTAAATGTTATCCTGGCGGAACCGCCGACGTAAACAGCGAAGCAGCGGATCTCTAAAAGAGTAAAACCGTATGAAACCACAGTTATTTCCCACTGAGTTCCTACAATGCTCTCTGATTTGTGGGAAATGTAAAATGCATATATACATCATGAACGTGACCTGTATTAGTAGTATCTCCAATGGATAGTAGAGTTGGTGCAAATCGATTTTCATCGGCTGCATGGGTGACCTGTGGCCTCTTATGGCAGTATCCGTATCTCTTAGTTTGATTATCCGGCCTGGCGCAATTTCATAATTATAATTTAACGCATCTGATGTCAATTTGACGCATGTAATATCATGCCAGGCCGGCAAATCAAAAGAAGAGCGGCAAATGCAATCAGGTAAGAGGCAATTCTCAGGTCTCCCATCCAGCGATCACAGATCCTACGGATCGATTCACACCACCAGTGATGGAAACTATTAACCGCTGCAGGACACAAACCGCAGTCTTCTGTGAGGTGTCCGATGGTGAGGACAATGCTGAACTTGTCTTCTGCTTCCAGATTTCCACAGGATAAAAGGTTCATCAGACTTGATATTATATTGTGCTTTTCCAGGCGATGGACAGATTTAGCTAGGAAACAAATAAATGATAGTACCAATGTTACTATACATGCGCTAATATACTAGTAATAGGATTACTGCAATAGTTGATCAAAATCCAAAAATTTCCATCTAATGCCATGTTAGGTCTTGTTTACACCTGAATCTGAGGCTATCCTTTCCAGAAGAACCCATTAGGAATCAATGAGTTCCACTGGGTGCCAATGGTATTAGGCATGATATGGAATTATGTTATTTGTTAATGACATATCAGAAAATCTGAATTGAGAATGCAGATGTGAAGTCAGACGTATGCTGGTCTCACACATCCTGCACGACTCATGATCTGAAGTAGACAGCCTCATATATAGCTATGGGGGTGCTGAATTGGGGTCAGGATTCCTGCAGCCGGTTCAGACATCATACTGTGTGATGATTGATGTATGTGACCTGGCAAATGGCCAACCAAGGGAATGGTAGACAGAATACCGTACATATGGTGCTAGGACACGTCCACGCTGGGGGATTGTGTGGCTTTTTTCCACAAATGCGGTTCTCAAATGTGCCACTATTTTCACTTACAGTTTTCTGCGATGCAAGCATCCAAAGTCTTTGTGACCACTATAGCAAGCCTGACATCCAAACTGTTTTCTTGTAAACCATTCACTAGGTGGGAGAGAACATCGGCCAATATATCCAGCCCTCCAATAGAAGCAAAAGAGTCCTGGGCAAATCCTACGAAAAAAACACAATGATTTTGGATTTAAAATACAATCTTATTGTCACTTCTACATCTTGCAATTATATTATTATATATAAATACTATGTGGGCTATGTTCAATGTAATGTAAAGTGCTGCGGAATATGTTGGCGCTATAGAAATAAAATTATTTTCTCTATCGCTTCATTGGGGGACACAGAAACCATGGGTGTATGCTGCTGCCACTAGGAGGCTGACACTACGTACAGAAAAAGGTTAGCTCCTCCTCCGCAGTATACACCCCACCGACCGGCACTAATTTCCTCAGTTTAGCTTAGTGTCAGTAGGAGGTGGACACGGGTCTTCATTAGACCCATATCTACCTCAGTGTACGTCGTTCCTTTTCAGGTTTCCGGAGGGATACAGAGTGAATGGTCACGTCTGTAGTCCCACCCAGAGACTATGAGTACGGCGTGTACTGCCACCCTGTATCCTCACAGCTCTCTACAGCAGGACCAAGACCCTAACACGGGTGTGTGTCAGCGTTCCAGATGGTCCTCGTTCCCCGTCTCCCACCCACTCGCCTACCAGAGCCTGTCGGTTTGGATGAGGCGCGGACATCCCTCTACAGGAAACACATAATGATGAGGTACTTTCCTTCCCCAGGTTACTCAGAGACGGATCAAGTCAGTAGGTAAGTTAGGGCCCTATATCGCGATACAGGATCACGGCTCCTATCTTCAGCATCAGGGTCTCTCCCCTTGTCAGCTTCCTTTCATCCTGCCCCCGTTCTCCCCCGGCTGCACTTACTTATTTCTCTCTGCAGCCAGGCTCCAGGCAGGGGTCCTTCGGGAGCGGTCGCCGCGGCTGTGCTGCGAGGCCTCCGCGCCGCCCTGCGCTTCCCGGCAGTCGCCACATTTAATACAGGCCCCGGCTTCACTTTGGGCCTTGTCCCGCGTCGCGGCCACGCCCCGCCTCCTTTCTTAGGCGGGCTTCTCTCCCGACCGTTCTAGGCCCGTCCACCGCCTTCTCCCTTCATGTTGTACGTCCCAGAGGCGGCGCTCAGCCCACTCGCCTGTCTATCTTCAGCGGGCGGCGCCATCCTCAGCATCGGCGGTTAGCCTCGCCCATCCTCTTCCTCGGTCTCTGCAGAAAAGCGCGCGCTTCCTGCTCTGCTCCCCTCAGGCTGCCGCCATTTTCTCAGCCTGTCAGCCGGACGCTGTCTCCTCTGCCGTGTCCCTACTAGTCCAGACGAGTCGTGCATCATCGATTAATGGAAGTCGCTACAGGACACCGGACCGTGAGTAGCTCTGCAACTGCAGACTGACACCCTCCTTGGCCTCCTGTCCCCCAACCTTCCGGCACTGCTTCAGTGACTTTTCTTCATTATGCCTAACTCTAAGTCTGACTGTACTCGTCCTCCTGCTCCCACCTGCACCTTAGTCAAGTACTTTGCATGTTCTTCTTGCAATCGCAAACTTCCCTCAGGTCAGTCCACTCCCCTCTGCCTCGACTGCAGCAATCCCATTGAGTCCGCCGCCCAGGAGCCCTCTAATGTTCCACGTGAGAGTGAACCCCCCCATTCCCGGCTGGGCTTCTTCTCTATCACAATCGGTGGCAGATCTCACCAGGGTCTCTCAGTCCCTAGTGGCCGTGCTTGATAAGTTGCCCCTGGACACTTCTGCAGGGCCCAGCAGGTCTCAAGAGGCTCCATCTGAGCCAGCCAGCATGAGCCGCAAAAGGCCTAGGCAGGATCTCCGGCCGGATTCCTCCTCTCGCCCCATCTCACCACATAGTCCTCCCCAGCAGTCTCCTTCCCGTCCTTCCTCACCCGAGTCAGGCGAAGCGTTCTCGGATGTGCCATCCGAAGAGATTTTAGAACTGGATTCGGACCATGCCGCAGACATGAAGGTTACGGTACAGAACCTCATTGCAGCAATTAACCACACTTTCGAAATCACAGACTCCCATGCGAAACCCTCAGATCAGGAGGTTTCATTCAGAAAGGCAGAAGCACCTTCCAGAGTCTTCGCTCCTCACTCTGAGTTTGTTAAGCTCCTTACCAGGGAAAGAGAAAATCCGACCAGACGCTTTCAAAGAGGGAAGCGTTTCGGCGTGCTGTACCCATTTTCTCAAGAGCTCACCGACAACTGGTCGGCTTCCCCCTCTGTAGACGCTCCTGTGTCCAGAATATCTAACAACACGGTCCTTCCGATTTCAGGTGTGGTGTCTCTAAAGGATTCTAACGACAGGATCATAGAATCCTTAGCAAAGTCAGCATTTTAAGCGGCGGCGACGGTGCTAAGCCCAACCTTTACTTCTACTTGGGTGGAGGATCTCCGCCAAGGCATTCTTGATGGAGCCCAACCAGAACGACTGGCCAAGCTAGCCAACCAGATCTCCCATGCAGGGGAATATTTGGACTCTGCCTCCTTAGACGCCGCGTCTTGCGCAGCTCAAGAGTCTAGCAACGTAGTTGCAATCCAGCGCACAATTTGGCTCAAGGCTTGGCAAGCGGATTTGTCAAAGATGTCCCTCACCAATCTGCCTTTTCAGGGAGCGCGTCTCTTCGGATCCCAGCTGGATCAGATCATTAAAGACGTCACTGGGGGCACAAGCTCTCTTCTCCCTCAGTCCAAGCCTCGTAGACCCCCTCCAAGGTGTCAGTTTCGGCCCTTCCGCCGCGCCGCGCCGGCAGAAACTTTTTCCAAACAACAAAGGCCGCAAGCATGCCAGGATAGGAAAAATGTCTCCTTTAGGCTCACTCCATCCTGGCGATCTTACTCCTCCCAGGGCAGCTCCTCCAGGTGCAGAACTGGACGGTCCACATCGGCATGACTATCAACAAAGTTCCGAGGCGCATTCCCAACTGGGCGGCTGACTCCTTTTCTTCAGAGACGTCTGGCTTGCCTCGGTGGAAGACGCTTGGGTCAGGGAAGTTGTATCCTCAGGATACAAGATAGAGTTCGTTTCTTAGCCCCGGGATCGCTTCTTCGAGTCCCGACCTCCAAAAGACCCCGCCTTAGTTCCGGGCTTCTTTGCGTCCATCGCCTCTCTTCTCAGTTCCGGGGTGATTGTGCCCGTTCCCGAATCAGAACGATTCACAGGGTTTTACTCAAACCTGTTTGTAGTGCCGAAAAAAGGCAGTGCGGTTCAGCCCATTTTGGACCTCAAACTACTGAACAAGAGGGTCCGCCTGCGACACTTCAGGATGGAGTCCCTTCGTTCAGTAATCGCTTCCATGGAAGCGCAGGAATTCATGTGCTCAATAGACATTCAAGATGCCTATCTGCATGTCCCCATCTTTCACGGGCATCAGAAATTCCTGCGTTTTGCGATTCATCAGGACCACTACCAGTTTGTCGCCCTGCCGTTCAGCCTCGCCAACGCGCCCAAAGTGTTTACAAAGATCATGGCGGCGTTGATGGCCCTGTTGAGGATCAGAGGTCTCGTTCTCTTCCCGTGTCTCGACGACATTCTAATCAAAGCTCCGTCTTTTCACCAGACTCTCCAAAGCCTTACCATCATTCTCGACACCCTGTCCAGTTTCGGGTGGCTCGTAAACAAAAGAAAGTCTTGCCTCGTTCCGACTCAACCTCTTGTGTTTCTAGGCTTATTGTTCGACACCCATCGATCGAGGGTCTTTCTTCCAAAAGAGAAGATGATCTCTCTGCGGCGAGATGTACGATCACTGCAGAGCCCAAAGCTTCCATCCTTCCGGTCAGCCATGAAAGTCTTGGGAAAGATGGTGGCGACGACCGAAGCGATTCCCTTTGCTCAATTTCACACGAGACCGCTTCAACAGGCTATCCTGTCTCGGCGGAACAGGTGCGTTCTCTCCCTGGATCGTCCAATTCGCCTCTCGTCCCGGGTCAAACAGTCCCTCAAATGGTGGCTGACGTCACCTCTAGTTTCTCTGGGCCGGTCATTCCTTCCGATTCACTGGCAGATCGTGACAATGGACTCCAGCCTTCTCGGCTGGGGTGCAGTGTTTCGCAATCAGACTGTTCAGGGTCGGTGGTCGACTCAAGAGACAACTCTGCCGATCAACGTCCTCTAGATACGGGCGATTTATCTGTCTCTCATTCACTGGGAAAGGCTTCTAAGGGGTCTGCCAGTCCGGATTCAGACAGACAATGCCACAGCGGTGGCATATGTCAACCACCAAGGGGGGACACGGAGCTCCTCGGCTCTAGCAGAAGTGTCCAAGATTCTCCACTGGGCAGAGGCACTGGTCCCAGCGATATCTGCAGTGCACATTCCCAGCGTGGACAACTGGGCCGCCGATTTTCTCACACGTGAGGGTCCCGCGGCGGGAGAGTGGTCCTTACATCCGGACGTCTTCCATCAGCTTTGCCGTCGTTGGGGGACTCTGGACGTGGATCTGCTGGCGTCTCGCCTGAACAGGAAGGTCCCACAGTTCATATCCAGGGCCCGAGATCCTCTCGCAGTGGGCGCCAATGCTCTGACCATTCCCTGGTCTCAGTTCAAGCTCCCCTATCTGTTCCCTCCCCTTCCTCTTCTTCCCAAGCAGTTGAAGAAAATCAAGGCGGAAGGGGTACCAGTCATCCTCATCGCTCCGGATTGGCCCAGAAGGGCTTGGTTCGCGGACATTGTCAACCTTCTCGCGGACGCCCCCTGGAAGTTTCCAGACAGAGCAGATCTGCTGTCTCAGGGTCCAATCTGCCACCCCAATTCTCTGCCGCTAAATTTAACGGCGTGGCTGTTGAGACCGCCGTTCTGAAACGGTCATGTTTTTCGGATCGGGTTATTCACACCATGATCCGGGCTAGAAAGCCATCATCTTCCAAAATTTATTATCGTACGTGGAAGGCCTATTTAACTTGGTGCAAGGCCAATGACGTTCCGCCCATGTCCTTTTCTCTCCCTTCTATCCTGGCGTTCCTCCAGGCAGGCCTAGATGCAGGCCTTGCCCTCAGCTCCTTGAAGGGTCAAGTCTCGGCGCTTTCCATTCTTTTTCAGAAGACGTTGGCCTCCCGTCCGCAGGTTAAGACCTTTCTTCAGGGAGTGGTTCATGCGGCACCTCCGTACCACGCTCCCGTGGATCCATGGGATCTCAATCTGGTCCTGGAGGCTCTTCAGGGGTCACCCTTTGAGCCTCTCAGGGAAGTCTCCCTTTCCCTTCTCTCCTGGAAAGTAGCCTTTCTTGTGGCCATCACCTCCATCCGACGCGTGTCGGAATTGGCGGCCCTTTCTTGTCGTCCCCCTTTCTTGGTGCTGCACCAGGATAAGGTGGTCCTGCGGCCCCCGCCTTCCTTCCTTCCTTCGGTGGTGTCCACTTTCCACCTAAATGAGGACATTGTTCTCCCGTCCTTTTGTCCGGGTCCAATCCACCCTCTGGAGCGCTCCCTGAACAAGCTAGACCTGGTCAGGGCGATGAAGGTTTACCTGGCTAGGACGTCTCCCTTGCGGAAGACAGACTCTCTTTTCATCATTCCAGATGGTGCGCGGAAAGGTCAGCCGGCCTCCAAGGCTACCATTGCTCGCTGGATCAGATCGACAATTTTGGAAGCCTACCGGGTCAAGCATCGAGTGCCCCCTCCTGGAATTAGAGCTCACTCTACCCGGGCAGTGGGTGCCTCCTGGGCGGTGCGCCACAGAGCTTCCGCGCTGCAGCTTTGCAAAGCGGCAACCTGGTCTTCGATCCACACGTTTGCCAAATTTTACAAGGTCCACACCTACGCTTCGGCGGACACCAGCCTAGGCAGAAGGATCTTGCAGGCGGCGGTGGTGAGTCCTCAGACCTAATGGAAGTTTGTTCTCCCTCCCCAGGGACTGCTTTGGGACGTCCCATGGTTTCTGTGTCCCCCAATGAAGCGACAGAGAAAACAGGATTTTTGGGTTGCTTACCGTAAAATCTGTTTCTCGAAGCCTTCATTGGGGGACACAGCACCCTCCCATGTTCTGCAACTCCTGTTCTTATGTTGTTTGTTGATTACAGTTGAGTTGTCTGTTCTGTTTTCATTCTGTTTTGTTACTTCTACTACTGCTTTCTTACCAACTGAGAAAATTAGTGCCGGTCAGTGGGGTGTATACTGCGGAGGAGGAGCTAACCTTTTTCTGTACATAGTGTCAGCCTCCTAGTGGCAGCAGCATACACCCATGGTTTCTGTGTCCCCCAATGAAGGCTTCGAGAAACAGATTTTACGGTAAGCAACCCAAAAATCCTGTTATTATTATTATTATTATTATTATTATTATGTTCATTTACCAAACTTTCCCAACCATGTCAGTATGGACCTTTTACACTGGGCACAGTCATGGGGAACAGAAAAGGGCCTTCCCCAAACTGTTCCCACAAAGCTGGAAGCTACATTTGTCCACAGTATCTTGTGCTGGAATGAAAGGCCCAATGCCGACCCCTGATAACAATCCCATAGCATTATCCTCCTCGAGCGGGCACAATGCAGTCAGGTGGGTAACGTGTCATGTTGCCATGAACTTACTACTATTGGCGACAGTAAGTCCAATCATGGAACAGATAGGACGCACCATCTCATGTTGGAGAGACCCCTGAAGCCGTTTGATCGCCTGTGGAAATGCTGAACTGCAAAGTTTCTGGTTCTCTTCTGAAAGAGAAACACAAAACAAATATGTCAAAGAATGAGATGCAAAACGTGGCAGCATTCGCCCTTCACAGCTGAATAAACCTCATTCACTCACCTGTCAGGAAATGAATATAAACATCTTACCATTCTGTGGGTTATTAACACAGACGCACAGTGCGCTGCAGACAGATGACCACAGCTGATATTGTGGATTTGAGTTTCCACTGGCCAGTACCACATTACATGTCAATATTTTACTGCAAAATATAGGAAAAAAATACATATTCAAAGATTTCTCTGTGTGGATTTCATCAGATGTAAAAAAAATCATTTACATATTTTACCTAAATAATATTAGAAGTGTTTCCATGCATCCAGATTCTTTAGCAAGACTCTGTCCAGTCTCTAAAAAAAAGAGCAAATCAATAAAACACTATAAATCAGCCAATGTACCTACAAAGCAGAAATCAGCATGAGATTCATACTGATTAGAAAGACTGTACGGCAATCTAATGGATAGAGGCTTGCCCAGGAGGAAGGATTGGGCTGATGGATTTCAACATGCCCAATCCTTTTGTAGATATAAGGTGGCTGATAGCAACTTATTTCCTTCTTCTGGTGGAGAACACGTGCATGCTCATTCCAACTTCTGGGCTATGATAGCCGTATGAGCTAAAAAAGTCGTAGGACCGGCATCAGGCCTGCAAACCTCTTACTTGCTGGCCTCTTCTGATTTGTGGGTCATCATCGTTACGGCGTGACTTACTGTTATTCGAAACCAAGACGAGGAACAAGAAGACACTCATCCGTTTTAGGTTTACGGAAGACGTTTCATCCGATAAGATCGTGTGGACGTCTTCAAAGATGGCGGCGGTGCACAAGGTTTGCTGACAATACACTAGAATGGAAAACAGGAAGATATAAAAGGAAATATATCGTAATATTTTACTAGAAATTGTCATCTTTACCATTGCTTTCTGTCAAAATTGCTAGTGTATATAAGGAGGCTTCTTTTAACAGGGAGTGAGCGCTGGATTTGGCGAGATTATTGAGAAAGATTAAGCCCCCGATATCTCTGAAGTAGTCGCAAGCGTCGCCTGTAGAAAAAGAAAACACAATAATTTAGGCTGGTGCTACACTAGCGCAATCCTTATCTTCAGCCTTGTCGCAGAATATGGCTAGTGAATGGGGACACTTTGTAAGTCGCAAAAAAAGTCCAAATTTATTTTCATATTTTGCAGCTTGCTTGTCGCATGGTGAACTCACTAACGTTACGCCATTTTTGACCACGGGACATATGCAAAATCGCATTACGGAGGAATCGTTTTTCGCACAGCCCACAATAAACCTTGTCGTTTCTATCTGCGGTTTAATGTATGTAATTCTTATTAATATGCATGTCGTAGAGAAAATTTAGAATCCATACAGACATCTCCAGTGAGGGGATATGTCCCCCTCACATTGACTACAGTGGGGAAGAGAGAAAACTAATTATAACAGGGAAAGAGAGCTAACACCTCCATCTCCATTGAAGTAGCGGCCAACACAAGTGACCAGGTAATCATAAAAGGAGTTTTTCTCTGGGAAAACACATGGAGGCTAAGATTCATTTACATATGGGCACAAGCTTTTTCTGATCAAAGTGACCAGGTAATTAAAACAGTAAGATCTGCTCTGGGAACCAGATACCAAAATGGAGATTTGTTTACACAGAGGCATAAGCGTCTGTGTCCAGATATGAATATTGGGGTTTACATTGATCCAATATTTACAGAAGATAGATTTTCGGCGTTGTAGCAAAGGGGCAAACAGAACACATTCACTCACATTACTCTAAGATCAGCAGAACACCTCCAACTTACGAACAGTCCAATGGATGATGCTATACATGTCATGTTTGATCTCTATATAAACGTAAAATCGCAATAAGACACGTGACGTCAATATCTGCTGCCTGGGACCTCCAGGGATATCCTGTAAGTTGTGGATCTCATAAAATTCTGAAGGGTCGAGTACATAACACAAACAGCCCCTACATGAGCTCATCAAGTGAAGGTATTTGAGCGTAACTTTTATCTAATAAAGAGCAGAAATTGGTCTTGGTCCTTTGTCAGTCTTTGGAAGGTATAGCTTGTAGCTTGCTGTGGGGTCTGTAGATTTTCCTAATGAGCACTTCCCTCCACTAAACTGTGAGCCATTTCGGTGACACAGGTTTCGTACTCTTTCTTCCTTGCTTTTTATTTTATGTAATTGTACATACCGTATTATTTTGCTCCCATTTTGAATCATCTTGTTTATTATTTATTAATCCCAACAAGAAGGCATACAGATGAACGGCAGACTAGGGCACACAAATCACCACATAAACAGATGGAGCTTTTTATCTGAAGTATTGTGGTGTATAGTTCAGTAAAAAAACGGAGGTGCTTGCATGAAGAAACATGAATATTTCAATGTATCACGAAAAAAGAAGAAAAATGCAGCACTCACCAATGGAGCTGAAAAACTGTGCGTCTTTATTTCACATGAATTCCATCAACAGGTATGTGGACATGCAGGACGTTAGAGGAATGCTAGGGGAGGGAGGTGCCGGACAACGGCAGTTTCGCGATTACTCGTTATTATTTATTAACACTGCCTACCATTCTGGATAAAATATATAATTTAATATCTCTATCCCTCTTAGGCCAAGATCACAGCACCGTGTGTGATGCGAGAAACTCACATGAGTCTCTTGCATAAACACCCGGCGCTACCGCCGGCACTCAGGACCGGAGCTGCGGCTACATAGAAATACATGCAGCCGCAGCTCCGGTCCTGAGTGCCGGCGGTAGCGCAGGGTGTTCATGCGAGTTTCTCGCATCACACACGGTACTGTGATCCCGGCCTTACTCTGAAACTGCACCCCTGAAGCCATACGCTACCTGTAACGGGTGTCCAATCGGCCTGTATAAACGATTGGTACTGGCAGCTAGCACTGGTGCCTTTTTTTGCTATTGTGGAGCTGTAGCAACTGTACCAGGATATATATTGTATATTCCATGATTTGGAATCGGAGGTGTATATACCATACGCTCACCAAGTTCCCCAATAACTGGTTTAGGAGTGTAAGTAGCCATGGCCTTGTCTATCACTCATCAGTCAAATGTGTAATTGTCCCGATGATTGGAGGCAGTGGAGTGACATTCTCTTGACAACTGTATGATCACACCGGTGTCATTTGTGACAAAATGGTAACAGTGGTGGGATCTGTGTTACTCCCCCA
Organism: Dendrobates tinctorius; assembly: GCF_039654945.1. Classification (NCBI taxonomy): domain Eukaryota; kingdom Metazoa; phylum Chordata; class Amphibia; order Anura; family Dendrobatidae; genus Dendrobates; species Dendrobates tinctorius. The sequence continues at coordinate 18,261,767 of NW_027361677.1, forward strand.
AGCTGTTATCCTTGACAGTGTGTATATATATCTATATATATAAGAGGCATCGTGATTACTCGCTAATCCCGCCCCCTGCATAGTAGCTCCGCCCCACCACATCACCACACATAATCCCGCCCCCCACCACATTACCACATAGTCCCGCCCCCCCACCACATCACCACACATAATCTCGCCCCTCCACCACACCACCACACATAATCCCGCCCCCACCACATCACCACACATAATCCCGCCCCCACCACATCACCACACATAATCCCGCCCCCCCACCACATCGCCACACATAATCCCGCCCCCCACCACATCGCCACACATAATCCCGCCCCCCCACATCACCACACATAATCCCGCCCCATCACATCACCACACATAATCCCACCCCCCACCACATTACCACACATAATCCCGCCCCCCCACCACATCACCACAAATAATTCCGCCCCCCACCACATCACCACACATAATCCTGCCCCCCATCACACATCACCACACATAATCCCGCCCCCCACCACATTACCGCACATAATCCTGCCCCTACCACATTACCACACATAATCCCGCCCCCCCACCACATTACCACACACAATCCCGCCCCCCCACCACATCACCACACATAATCTCGCCCCCCACCACATTACCACACATAATCTCGCCCCCCACATTACCACACAAGGCTCCGTCCCCACACATTACCACACAAGGCTCCGTCCCCCCACATTACTTAGATGCTGGAATGAATAAAAAACGCACATCTTACTGAATCCAGTTTGTTTTTGATTTTACACTGTGAATAAAATGTATCATTAGTATTATTCAGATTTTTAATGATTATTATTATTAACTTAATTTTTATTTAATTTACCACCTGCGTAAGCGCTATTGAATGTTGTCATTATTTACTTTAGCTTAATCACCAGCAGCGTTAATTAGATAGCAATGAGCGTGCCGAGCGTTAGCTGGCTGGAAACAGCTAGTATATACAGTATATTTATGTTTCTTACTGTTGTCCTGGCAAATAGATCGCACGGCCGCCAAGGTCTCCTTCTGAGAGTCAGGATTGTCCATTTGAAACTTCAGACATTCTAGTAAGAGGTTGAGATCTGTCTTCATTTCTGCTAAAAATGGAAATAATTATATTAATGTATCAATATGACAGACAAAATAAAGGACCATACTTACCAATATGTGGTTATATCATCAAAGAGCGGCAGGATGCAGACAAGCCACTGCTGTATATAGTGGAGGTAGCACAGGTGTAAAATACCGATGAACAAGCACTCACACACCTATCCTCATGAGCCAACAAGGTGCACTACATGTAAGGGTGCAGTCAGTCGGCCGTATAACATGGACGACAATCGCATCGCAATGCACAGACTGGCCATCAGCTCTCCTGACTCGAGTGTGACAGTCGCATAGAAATACAGTACACGCAATCTCGCTCGGGTCAGGAGAGCTGTGGGCCAGTCCTAGCACTGTGATGAGATGGTCGTGCATATTATACAGTCATCTGACTTCGTCCTAACTGTGTGACTGCTGCCTTATCTCTGTGCACTTATAATAATAAACAATCACCCCCTCCATTGTGGATGATATGTGTGAAAAAAAGATAAAAGGAAGAAATATAAAAAGGCAGAGAATCTTCCTGGAGATACAGCTGGAAGCAGAGCTCACAACAAGTACAAAAGCTACAGAAGCCATGGTTGAATCACCTGAATGTGGCAGAAATTGGATGCTGTCACTGGCTGTATGATATCTACAGTGATACATGGCGGTGACCCGGTAATGGCTATTGTGAAGAATGGCGGTGGCTAACTGATCTGTACAGTGAAGAATGGTGATTGCTTGGTTATCTGTACAGTGTATCATGGCAGTGGCTAGGTGATCTGTACAATAAAGCATGGCGGTGGCTAATTGATCTATACAGTTAAGCATGGCAGTGGTTTGATGATCCGTACAGTGAAGCATGGCGGTGGCTTGGAGATCTATACAGTGAGGCATGGTGGTGACTAGGTGATCTGTTAAGTCAAGCATGGTGGTACTTGGTAATTTGTACAGTAAAGCATGGGGGTGGCTAAATTATCTGTACAGTGAAGCATGGTGGTTACTCGGCGATCTGTATAGTGAAGCACCGTGCTGGCTCAGTGATTTGTACAGTGAAGCATGGTCAAGGCTCGGTAATCTGTACAATAAAGCATGGGGGTGGATAACTGATCCATACAGTGAAGCATGGCATTAGTTAGGTGATCTGTACAGTGAAGGACGGTGGTGGCTTGACGATCTGTACAATGAAGTATGGCAGCGGCTTGGTGATCTGTACAGTGAAGCATGGTGGTGAATAACTGATCCATACAGTGAAGCATGGCAAACGTTTGGTGATCTGTACAGTGAAACATGGCGGAGGCTTGGTGATCTGTACAGTGAAACACAGCAGTGGCTCGATGATCTGCACAGAGAAGCATGGTTGTGGCTCAGAGATCTGTGCAGTGAAGTATGGCAGTGGCTAACTGATCTGCACAGTGAATAATGGTGATGGTTTGGTGATTTGTACAGTAAAGCATGGTGGTGGCTTGGTGATTTGTACAATGAAGTATTTTGGTGGCTCGGTTATCTGTACAGTGAAGCATGGCAGTGGCTAACTGATCCATACAGTGAATCATGGGGGTGGCTCGGTGATCTGTACAGTGAAGAATGCTGGTGACTAGGTGATCTGTACAGTGAAGTTTGGCGGTGGCTTGTTGGTCTGTACAGTGAAGCCTGGTGGTAGCTTGGTGATGCTTACAGTGAAGCATGGCAATGGCTCAGTGATCCCTACATTGATGCATGTTGATGGCTCGGTGTTCTGTATAGTAAAGCATGGCAGTGGCTAACTGATCAGTATAGTGAAGCATGGCGGTGGCTAGGTGATCTGTACAGTGAAGCATGGTGGCAGCAGCCTTTTTTCCTGCAGTGGCTTGTCAGGCGGTTTTGCAGTTATTTTTGCAACGGTGTCCTTTTTTCTATTATTTAAGCTTTGAGTAGCAAGTGACTTTCTAGCAAAAGAAGGATGTCACTGTCAAGGGGATACGGCGATAGAGAGGGGCCAGAAGACCACGGTGTTTGGTTTCACGCACTCCTGCCCTGGTTAGAAGCACTTCCCCATCTTATTCAATAGTGCATTTTTTGTCCTTGCTGGCAATGCAAGGGTTAATCTGTACAGTTGAAGCTTTCCTACCTGGATTGTCCAGCTGCTCAGTGCTGGCCACTTCCCTCTGCTATATATACTGACATCTGGCACTTAAGTATTGCCAGTGCTAGTTCTTGCTGCCTGGTTCTGGAGTTAGAGGTGTAGTTTGTGGTTGGAGTTTGGCTTGTGTGCGCATCCTCATCCTCTCCTATTTGGTTGCTACTTCCTTTAACCCCCCTGTGTCCCACTCTGTTGTTTGGTGACTGTATTTTGTATGATTGTTATTTTCATTTATCCTTGTGCGTCTTCCCTTGTTTTTCTGGTTAGTGTTATCCTTTACACTTCACCTTCCCACCTCCCTGAGTGGGAGAGGGGACAGGTAAGATTTGATATAGGAGCATAGCAGAGCACGAAAACCCAGTGTCTCCACTTTCAGGAGTAATCCAGAGGACACAGATAGACTAGTACGCCCATAGTTCTAGTGACCTGGTTAGTGCCCACAGTTCCAAGGCACAAATGACAGAGCATGTGATCACCAATATCAGTTTTACATTGCTGTGCATTATGTTTCGTTTTTCCAGCTGATAACTGGATGTCTTTTGTGCGGAGCTGTTGCTCGAGCATACCTCACAGTTCAGCAAGTCTTGGTTACAGAAGTCCTGGAAGATTCTTGGGAGGCCGTCACAGGTGCCTGACTTGAACCCCATAGGATGAATTTGAAGGAGATTGCATAACACAAACCTAACAATATTACTGACAAGGAGGCCATTGCCCATGAGGACTGGTCTAAAATTTTTCATGAACACGGCCAGATGATGAGGTTTTGCTTAGCATCAAGTCTACAGCAGGTTATAACAGCCAGAGGGGTTGGACATGAAGGTGTGAATAATTCTGACTGCATTAATCATTAAAAAAGGAATTTTGTGGTGACGTTGGATAAACCTCCTGTTATATTAGTTGCGTTAAGATATTTATAATGTTCTTATGTCATTGGTTTATTGCAAACAGCTGAAAGGTTGTAACTTTTACTAATAAATCGAGTGTGTGCTACAATGTATATAAAACAAGTGCAGTGTGAACAGAGGTATCCGTCTTACCAAAGGACGTCACTTTCCTTCCCTGCGAGACTTCTGGAGCCTCCATGTCCTACAGTAGTAAGGAGACAGCATTATATAGAACACAGCTTACTAATGGAAACCGATGAGAAAGAGCTGGAGTAACGTGGTGAGCATGGTATATAGGAGGGAGAGGCTGGTATATAGGAGAATGAAGATGGTACATACGAGAGTAAGGCTGGCATATAGGAGGGTAAGGATGGTATATAGGGGTTGAGGACGGTATATAGGAGGGTGAGGACGGTATATAGAGGGTGAGGATTGTACATAGGAGGGTAAGGCTGGTATATAGAAGGGTGAGCATGGTATATAGGAGGGAGAGGCTGGTATATAGGAGAATGAAGATGGTAAATACGAGAGTAAGGCTGGTATATAGGGGTTGAGGACGGTATATAGAGGGTGAGGGTAGTTCATAGGAGGGTAAGGCTGGTATATAGGAGGGTGAGAACGGTATATAGGAGGGTGAGGCTGGTATATACAAGGGTGAGGACGGTATATTGGAGGGTTAGGATGGTATATCGGATAGTGAGGTCAGACAAATGTATACAGGAGGGGGGAGGCCGGATACACGTATACAGGAGGGTGAGGGCGGATACACGTATGCAGGAGAGTGAGGCCGGGATATATGTATACAGGAGGGGGACGCCGGGTACACGTATACAGGAGGGTGAGGGCAGATACACGTATGCAGGAGAGTGAGGCTGGGTACACGTATACAGTAGAGTGAGGCTGAGATATATGTATACAGGAGAGTGAGGCCGGATACACATATACAGGAGGGTGAGGCCGAGATATATGTATACTGGAGGGGGAGGCCTGATATACGTATACAGGAGGGTGAGGGCGGATACATGTATGCAGGAGAGTGAGGCCGGGTACACATATACAGGAGGGTGAGGCCGGGATATATGTATACAGGAGGGGGAGGCCGGGTACACTTATACAGGAGGGTGAGGCCGGGATATATGTATACAGGAGGGGGAGGCCGGATACATGTATACAGTAGAGTGAGGCCGGGATATATGTATACAGGAGGGTGAGGCCGGGATATATGCATACAGGAGGGGGGAGGCCGGATACAGGTATACAGGAGGGGGAGGCTGGATACACGTATACAGGAGGGGGAGGTGTTGTGAGTTCATTTTCCCCTTGGTCACTGAGGTCTGGTGAACTCCCTATTCTGGTAAAGGAAGGTAATGAGCCTGATTATCAGGCACCTGAGACTAATGAGGATGACTGGCTGAGTGGAGTCACTGACTGGATATAAGGCTGCCGACGCCCTTCTGCCCTGCGGGTGATTTCTCTGTGGACTTCTAGGACACCAGTCTGATTCCTGCTTCCCTAAAGCTAAGTTTCTGCTTTGCCTGTTTGCATTTATGTTTTGTTTTTGTTTTCCTTGCTTTTCTGGATTCTGCCATTCCCTGCTGGGGTGAGCTGAATCTCCTTTTGCCTGTTGCTCTGTCTTCAGAATATTCCTTAGTACTGACATAGCTTTTTTGAAGCCTAGCGTCTTCAGGGCCTTTTTCACTGTCAGTCTGTTGGCTCTTATTTTCATAGGGTTTTTCACGGATTGCAGACAGCAGCCTTCCTGTCCTTTCCTATCTAGGTAGTTTGGGCCCCTTCTTTGCTCAGTCTATCTTTCTGTCTGTGTTAGTGTTTTCATCTCGCTTCACCGTCATTATATGTTGGGGGCTGCCTATTGCTTTGGGGTCTGCTCTGGGGCAGTTTAGATTTCCCCTTTCTTTCTGTAGGCCTATTTAATTCTCCGGCTGTGATCGAGGGGTCTAGGGCATCGTAGGAACCCCCCACGGCTACTGTTAGTTGTTGTAATAGGATCAGGGGTCTGCAATCCGATAGCTGCCAACTGCTCTGGTTTTCTGGACTTAGCTAGCATTTTTATTTTTGCCTCCTACGGTGACTCAATCATAACAGAATCACCCGCCATACTGCAGATCCTAGGGTACTCAATAGCAGGAAAGAATTGTGTTAAAAAAAAAAAGGTGTGTGTATATTCTTTCCTCTATATCTCTGAGGCCGTAGGGGGAATTTTTTTTTCTCTCAATGGAGATAAAGCAATTGTCTGATCGTGTGGAGCAGCTCGCTGCAGAAGTGCGGGGAATTTCCGCCTACCTTGCTCGTTCGCATGCTGTTGAACCAAAGATCCCTACACCTGATGTATTTTTTGGGGATCGATCTAAATTTTTGAGTTTCAAAAATAATTGTAAATTATTTTTTGCCTTGAAGCCTAACTCGTCAGGGAGCTCCGCGCAGCAGGTTAAAGTTGTCATCTCTTTGCTGAGTGGCGATCCCCAGGATTGGGCGTTTTCTTTGAAACAAGATGATCCTATTCTGACTAATGTGAACGCATTCTTTCAAGCTTTGGGGTTGTTGTATGACGAACCTAATGCTATTGATCAGGCTGAAACGACCCTGTTGGCATTAAACCAGGGTCGAGATTCTGCAGAGTTGTACTGTCAAAAGTTCCGAAAGTGGGCGGTCCTTACTACCTGGAATGATAATGCCTTGGCTGCTCTCTTTCGGAAGGGTTTGTCAGAAGCCGTAAAAGATACTATGGTGGGATTTCCTGTTCCCTCTGGTCTGGACGATTCTATGTCATTAGCCATTCAGGTTGATCGGCGTTTACATGAACGCAGGATTGCACAAGAGGTGTTGCCACCGGTTGAACAGACGTCTGAACCTATGCAATGTGATAGAGTTTTGCCTAAGGCGCAACGTCAGCAGTTCAGAAGGCGTAATAAGCTGTGTTTTTTCTGTGGAGATGCCTCGCATATTATTTCTGTTTGTCCTAAACGAGAGAAACGCTTTGCACACACGTTTTCTGTTGGTGGTGTTCAACCTAAGTTTCTTCTGGCAATTACTCTGATCTGCTCCCTGTCCACATTTTCCGCCAAGGCTTTTGTGGATTCAGGAGCAGCGCTAAACCTAATGGACTTGGATTTTGCTAAACGTTGTGGATTTCCGATGACACCTCTGCAGACGCCTATCCCTTTGAGGGGGATTGATGCTACCCCTCTGGCTAAAAATAATCCTCAGTTTTGGACCCAGGTGGTCATGCGGGTCGCCCCAGACCATCAAGAAAATTGCAGATTTTTGGTGTTGCATGGTCTGCATGATGCCGTTGTTCTGGGGTTTCCCTGGTTGCAAATTCATAATCCAGTTTTGGATTGGAAGTCTGTGTCTGTGGTGAGTTGGGGTTGTCGGTGTGCCTTTAGTGATGCTCCGTTTTTTTCCACCTCTCCTCAGTCGCATGATGTTCCTGACTATTTGGCAGACTTTTATGATGTATTTAGGGAGAATGAGTCTGCGTCCTTGCCTCCTCATAGGAGTTATGACTGTGCAATTGAACTAAGCCCGGGGTGTAAATTTCCCAAGGGTCAGCTCTTCAATTTATCTGTACCCGAGCACGAGGCTATGCGGTCCTATATTAAGGAGGCGTTGGAGAAGGGTCATATTAGACCATCCTCTTCACCCTTAGGTGCCGGGTTTTTTTTGTGGCCAAAAAGGATGGTTCTTTAAGGCCTTGTATTGATTATCGTGCCCTCAATAAAATTACTATTAAATATCAGTATCCGTTACCCCTGATTTCGGATCTATTCTCTAGAGTTAGAGGTGCTTGCTGGTTTACCAAGCTTGACCTCAGGGGGGCGTATAATCTTATCCGCATTAAGCAGGGGGATGAATGGAAGACGGCGTTTAATACTCCGGAGGGACATTTTGAGTACCTGGTGATGCCTTTTGGGCTCACTAATGCCCCTTCTGTCTTCCAGTGCTTCATGAACGATATTTTCCGAGACTTTGTCGATAAATTTTTGATTATCTATCTGGATGATATTTTGATCTTCTCCAAGGATTGGGATTCTCATGTGGAACATATTCGGACTGTGTTCCGGATCTTGAGGGAGAATTCCCTGTATGTCAAAGGATCGAAATGCCTTTTTGGAGTACAGAGGATTTCATTTTTGGGATTTATTTTGTCTCCGTCAACTATTGAAATGGACCCGGCCGAGGTACAGGCCATTTATGATTGGGTTCAGCCCACTTCTTTGAAGGCCCTCCAGAAGTTTTTGGGTTTTGCTAATTTTTATCGGAAATTTATAGCAAAATTTTCTAGTATTGCCAAGCCATTGACTGATCTGACTAAGAAGGGTGCTGATGTGTTGAATTGGTCTCCGGATATGTGTGTTTTTTGCTTTCTGTTTTCTCTGGTTAATGGTCATGTGTTAAAATGCACTTACATTGTGCATACACATTAACTTACTTGTCTCAGTTCAGATTTGTTTTTTATTCATTTCATTGTGCATTCAGTGCATATAGGGGTGTGACCGCCCCTTTTTCTGAGCTGGGAAAGCCATCCAGTCTGGCCTAAGCTGTTACTAGTGGTTCAGCCGCTCGACCCTTATTCACATTCACGCCACTTGGCAAGTGAAAAGGTTTTAAATACTAGAGTAGGGACTGTCCCACAAGGGTTGCCGTGACGTGGCGGGATGGCTTGTACATTATTTTGATCAAAATTATGTTTACTAAATACCCTTATTATTATTATTATTATTATTACCTTTATGCATTATTTGCAGTATATTTTTTACTTTTAGTTCAGGATATTTGTGTTTTTTGCTTTCTGTTTTCTCTGGTTAATGGTCATGTGTTAAAATGCACTTACATTGTGCATACACATTAACTTACTTGTCTCAGTTCAGATTTGTTTTTTATTCATTTCATTGTGCATTCAGTGCATATAAGGGTGTGACCGCCCCTTTTTCTGAGCTGGGAAAGCCATCCAGTCTGGCCTAAGCTGTTACTAGTGGTTCAGCCGCTCGACCCTTATTCACATTCACGCCACTTGGCAAGTGAAAAGGTTTTAAATACTAGAGTAGGGACTGTCCCACAAGGGTTGCCGTGACGTGGCGGGATGGCTTGTACATTATTTTGATCAAAATTATGTTTACTAAATACCCTTATTATTATTATTATTATTATTACCTTTATGCATTATTTGCAGTATATTTTTTACTTTTAGTTCAGGATATTTGTGTTTTTTGCTTTCTGTTTTCTCTGGTCTCCGGAGGCTGTTGCTTCCTTTCAGGAGCTGAAGCGAAGATTTACCTCCGCCCCGGTTTTGCGGCAACCTGATGTCTCACTCCCGTTCCAGGTAGAGGTGGATGCTTCTGAGATTGGTGCAGGAGCTGTTTTGTCCCAAAAGGATCCTGTAACATCTAAAATGAATCCCTGTGCTTTCTTTTCCCGAAAGTTCTCTCCATCTGAACGTAACTATGACGTGGGGAATCAGGAACTGTTGGCCATGAAATGGGCATTTGAGGAGTGGAGACATTGGTTGGAGGGAGCTAAACATCAAGTTGTGGTCCTCACTGACCACAAGAATTTGATTTACCTAGAGTCGGCTAAACGCTTGAACCCTAGACAGGCTAGGTGGGCCTTGTTTTTTACACGTTTTGATTTTGTGGTCTCTTTTCTTCCTGAAACTAAGAATGTCAAGGCAGACGCCCTCTCTAGGAGTTTCTTTGCTGATTCTCCTGTGGTGACCAAGCCTGCTACCATCTTAGGCGAAGGGGTAGTTCTTTCTGCCATCTCGCCCGATTTGAGACTTGCTCTGCAAGAGTTCCAGGAGGACAAACCTGAGCGTTGTCCCAGTGGAAAGTTGTATGTTCCTGACCAGTGGAAGAAGAGAGTGATGTCTGAAGTTCATCGCTCTGCATTGGCTGGTCATCCAGGTATTTTTGGTACTATAGATCTGGTGAGTCGCTCTTTTTGGTGGCCCACCTTGTCTCATGATGTCAGGAATTTTGTGCAGTCCTGTGGGACTTGCTCCCGATCTAAATCTTGTTCTCGCTCTAGTGGGTTGTTGATGCCTTTGCCGGTCCCCAGGAGGCCATGGACCCATATTTCAATGGATTTCATCTCTGATATGCCGGTCTCTCAAAGAATGACTGTTATTTGGGTGATTTGTGATAGGTTCTCTAAGATGGTTCATCTTGTACCACTCCCTAAGTTGCCATCTTCCTCTGAGTTGGTGCCCCTGTTTTTGCAACAGGTGGTTCGCTTGCACGGGATTCCTGAGAACATTGTATCTGACAGAGGAGTTCAGTTTGTGTCTAGATTTTGGAGGACTTTCTGTTCCAAGCTGGGAATTCAGTTGTCCTTCTCCTCTGCTTTTCACCCTCAGACCAATGGGCAGACAGAGAGAACAAACCAGACCTTGGAGTCGTATTTGAGATGTTTTATTTCCGCTGATCAGGATGATTAGGTTTCATTTTTGCCCTTGGCCGAATTTGCTTTAAATAATAGAGCTAGTTCTGCCACTTTGATGTCACCTTTTTTTTGTAACTTTGGGTTTCATCCTCGATTTTCTTCAGGGCAGGTGGAGCCTTCTGCCTGCCCAGGTGTTGACACGGTGGTGGAGAGAATGCACCAGATCTGGGACCAAGTGGTGGATAAGTTATCCCTCTCCCAGGAAAAGGCCCAGCGGTTTTCCAATCGACATAGGACCATTGGTCCCCAGTTTAAGATTGGTGATATGGTGTGGTTATCATCAAAAAATATTGCTATGAAGGTGGCTTCTCCTAAGTTTGAGCCTAGATTTATTGGACCTTACAAGATTTTGGAGATTATTAATCCGGTCTCTTTTCGTTTGGCTCTTCCTGTCACATTTAAAATCCATAATGTGTTCCATAAGTCCTTGTTGAAGAGGTTTGTTGAACCAGTTGTTCCTGGGGTGGCACCTCCAGACCCTGTATTGGTTGAAGGTAACATGGAATATGAGGTAGAGAAAATACTGGATTCCTGTCTGGCTAGACGGAGACTCCAGTATTTGGTTAAGTGGAAGGGTTATGGTCAGGAGGATAATTCCTGGGTCTCTGCCTCTGATATTCATGCCAAAAGATTGGTGCATGCCTTTCATCGGGCTCACCCTGATCGCCCTGGTGGCGTGGTTGAGGGTTCGGTGACCCCTCCTCAAGGGGGAGGTACTGTTGTGAGTTCATTTTCCCCTTCGTCACTTAGGTCTGGTGAACTCCCCATTCTGGTAAAGGAAGGTAATGAGCCTGATTATCAGGCACCTGAGACTAATGAGGATGACTGGCTGAGTGGAGTCACTGACTGGATATAAGGCTGCCGACGCCCTTCTGCCCTGCGGGTGATTTCTCTGTGGACTTCTAGGACACCAGTCTGATTCCTGCTTCCCTAAAGCTAAGTTTCTGCTTTGCCTGTTTGCATTTATGTTTTGTTTTTGTTTTCCTTGCTTTTCTGGATTCTGCCATTCCCTGCTGGGGTGAGCTGAATCTCCTTTTGCCTGTTGCTCTGTCTTCAGAATATTCCTGAGTACTGACATAGCTTTTTTGAAGCCTAGCATCTTCAGGGCCTTTTTCACTGTCAGTCTGTTGGCTCTTATTTTCATAGGGTTTTTCACGGATTGCAGACAGCAGCCTTCCTGTCCTTTCCTATCTAGGTAGTTTGGGCCCCTTCTTTGCTCAGTCTATCTTTCTGTCTGTGTTAGTGTTTTCATCTCGCTTCACCGTCATTATATGTTGGGGGCTGCCTATTGCTTTGGGGTCTGCTCTGGGGCAGTTTAGATTTCCCCTTTCTTTCTGTAGGCCTATTTAATTCTCAGGCTGTGATCAAGAGGTCTAGGGCATCGTAGGAACCCCCCACGGCTACTGTTAGTTGTTGTGATAGGATCAGGGGTCTGCAATCCGATAGCTGCCAACTGCTCTGGTTTTCTGGACTTAGCTAGCATTTCTGTTTTTGCCTCCTACGGTGACTCAATCATAACAGGGAGGCCAGATACAGGTATACAGGAGGGGGAGGCTAGATACACGTATACAGGAGGGGGAGGCCGGATACATGTATACAGGAGAGTGAGGCCAGGATATATGCATACAGGAGGGGGAGGCCAGATACGCGTATAGAGTAGAGTGAGGCCGGGATATATGTATACAGGAGCGTGAGGCCGGGATATATGTATACAGGAGGGTGAGGCCGGATACACGTATACAGGAAGGGGAGGCCGGATACACGTATACAGTAGAGTGAGGCCGGGATATATGTATACAGGAGCGTGAGGCCGGGATATATGTATACAGCAGGGTGAGGCCGGATACATGTATACAGGAAGGGGAGGCCAGATACACGTATACAGTAGAGTGAGGCCGGGATATATGTATACAGGAGCGTGAGGCCGGGATATATATGTATACAGGAGGGTGAGGCCGGATACACGTATACAGGAAGGGGAGGCCGGATACACGTATACAGTAGAGTGAGGCCAGGATACATGTATACAGGACCATGAGGCCGGGATATATGTATACAGGAGGGTGAGGCCGGATACACGTATACAGGAAGGGGAGGCTAGATACACGTATACAGGAGGGGGAGGCCGGATACATGTATACAGGAGAGTGAGGCCAGGATATATGTATACAGGAGGGGGAGGCCAGATACGCGTATAGAGTAGAGTGAGGCCAGGATATATGTATACAGGAGCGTGAGGCCGGGATATATGTATACAGGAGGGTGAGGCCAAATACACGTATACAGGAAGGGGAGGCCGGATACACGTATACAGTAGAGTGAGGCCAGGATATATGTATACAGGAGCGTGAGGCCGGGATATATGTATACAGGAGGGTGAGGCCGGATATACATATACAGGAGGGTGAGGCCGGATACAGGTATACAGGAGGGGGAGGCCAGATACACGTATACAGTAGAGTGAGGCCGGGACATATGTATACAAGAGCGTGAGGCCGGGATACATGTATACAGAAGAGGGAGTCCTGATACAGGTATACAGGAGGAGGCCAGATACACGTATACAGGAGGGAGGGTGAGGCCGGATACAGGTATACAGGAGGGGAAGGCCGGATACACATATACAGTAGAGTGAGACCGGGATATATGTATACAGGAGGAGGCCAGATACACGTATACAGGAGGGTGAGGCCGGATACAGGTATACAGGAGGGGGAGGCCGGATACACGTATACAGTAGAGTGAGGCCAGGATATACAGTGGGGAAAAAAAGTATTTAGTCAGTCAGCAATAGTGCAAGTTCCACCACTTAAAAAGATGAGAGGCGTCTGTAATTTACATCATAGGTAGACCTCAACTATGGGAGACAAACTGAAAAAAAAAATCCAGAAAATCACATTGTCTGTTTTTTTTTCATTTTATTTGCATATTATGGTGGAAAATAAGTATTTGGTCAGAAACAAAATTTCATCTCACTACTTTGTGATATATCCTTTGTTGGCAATGACAGAGGTCAAACGTTTTCTGTAAGTCTTCACAAGGTTGCCACACACTGTTGTTGGTATGTTGGCCCATTCCTCCATGCAGATCTCCTCTAGAGCAGTGATGTTTGTGGCTTTTCGCTTGGCAACACGGACTTTCAACTCCCTCAAAAGGTTTTCTATAGGGTTGAGATCTGGAGACTGGCTAGGCCACTCCAGGACCTTGAAATGCTTCTTACGAAGCCACTCCTTCGTTGCCCTGGCGGTGTGCTTTGGATCATTGTCATGTTGAAAGACCCAGCCACGTTTCATCTTCAATGCCCTTGCTGATGGAAGGAGGTTTGCACTCAAAATCTCACGATACATGGCCCCATTCATTCTTTCATGTACCCGGATCAGTCGTCCTGGCCCCTTTGCAGAGAAACAGCCCCAAAGCATGATGTTTCAACCACCATGCTTTACAGTAGGTATGGTGTTTGATGGATGCAACTCAGTATTCTTTTTCCTCCAAACACGACAAGTTGTGTTTCTACCAAACAGTTCCAGTTTGGTTTCATCAGACCATAGGACATTCTCCCAAAACTCCTCTGGATCATCCAAATGCTCTCTAGCAAACTTCAGACGGGCCCGGACATGTACAGGCTTAAGCAGTGGGACACGTCTGGCACTGCAGGATCTGAGTCCATGGTGGCGTAGTGTGTTACTTATGGTAGGCCTTGTTACATTGGTCCCAGCTCTCTGCAGTTCATTCACTAGGTCCCCCCGCGTGGTTCTGGGATTTTTGCTCACCGTTCTTGTGATCATTCTGACCCCACGGGGTGGGATTTTGCGTGGAGCACCAGCTCGAGGGAGATTATCAGTGGTCTTGTATGTCTTCCATTTTCTAATTATTGCTCCCACAGTTGATTTCTTCACTCCAAGCTGGTTGGCTATTGCAGATTCAGTCTTCCCAGCCTGGTGCAGGGCTACAATTTTGTTTCTGGTGTCCTTTGACAGCTCTTTGGTCTTCACCATAGTGGAGTTTGGAGTCAGACTGTTTGAGGGTGTGCACAGGTGTCTTTTTATACTGATAACAAGTTTAAACAGGTGCCATTACTACAGGTAATGAGTGGAGGAAAGAGGAGACTCTTAAAGAAGAAGTTACAGGTCTGTGAGAGCCAGAAATCTTGATTGCTTGTTTCTGACCAAATACTTATTTTCCACCATAATATGCAAATAAAATGAAAAAAAAAACCAGACAATGTGATTTTCTGGATTTTTTTTTCTCAGTTTGTCTCCCATAGTTGAGGTCTACCTATGATGTAAATTACAGACGCCTCTCATCTTTTTAAGTGGTGGAACTTGCACTATTGCTGACTGACTAAATACTTTTTTTCCCCACTGTATGTATACAGGAGGGGGAGGCCGGATACACGTACACAGTAGAGTGAGGTCAGGATATATGTATACAGGAGGGGGAGGCCGGATACACGTATACAGTAGAGTGAGGCCAGGATATATGGATACAGGAGGGTGAGGCCAGGATATATGTATACAAGAGGGTGAGGGCGGATACACGTATACAGTAGAGTGAGGTCAGGATATATGTATACAGGAGGGGGAGGCCGGGATATATGTATACAGGAGGGGGAGGCCGGGATACATGTATACAGGAGGGGGGGGCCGGATACACGTCTAGAGTGAGGCCAGGATAAAAATATACAGGAAGGGGAGGCCGGATACACGTATACAGTAGAGTGAGGCCAGGATATATGTATACAGGAGGGTGAGGCCAGGATATATGGATACAGGAGGGTGAGGGCGGATATACGTAGTGTGAGGCCGGGATATATGTATACAGGATGGGGAGAACGGATACACGTATACAGTAGAGTGAGGCCGGATACACGTATACAGTAGAGTGAGGCCAGGATATATGTATACAGGAGGGTGAGGCCAGGATATATGGATACAGGAGGGTGAGGGCGGATATACGTAGTGTGAGGCCGGGATATATGTATACAGGAAGGGGAGGCCGGGTACAGGTATACAGTAGAGTGAGGCCAGGATATATGTATACAGGAGGGGGAGGCCGGGATATATGTATACAGTGGAGTGAGGCCGGGATATATGTATACAGTGGAGTGAGGCCGGGATATATGTATACAGGAGGGGGAGGCCGGGATATATGTATACAGGAGGGGGAGGCCGGGATATATGTATACAGGAGGGGGAGGCCGGATACACGTATACAGTAGAGTGAGGCCGGGATATATGTATACAGGAGGGTGAGGCCAGGATATATGTATACAGGAGGGGAAGGCCAGGATATATGTATACAGGAGGGGGAGGCCGGGATATATGTATACAGGAGGGGGGGGCCGGATACACGTATAGAGTGAGGCCAGGATAAAAATATACAGGAAGGGGAGGCCGGATACACGTATACAGTAGAGTGAGGCCAGGATATATGTATACAGGAGGGTGAGGCCAGGATATATAGATACAGGAGGGTGAGGGCGGATATACGTAGTGTGAGGCCGGGATATATGTATACAGGATGGGGAGAACGGATACACGTATACAGTAGAGTGAGGCCGGGTACAGGTATACAGTAGAGTGAGGCCAGGATATATGTATACAGAAGGGGGAGGCCGGGATATATGTATACAGGAGGGGGAGGCCGGGATATATGTATACAGGAGGGGGAGGCCGGATACACGTATACAGTAGAGTGAGGCCGGGATATATGTATACAGGAGGGTGAGGCCAGGATATATGTATACAGGAGGGGAAGGCCAGGATATATGTATACAGGAGGGGGAGGCCGGGATATATGTATACAGGAGGGGGGGGCCGGATACACGTATAGAGTGAGGCCAGGATAAAAATATACAGGAAGGGGAGGCCAGATACACGTATACAGTAGAGTGAGGCCAGGATATATGTATACAGGAGGGTGAGGCCAGGATATATAGATACAGGAGGGTGAGGGCGGATATACGTAGTGTGAGGCCGGGATATATGTATACAGGATGGGGAGAACGGATACACGTATACAGTAGAGTGAGGCCGGGTACAGGTATACAGTAGAGTGAGGCCAGGATATATGTATACAGAAGGGGGAGGCCGGGATATATGTATACAGGAGGGGGGGGCCGGATACACGTATACAGTAGAGTGAGGCCGGGATATATGTATACAGGAGGGTGAGGCCAGGATATATGTATACAGGAGGGGAAGGCCGGGATATATGTATACAGGAGGGGGAGGCCGGGATATATGTATACAGGAGGGGGAGGCCGGATACACGTATAGAGTGAGGCCGGGATATATGTGTACAGGAGGGGGAGGCCGGGATATATGTATACAGGAGGGTGAGGCCAGGATATATGTATACAGGAGGGGAAGGCCGGGATATATGTATACAGGAGGGGGAGGCCGGGATATATGTATACAGGAGGGGGAGGCCGGGATATATGTATACAGGAGGGGGGGGCCGGATACACGTATAGAGTGAGGCCAGGATAAAAATATACAGTAAGGGGAGGCCGGATACACGTATACTGTAGAGTGAGGCCGGGATATACGTATACAGGAGGGGGAGGCCGGGATATACGTATACAGGAGGGGGAGGCCGGGATATACGTATACAGGAGGGGTGAGGCCGGGATATACGTATACAGGAGGGGTGAGGCCAGGATATATGTATACAGGAGGGGGAGGCCGGGATATACGTATACAGGAGGGGTGAGGCCGGGATATATGTATACAGGAGGGGTGAGGCCAGGATATATGTATACAGGAGGGGGAGGCCGGGATATACGTATACAGGAGGGGTGAGGCCAGGATATATGTATACAGGAGGGGGAGGCCGGGATATACGTATACAGGAGGGGTGAGGCCAGGATATATGTATACAGGAGGGGTGAGGCCAGGATATATGTATACAGGAGGGGTGAGGCCAGGATATATGTATACAGGAGGGGGAGGCCGGGATATATGTATACAGGAGGGGTGAGGCCAGGATATATGTATACAGGAGGGGTGAGGCCAGGATATATGTATACAGGAGGGGGAGGCCGGGATATACGTATACAGGAGGGGTGAGGCCAGGATATATGTATACAGGAGGGGGAGGCCGGGATATATGTATACAGGAGGGGGAGGCCGGGATATATGTATACAGGAGGGGTGAGGCCAGGATATATGTATACAGGAGGGGTGAGGCCAGGATATATGTATACAGGAGGGGGAGGCCGGGATATATGTATACAGGAGGGGTGAGGCCAGGATATATGTATACAGGAGGGGGAGGCCGGGATATATGTATACAGGAGGGGGAGGCCGGGATATATGTATACAGGAGGGGGAGGCCGGGTACATCATGTATACACAGACACTTACAGCCTCCGCTCTGTAGTGACACCTGCACAGCACACAGCTCTGTGAGGCCTTGGATCAGGCCTGTGACTGGTTTCCTGGCAACTATCACTGAGCTCCTCTGTCAGAGACAGAGCCCCCAACTACAGACTACAGGATTGGCTGAAAGCAAGTGGTGCTGCCTAAAGCAACCAATCAGCATCCAGCTCTCTTTTCTTTTCTACTGCAGGGATGGAAATGATCAAACCAGCAGTCTGATTGGCTACCTAGCTTTTGTATCCCCTCATCAGTCTTCCCCATCTCTGCTTGCTGTCATTTCCGTCTTCTCCGCTCCATACTCTGCTGTCAGTGCCCTACACAGTATATGACAGATGCCGTGTGACCGTCGCTCCATTCACAGCTCAGGACGTGGCGGACGACCTCCCAGCAATCTAACATCGCTCCTCCAGTTGTTTTGCCGTATGAATATCGGATCCATCACATAATAGACACCGAAGACGCCAAAGGTACCACACTGACTCAGTACGGGGTCCGCCAAGATGTCCGCCTCCTACCTGATGACATCCAGGTCCCCCCCACGACGCGCGCAGGAAGCGGCCCCCATCACCTCTCCCGGTGCCCACATAGTGCAGCAGTAATACTAATGACAGTCACACTGGTTTATGTGCAAGTTTTATTGTAGCCTCTTCATTATGACAAACTAATAGAAAAAAAAAATTACAATGCAAATGTACAGACATGAGCGGACGCAACAGTAACGGATCTACAGCTGGAAGGTGGCCGACGTCTGTAACATGGCGTTGTACAGAAAGGTGTTATTAAAGATCACAAACTGCTTCGTGATTATTTTGATGGCTTCCTGAGCGGCTGCACCTGAAATAAAAATGAGCAAAAAAAAAAAAAAGTATAAAGATATAAAACATACTTTGCACATTACAAATGCCAAAATAAGATTTTAGGATTCTCTGATTCTGAGATCTAATAGCATCCAAAACCTGAGGCTGCACTACTAGGTGTATGGATTTAAAGCGGTAATCCCATTTATTGCCTTACTAGCCCTCCCCCGGTCCAGCGCTTAAGTCTTTAATTTCAGTATTAGTTTTCCAGCATCGCATCATTGTTGAGTTGATGTTGGCGTTTCAGATAATAACAGACACTGGGAGCAGCAGTGAAGACTCATTGCTGGACCTGGGGATGGTGTGTAAGGCTCATACTTTTTTTTTTTTCTTTTAAAACAAACACCGCACCCTTGCGAAAGGGTGTAAATCCCATTAATTCTTGGCTTTATTTAGAAATATCCATATAGGCCTGAACAACCCTATGTACAAATGTTGCATTACCGCCCAAGAAGGAAGCGATGGTGTGCGGCTCGGCGGCTCCGTATCGGCAGCTGGAAAAGACAGAAAATGTAGACAGTTATTACCGCGCTGCCGTCAGTCATCGCCTCCTGACCTACTTCTTGCAAGACACTTGTCTAGACCAATCTCATCACCCTCCGAGCACAAAAGGACCCGACTGTTTGACCAGAGGGACTTGATCTTTAGCTAAATTTATCCCGCTTGCTTAATGTAGTCCGCTGTCCACTCACTCTTAGCTGTCCACTCACTCTTAGGCTGTGTGCCCACGCAGCGATTTTTAAGCGTTTTTGCCGCGATTTTCGGCGCGAAAACGTTTAAAAATCGTGTACAGAACGCCCCCCATGCATTCCTATGGCATTCCACACATGCTGTGCTAATGCTGCGCTTTTTTCCGCAGCGCGGAAAAAAAAAAATCGCAGCATGCTCATTCTTTTGTGCGGAATCGCAAAGAATTGCCGCGATTCCGCACCCATAGGAATGCATGAGAATCGCTGACTTCCCGCATGTGGCTATGCCCACCATGCGCAAAGTTAAGCGTCTCATGTGCGGTTGGTACCCACGGTGTGGAGGAGAGGAGACTGTCCTCCAGGCCCTGAGCACCATACCCCTGTAAAAAAAAAAGAATAAAAAACAAAAAAATCGGTGTATATTTACCTTCCGGCGTCCCGCGCTGCCATCCCGGGCCTCAGCGTTCCCAGTAATGCCTTGCGAGACCTGTGATGACGTAGGTAACGCGAGATCGCTATAGTAACGCGAGACTACGTCATCACAGGTCTCGCAAGGCATTACTGGGAACGCTGAGGCCCGGGATGGCAGCGCGGGACGCCGGAAGGTAAATATACACCGATTTTTTTTTTTTTTTTTAGCATTTTAACATCCTATCTTTTACTATTGATGCCGCATAGGCGGCCTCAATAGTAAAAACCTGGTCACACTCGTCAAACACTATGTTTGACGAGTGTGACCAACCTGTCAATCACTTTCCAAGCGATGCTTCAAATCGATTGGAAAGTGCTTGAATATCGCACGCGAAAATCGCGAACAGAATCGCGATCATAATCGCGGTAAAACCGCACGATTTCTGGGAAGGAGTCCGGTTTTTGGTGTGCGTTTTAACACGCAACGTGGGCACATAGCCTTAAAGTGAAAACACAATAGTGAAAAAAAAAAAAACACGCGGGGTCAAAAATCTGAAGGCTGTGCCCACATCGCACACGCCATGACTTTCTATCACTTGATAGGTCCATAGTCCGCATCGGGAGCTTTCCAGGCACAAACCTCGAACGTAACAATTACGAAAAGTGTGAACAGACCCTTATAACAGGCTGGGGAGTTTCTATTGCAACTTCCACAAAAAAAAAAAAAAAAAAAAGAAAGAGTTACTACCATTCCTGCGCCTTCAGGCTTCAGCCTAATGAGCAATTTTGCTTAAAAATTGACAGGAACACAAGTACTGCCTCCTACCTGTCTCGAGTTACAGATAGTGCCACCTCCTTGTCTCTGTCTCCCTGACTCTTCCTATAAATGATGAAGGCACACATAACAGCATTGCCTACTTACCCCTCACTAATGATTTATGTACAAAAAGTAAGGACTCCCTCTCACTCCCTGCAACTTAGGTAATTAGGTACAGATAGTACTGGCTCCCTGTCTCTCTCACTGTACATAAAGTAGGCACAGATAGAACTTTCTTCTTGCGTCTCCTTGTAAATAAGGTAGGTACATATAGCACAACCTCCATCCTTTTCTACAAAGAACGCACAGAGAGTACCGCCTTCCTGTCTCTCCTTGTAAATGGTTGTAAAGACAGATAACAATGTCTGTCTATAAAGTACATATAGATAGTACTGCCTCCCTCTGTTAATTAAGCAACCACAGATAATATACAAGGAGAGACAGGAAGGTAGTACTATGTAGGCATATAGAGTACCGCCTTCCTGTCTCTCCTTGTAAATGGTTGTAAAGACAGATAACAATATCTGTCTATAAAGTACACACAGATAGTACTGCCTCCCTCTATTAAGCAACCACAGATAGTACTACCTTCCTGTCTCTCCTTGTATATTATGTAGGCATATAGAGTACTGCCTCCCTGTCTTCCTCTGTAAATAAAGTGTGCACATAGAGCACTGCCACGCCCTGTAAATA
Organism: Dendrobates tinctorius; assembly: GCF_039654945.1. Taxonomy (NCBI): domain Eukaryota; kingdom Metazoa; phylum Chordata; class Amphibia; order Anura; family Dendrobatidae; genus Dendrobates; species Dendrobates tinctorius. Next base: position 18,283,191 of record NW_027361677.1, read on the forward strand.
AAACATGCACAGATAGTACTGCCTTCCGGTCTCTCCTTGTAAATGGTTGCCTATCTATAAAGTATACAGATAGTACTGCCTCCCTCTGTAAATCAAGTATGCACAGATGGTACTGCCTTCTTCTCTCTAATCCCGTGTGCTTCCCGATAGAGGGAAATAAAGCAGCATTACACGCATAAGGTAAATGACTTACAATTCCTGGATGTAGTCGTCCTTCACGCTCAGTGATAACCCGTATTCCTGGAGGAATCCGTTCAGACAGGTTTTCAGTTTCCCAAAATCCCCTTCTACCTGGTAGTTATAAACCCCTACAAGTGCAAACAGGGTGGATTACAAACTGCTTCATAGAAGACAGACGCTAGAATACACGGCGTGCGCAAGAGACGGTGTGCACTGACCGTAGAGAATCCCTACGGTGGAAACAGCAAAGTGGCACTGAATCTAGGAAAGTGCTATGCCAAATCCAAGCGATTATTCTTGTTCACTCATCTCCGGAATTTTGAAAGTCAAACTTTTTCATTTTTCTGTCAACGCCATTATGGTGGGGTACAACAGATTATGACCCCATTGCAATGGGTTTCACATTAGGTATTGTCGGATAGTCCCAGGAAATACAAGCAATTTTCTAATTTACTGCCTATTAAAATTCTCAACCGTTCTTGAGATTGACACCTGTTTAAAGCTCGCTGCCTTGGAGACCGACCACCGCTGCTAGACAACAGAACGCGCGCAGAGGTGGCCTGTCTCCTAGACAACGAGCTGTAAAACAAAAGACAAGTGTTAATATCTCAAGAACGGCTGCAAATTTTAATAAGCAGTAAATGACAAAAGTGCTTGTTTTTATGAGCTCTATCCAACAAAACCCATCTATGAAGGACGGAAATAACCCTTTATGTCCCAATAAGGGGCTTCACCATGTGCATTATTATTAGTCCCTATTAAGCAAGCAGAATTTACCTGGATATCGTCCATGCTGTTTATGGAACCTGTCCACCGCCCTCAGCATCAAATAGAAGACTATTTCATTATCCGGATTCTCCATAAAGGAAACTGGAAGAAAAACAGCAGAAGACAAGCAACGTAAATCCCAAAATACCCGTTACGCAAGGTGGCCGCACAGAGCGAGGATCAGGGATCAATCTGTGATAATCTCCCTAATAACTGAGTAATAAGATAATAGAGATTATCATTAACAACCTGGAAAAACCCTAATGAGGTTGTAAAAGATGAGAAACCCCATGGCTGCTGTCTAATAGTCAACAGCGCCATACTGGCCTACAGGTTGTGCCTGGTATTGCGGATGTACTATATGCTGCAATACTAAAAAAAAAAATAAAAAAAAAAAAAAATAAAAAAAAAAATCTCCAACAAAACCCACTACAAAAAGACGATGGAATTAACCTTTTATCTTCTTACCAATGTCATCCTTTTTTGCCGTGTCCATCCCGTATTCTTCAGCTAAAGATCTGCACCGGACAAACCGAAGAAAAGCGCAATTCCTGCCTGAAAAAAATAAAACATGGCGAAGATTTATTTCCATTTCAGCCTTATAGGGAGACATATAAAAGAACAAGGATCCATAAAAAAAATGGATTATTGGGGCAAAAGACTATAATGACGAGTCTGTCTAATGAAATTATAAAGGGAGTTATAAAATAAAAAGCAGATTTTTATTTATTTTTACACCACTTGACAAAGGTATGGGGACAGCGAAACCAAAATGTGCGTCCAGAAAAGGTAATGTAGAAGTATGACGGTCTGCAGTGCCATCTGCTGGTCACTGTGTGGATTACATCATCGACTGATTAATCCTAAAAGAAGGAAAAAAAAAAACAAAAAAACAGGAAAGTGATCAAATAAAAATAGAAGAAAAATACTTACAGAAAAGGCGGATATCTTTTTCAGATATGCTTTCTGGGGGCTGTAATAGAAAAGAAATAATATAGCAATATAAGGTTTTATTTCTAGCAAATTTGGGATTAAAAAATTCCCTCCGAAAAAAAACAACAAAAAAAAACACAATACAGACTTACTCTGCCAATAGACTGCAGGAGTTTAGAAACATAATTTTCCACTGTTGAAGCATCATTTTTGGCTTTTTCTCGATATCTATGAAGCAAAAGACAAGGGTCCATAAATGATAAAGCTGATCCCGCACATCAGATGTCGGCCAGTCTTGCCTTACACATGCACGCTCACCCAGGCATGCCCCTCTGGAGGCAGCTTACCTCCCCTTGGGAACAAAAGGGAGTTGAAATTTAACTCACCAAATCACCCCCCCCCCCAAACATGATCTAATGGGGGGATTATTGATAGCTTTAACCTTCACTCCCAATTATATTTAACTTAAAGGGATCCCCACCCCCTCTTCATAGATGGGTATTGTTGGAGAGAGCTTGTAAAACCAAGCACTTTTCCAATTTACTGCATATTAAAATTTGCAGCTGTTCTTGAGATATTAACACTCTTTTTTGGTTTACATCTCGTTGCCTAGGCGACCGACCGCCGCTACTGTCTAGCTTGTAAACACTGTGTAGAAACTTGGCTGGGATTAGGAGTTAACAGCGCTACACAGCAATCCTTGCCGGCTACAAAGGAGTGTTAATAAGATCAAAATAAAATAAATAAAAAAGAAGCTTATAAGCACTGTAAGTTATGCTGTCTAGCAGCGGCGGTTGGTTTCCTAGGCAACGAGCTGTAAACAAAAGTGTTAATATCTCAAGAACGGCTGAAAATTTTAATAAGCAGTCAATTGAAAAATTGCTTATATTTACAAGCTCTATCCAACAATAGTCACATTTTTAAAAATGGGAGTAACCCTTTAAATGGCAGATAAGAGGGAACAATAGCTCTTTTTTTTGTCTAGTCTCTCTCTAACTAGGTGGCAATACAATTTACATATTTGAAAGTAAAATTGGCCTATTTCGGGGAGACTGGTTGATGTACATGATGTACAACTTTACCCTGATGGCAGATTTTAAAGAAAAGGAGGATCAGGCATGTTGGATTTCGATAGGTTTGATTCTTTTCTCTTTACAAGGGCTCAGTCAAACCCAGGGTGCAAGTTTATGGTTGGGAGCGGGAGGATTAGCTGCCCGCAGGTGCCAACCGAAGTCTATTGTTTACGGGCATTTTAATCTTTCTCTTCATAGAAGTCAATGGAGTCTAAAAATACCAATCTACATTGACTTCCATGTGGAAAAGAGAGATCCATAGTCTCCCCATAGAAGAGCCTTCCATGCCAATGGAGTCTAGACATAGGGAAAACGACATAGCTTTGTTCGTGGAGAATACAGATTCGCATGGTCCAAAAACGACGCTCATGTTGACTTCTATGGTGAAAAATGGATAATTTTTAGACTTTTTTCTTTTTTTACTTCTATGCGCATACTTTTCTTTTAGTCAGTAGGGAATCAATTGGTGACTATTGCTGGTGGTGGGCTTGTGCATATACACAGCAGCCAAAGTGAAGCAGAGCTGCAGTGTAAAGCAGGGTGGACAAAAAGGCAAAATGATAAGACTGGAGTGGATTTTTTTTTTTTTTTTTTACAGAACTTTAACCCCTTCACTACCAAGGGTGGTTTGCACGTTAACTCCCGGGCCAATTTTTACAATTCTGACCACTGTACCTTTATGAGGTCATAACTCTGAAACGCTTTCATGGATCCCGGTGATTCTGACATTGTTTTCTCGTGACATATTCTACTTCATGTTAGTGGTAAAATTGCATTCAAATAACTTGCGTTTATTTGTGAAAAAAACGGAAATTTGGCGAAAATTTTCCAACTTTGAATTTTTATGCCCTTAAATCACAGCGATACGGCACACAAAAAACTTAATACATAACATTTCCCACATGTTTACTTTACATCAGCACAATTTTGGAACCAAAATTTTTTTTTGTTAGGAAGTTATAAGGGTTAAAAATTGACCAGCGATTTCTCATTTTTGCAACACCATTTTATTTTTAGGGACCACTTCACATTTGAAGCCACTTTGAGGGGTCTATATGATAGAAAATACCCAAAAGTGACACCATTCTAAAAACTGCACCCCTTAAGGTGCTTAAAACCACATTCAAGAAGTTTATTAACCCTTTAGGTGCGTCACAGGAATTTTTTGAATATTAAAAAAAAAATGAACTTTTAACTTTTTTTCACAAAAAAAATACTTCAGGTTCAATTTTCTTTATTTTACCAAGGGTAACAGGAGAAATTGGACTGCAAAAGTTATTGTGCAATTTGTCCTGAGTACGCTGATACGTGATATGTGGGGGGGAACCACTGTTTCGGCGCATGGCAGACCTCAGTAGGGAAGGAGCGCCGTTTGACTTTTTCAATGCAAAATTGGCTGGAATTCAGATCGGACGCCATGTCGCGTTTGGAGAGCCCCTGATGTACCTAAACAGTGGAAACCCTCCAAGTGACCCCATTTTGGAAACTAGACCCCGCAAGGAACTTATCTAGATATGTGGTGAGAACTTTGAACCCACAAGGGCTTCACAGAAGTTTATAACGTACAGCGGTACAATTAAAAAATCATATTTTTTCCACAAAAATGATCTTTTCACCCCCAATTTTTATTTTTCCAAGGGTAACAGGACCCTAAAAGTTATTGTGCAATTTGTCCTGAGTACGCTGATACCCCATATGTGGGGGTAAACCACTATTTGGGCGCATGGCAGAGCTCGGAAGGGAAGCAGCGCCATTTGACGTTTTTGGCTGGAATTGAGATCGGACACCATGTCGCGTTAGGAAAGCCCCTGATGTACCAAAACAGTAGAAACCCCCCACAAATGACACCATTTTGGAAACTAGACCCCCCAAGGAACTTATCTAGATGTGTGGTGAGCACTTTGAACCCCCCAGTGCTTCACTGAAGTTTATACCGTCCGGGCGTGAAAATAAAAAAATCGTATTTTTTCCACAAACATGATCTTTTAGTCCCCATTTTTTTATTTTCCCAAGGGTAACAGGAGAAATTGGACCCCAAAAGTTGTTGTCCAATTTGTCCTGAGTACGCTGATACCTCATATGTGGGAGAAAACTACTGTATGGGCACACGTCGGGGCTCGGAAGGGAAGTAGTGACGTTTTGGAATGCAGACTTTGATGGATTGGTATGCGGGTGTCATGTGCGTTTGGAGAGCCCCTGATGTACCTAAACTATTGAAACTCCCCACAAGTGACCCCATTTTGGAAACCAGACCCCCCACGGAGCTTATATAGATGTGTGGAGAGCACTTTGAACCCCCAAGTGCTTCACAGAAGTTTATAACGCCTGGGCGTGAAAATAAAAAATACATTTTTTTGCGCAAAATTATATTTTTGCCCCCAATTTTTTATTTTCCTAAGGGTAACAGGAGAAATTGGACCCCAAAAGTTGTTTTGTAATTTGTCCTGAGTAGGCTGATACCCTACATGTGGGGGTAAAACACTTTTTTTCATGGCAGAGCTTGGAAGGGAAGGAGCACCATTTGACTTTTTCAACGCAGAATTGGCTGGAATTGAGATCAGACGCCATGTTGCCTTTGGAGAGCACCTGATGTGCCCAAACAGTGGAAACCCCCCCAATTATTACTCCAACCCTAACCCCAACACACCCCTAACCCTAATCTGAGCCCTAGCCCTAACCCTAACCCTAGCCCTAGCCCTAACCCTAGCGGGAAAATGGAAATAAATACATTTTCTTTTAGTTTTATTATTTTTCCCTAACTAAGGGGGTGATAACGGGGGGTTTGATTTACGATTTATGGCGGTTTTTATGTTTGGCTGCTGTCGCACGCTAAAAGACGCTTTTTATTGTAAAAATAGTTTTTGCATCACCGCATATTGTGAGCTATAATATTTCCGTATTTTGACCCACCGAGTCATGTGAGGTCTTATTTTTTGCGGGACGAGTTGACGTTTTTATTGGTACCATTTTCGGGCACGTGACATTTTTTGATCGCTTTTTATTCCGATTTTTGGGACGCAGAATGAACAAAAACCAGCGTTTCATGAATTTCTTTTGGGGGGTGTGTTTACACCGTTCCGCGTGCGGAAAAATTGATAACGCGTTTTTATTCTTCGGGTCAGTACGGTTACAGCAATACCTCATTTAGGTCGTTTTTTTATGTTTTGTCGGTTTTTTGCAATGAAAACAATTTTATATAAAAAATAATTATTTTTGTATCGCTTTATTCTGCGAGCTATAACTTTTATTTTTTTGCGGATGATGCTGTGTGGCGGCTCGTTTTTTGCGGGACAAGATGACGTTTTCAGCGGTACCATGGATATTTATATGCTTCTTTTTGATAGCGCGTTATTGCACTTTTTGTTCGGTGGTATGATAATAAATCATTTTTTGCTTCGTTTTTTATTTTTATTTTTTAAGGGGTTCGCTAAAGGGGTTAATTAATGGGACAGTTTTATAGGGCAGGTCATTACGGATGCGGCGATACCAAATATGTGTACTTTTATTGTTTTTGTTTTTTTTTTATTTTGAAAAAATTGATTTATTGGGGAATATTTTTTTTTTTTTACTAATTTATTTAGCGATTTTTTTTAAATTATTTTTAACACTTTTTTTTTTACTTTATTACCTTGTCCCAGGTGGGACATCACTGTCCTGTGACAGATCGCTGATCTGTCACATCACAGATCACTGTGACAGATCAGCGATCTGTCAGAGGCACTGCTGCAGACTTCCTCATGCCTGCGCTTTGCAGGCAGTGAGGAAGTCAGCTCCCTGCAGGCCCCCGTCGCCATCTTGGATCCGGGGGCCTGTAGGGAAAGAGCCCCCCGCAGCAGCGCTGCACATTGCGCTGCCGTGGGGGGCTCAGGGAAGCACGGAGGGAGCCCCCTCCCTGCCGATGCTTCCCTTTAACCCCCGGTACACCGCGATCGCGTTTGATCGCGGTGTGCAAGGGGTTAACGTGTCGGGGCGGTCCGTGACCGCCCCTGACACATTGTGCCGGGTGTCAGCTATGATAATTAGCTGACACTCGGCCGCGATCAGCGGCGCTCACCACGTGGGCGCCGCTGATCGCGATGACGTAATATTCCGTCCATGGTAATTAGGTCCATGGTCACATGGACGGAATATTACGTCAATTGTAGGTAAGGGGTTAAACTTACTTTTTGCAAAACTAGTACATTAGTTAAAAACTGTCTAGAAACTCACACATTCTGCAGTTTAATGAACTTATCCGAGTCTGCGATCATATCAGGAATCGTTCCTCGCAGAGGCAGATTCCCTTTCCCTTCAGATGCGGTAAACTCCTTAACAGCTCGGGCCAAGATCCAAAAATCAGAAGACTGAAAAAATAAAATAAATATTTATTTTTTTTTTAATATCCTTTTTTTTTTTTTTAGGTTAAGTATCAGAAAAGAGTGGAAAAACTGCAATTTTTTTTTAAAACTTTTAACACGTTATAAATCCAGCAAACGGCACTTGAATATCAAACATCCTGGAGATTTGGATGGTCCTTGCTAAAAGCAAAGTTCCGGATTACAAGACTTTCTGGATTATCAGATTTGACTACGTTATTTAAGCAGATTTATCACCTGTTGAGTGACGTTTGTGCACCGCTCATCATTAAAAATGTCTTCAATGTTGCTGGGGATCTAAGAAAAAAAAAAAAGGCAACAATAAAACATAATGGACTAGGAATATAATGAAAGGATCTCCGCAATGTAACATTTTATTTAAAGGCTTTGGTACGACTAATTCAAAGGGATTTTCAATAGCGATGACCTCTCCTTAGGATTGGTCAGATCGGTGGGGATCCGCCCCCTTGGACTCCCACCAATCAGTTGATTGAAGGAGCAGTCTTGCAAAACAGCTCCATTCATCCTGTAGTGGCCGGGAGTGGAACTACAAGCTGATGGTACTACAGAATGGATGGAACTTTTGACACTTCAAATGATCATGGGGTTGAAGTCGGACCAAAGCAAAAAATTTGTGAAAAAAAAAAAAGTTTTAAAAAAATAAGTTTTAATCCCCCATTTTCCATAATAAAAAAAAAAAAAAAAAAAATAGTTTGCAAAAGTGAAAAAAAAAATTGGAAATTTTCAGGATATTTTGCTACCTTAGTTGTATTTAGTGCAGTGTTCACGTTCTTCACGGCCTCCTCAAAGTTCTCCTCGTCCTCAGGGACCCCGTTCTCGTTTTTCAGGATCCCTGTGAACGGCAGATCAGGGGGTTACACCGGGGGGCAGTAGAGGTGTCACGGAGAACAGGAGCACGTACCTTGTCGGAGGAGGTCCCGGAAGGCTTCCTTCTCCTTGTAACTCTTGGGTATCTGTTCTGCGTTCTATGAGAAGATTGAGGAAAGTGAGGAAGCTGCTGCCACCGCTGCCGCTGTGCAGGGACCCCACCAGTAGATTACCTCTGTGCGCCATTTCTCCAGGTACTTGGCCACCACAATAATCCACGGAGTGTGACTGTGATCCTACATGAAAAACACAATGACGGTAGCAGAAATAGATTCTTCAAATTATTGGTGATTGACAGTAAGTCCCCCAATATACAGTGCCATCACAATAATATGGAATATCCTCCGGGCATCATATGGGGCCACGGTAAAGTGGTCAGCGTGCAGCAAGCGTCTCTCCGTGAAGATGGAAGAAAACGATATGTGTAAGAGGATACCTTCCTCTCCATGTGCTCCAAGTCATAGAGCTGGAGATGTTCCCGGAGCTCAGCGAAGGGCTGGTCCAGCCTCAGGTCCTCCAGCGCATTATCAGGATGAGACTCTGTAACTGGAGAACAAAGAGCAGGAAAGTACGTCCATTAGAGGGGTTCTCTTCGGCAAATCTGCAAGGAAAAAATACGCAGCATGTGCACGAGACTTCAGGAATCTCATTCACTGTGCTGGTGTTCAAAAAAGGTGCCATTTTCACGAAACAAGGAAGGGAAGAGACCGGCGGGGAGGGAAGAGACCGGCGGGGAGGGAAGAGACCGGCGGGGAGGGAAGAGACCGGCGGGGAGGGACCAGTGATCTTACCAGTATGCTCTTTCACAATAATCCTCATGTAGCCAATAAAACCGTACGTCCGGGAGATCAGCAGAGGAATATTCGAGTTCCAGAGTGTTTCCGCCAATCGCAGCAAAGTGCTGGAACAAATAATAACTAGTGAGATCCGGAGCACCTGATAGTCTGGGTGCCAGCGGTGGGCACAGAATTACCTCTCCGAGAGCTGCGTGGCGATCACTAATGTAAACTTGCAGAAGAAAGATGGATCGTTGTCTAACAGCTGGTCCGGATTCTGGAAAGGATCACAGGGATGTTACATAATGGAAATCTCATGAGCTGTGCATGCAATAGTGGCGACTGCTAACCTGTGACCCTCCAGCAATTGCAGAACTACAACTCCCAGAACGCCTGGACTGAGATTTATAGTGCTGCACCAGCCGGCGATCACCAATCGAGCACAATGGACTCACAGTCCCCATCGGGAACTAACCTCGGCTACGAAATCGCCGGTGACGTCTTCATTTAACTCTTGCAATAGCTCCATGGAGGTTTGAGCCCGGCTCTGATATAGAGAAAAAAAAAGTGCCCAAATTTACCATGGGGTCCGGATGCTAAAGCTAAGGGGGCAGGACCGATCAGTGGAGAGTTGCACCCTCTTCTCAGAAAGTGTGGAAGGTTTGATTAAAGTTAGTGAACCCTCAGGCTGTGCGCCCACGTAGCGATTTTTAAGCGTTTCCGCTGTGTTTTTTAACGCGCGATTCTGCTGCGGAAACGCTTAAAATAAGCGTTCCATGCATTTGTAATAGAAAACGCACAAGTTGTGCCAATGGTGCGGAATCGCTTAGCGGTAAAAAATGCAGCATGTTCATACCATCAATTATGTGAGCGAAAACGCATGGGAAAACGCTTGACAATCAAGTCAAAAACGCGTGTCAAAAAGCGCATGTGATCTCCCTGGCAAGGGCATGCGTTTCTGCTCAGGAAAAAAATCGCTACGTGGGCACATAGCCTTATACTGATTTTAATGGATGCCAAGGGGCAATCCACATGGCTGAGCTTCTGCCCTTTTTTGTTTTCGCAACCGTTGGGTGGGGGGGGGGGGTCTCAGATCCTGGACCTCCACTGATCAAAATCTCACTATGACTTCTCCAAAGTGAAATCCAAGAGAAAACTCACTTACCTTTCCGATACTACCTCTATTTAGGAAAAAGCTGGAAAAAAAAAAACATTTATGTGAAATATCACAGGAAAACTAAATACTGATGCATCCCTCCACAATATGGTGACATCCCACTCATTTGTTACAAGGATCCCCCCATTATGACCACAAGTTGATCCAATACTATGACATGTGGTGATTTATTGTCAATGTTTGAATCTACTACAACACCCCCGCAGGAGGGAGGGGGTACTACATCACTTTTCATATTTGAGGGAAAGTTCATTATTTGAAAAAGAAATTCCAAAATGACATAAAATAAAGTGAACTTGGCCTTACTTGTTACCGACATCTTCCCCCTTGACCACATTTCCGTCCACAATGGTGAATGAGCCAATACCTGCAAAGGTGATGACATCTCACAACTGTGTGATACTAAAAGGTAGCAGAAAAGGTCTCAGGAGCTGCTGGACACAGTGGAGCGCAGCGTTTAGCAGTCCCATAGAGGATGAACGGAGCGCAGCCTGCACATACGCGCGCTGCCGTGCAATGATGTAACGGTGATAGAAGCGCCCCCATTCTGCAGATCGGTGCCGATGTAGTCGGGCTCACCCCGATCAACAAGTTATCGCCTATCCTGTGGACACCATAGATTACACACGCCAGCACCGCGACCGCTGCTCTTCACTCACCGGGTAACACCAGGTTCTTCAGGATCTCGGTGCCGGTAGCTGTGGCATTTATCAGGCAAACATGAGCCGACTCCAGAGCTTCCTGCCCATGATCACCCCATAATCTGCAGAAGAAATGCAGAAGGCAGTCATGTAGATGTCAGTGAGTGCATCTACCCAGATTACTAAACATTGCTGCACCCCAGGGGGCGGCGGAGGCAGGCAAGGAGCCCCACAGGATGGCGGACAGGCCCCATGAAACAGGGGAGGTGACCGTGAGACCCCACAGGGTGGCAAAGGTGGGTTCCACTAAACAGCGGAGGCGGGCGGGGAGTCTCAAGGGACGGGGGAGGCGGGGAGCCCCACAGGATGGCGGACAGGCCCTATGAAAAAGGGGAGGTGAGCTAGAGGCCCCACAGGGTGGCAAAGGTGGGCCCCACTAAAAAGCAGAGGTGGTCTGGGAGCCCCAAGGGATGGCGGAGGCGGGCGGGGAGCCCCACAGGGTGGCGGACAGGCCCTATGAAAAAGGGGAGGTGAGCTAGAGGCCCCACAGGGTGGCAAAGGTGGGCCCCACTAAAAAGCAGAGGCGGTCTGGGAGCCCCAAGGGATGGCGGAGGCGGGCGGGGAGCCCCACAGGGTGGCGGACAGGCCCTATGAAAAAGGGGAGGTGAGCTAGAGGCCCCACAGGGTGGCAAAGGTGGGTTCCACTAAACAGCGGAGGCGGTCGGGGAGCCCCAAGGGACGGCGGAGGCGGGGAGCCCCACGGGACGAAGGCGGAGGCGGGCGGGGAGCCCCACGGGACGATGGCGGAGGCGGGCGGGGAGCCCCACGGGACGATGGCGGAGAGCCCCATGGGATGGCGGAGGCGGGCGGGAAGCCCCACGGGACGGCGGAGGCGGGAGGGGACCCCCACGGGACGGCGGAGGCGGGAGGGGACCCCCACGGGACGGCGGAGGCGGGAGGGGACCCCTACGGGACGGCGGAGGCGGGAGGGGACCCCTACGGGACGGCGGAGGCGGCCGGGGACCCCCACGGGACGGCGGAGGCGGCCGGGGAGCCCCACGGGACGGCGGAGGCTGGAGGGGAGCCCCACGGGACGGCGGAGGCTGGAGGGGAGCCCCACGGGACGGCGGAGGCGGCCGGGGACCCCCACGGGTCGGCGGAGGCGGCCGGGGAGCCCCACGGGACGGCGGAGGCGGCCGGGGACCCCCACGGGACGGCGGAGGCGGGAGGGGACCCCCACGGGACGGCGGAGGCGGGAGGGGAGCCCCACGGGACGGCGGAGGCGGCCGGGGAGCCCCACGGGACGGCGGAGGCGGCCGGGGAGCCCCACGGGACGGCGGAGGCGGCCGGGGAGCCCCACGGGACGGCGGAGGCGGCCGGGGAGCCCCACGGGACGGCGGAGGCGGCCGGGGAGCCCCACGGGATCTTGCAGGCTGGCGTTGCACCCATGAGACCGTGCTGGTATTCATGGTTGCAGCCTTCACGTTCCATCCACAGCACACACTGTGTACACCAGTAACCACTATGACTGCACAGGACACAGCATCATGTCTATGAACAGCACATGGAGCCGTGCACACTGCATCCTGCTAATCATGCACACACAGCCATTACACATCGGCCATGCCGGTACCTGAGCTGCCTGTCATACTTCTGCTCCTTCACCACTGCTCCCTGCGCCATGACTTCCCCCGGAAGGAATAATAACGAATAACCGATCCCACTATCAACCAGCAGATGGCGCTCACAGACAGGCTAAGGTCACATGTGTGCAAGCTTCATACTCGCCAGCAGAGGGCGCAAAGCTCACCTCATATTATATTAGTGCTTTCCGCGCGCTGGTTGTTACCTCAGGAGTTTGGAAGGCGCGAATTTCTGACACGAGGAGGAACCACAGTGTGTGTCCAGGGTACCACAAGTCTCAGCATGACGTGCTGCTCTGTACCCCTGTCTATGTATGTTTTGTGTGGCACCACACGTCTTACATTGCAATGTCTCTTTATTCTCAGTGTTTCTATGTATATAGTACTACAAGTCCCAGCGAGTCATACATAATATACACTCGCCAGCCAGGGATAAACACTGAAGGCTTGGGGCCCCTGTGCAAGGGATGTGTCTGGGCCCTCTCCCTGCCCTTATGGAGGGCAGCCTGGCACTGGGACCCCTGAAGCCTCCGGCTGCGCGAAACAAGCCATTATTACCAGGGGCCATAGCTAACGACACCGCTAAATAATATATATATATATATATATATATGTTCACTGAGAGATATATATCTCTTTCCAGGAGCGCCCTCTTCAGGCTTTACTGTTTAGGAAGGGGGCACTTCCTGCGCTTTTCATTCCTTTATTATGTCTTCTATTGTTCTGAACGCTATATTTGTGGTTATGATATAATGCAGCGCTCTTCTCAGCATCAATATACTACATATCCCAGCTCGTGACGAGCGAGTGTGCCCCTTACTTCAGTTTTCCTAGTATTTTGGATGTTTGAGTCCCCGCGGCTGCTAGACAGCCTGAATACATATGAGGATTGCCTGTTTGGTTGGAAATCCCCACATGTATTCAGGCTGTCTAGCAGCCGCAAATCATGCAGCGGAGGAGACACATACATAATGTACGGGCACATCCAAATACTCGGGAGGACACCCGGGCATGCTCGGACATCTCGACGAAGGGCTCCTTCTCACTTGCAAGGAAATGCAATCCAATTTTAAAAATCAGATTGAATTCGGACCAATGTTATTCTATGATTGTGTCTTCATCTGCGTTTTGTTTTTCCAGCTCGGATCGGATCACTATCAGACTGGGGAATAAAAGCGATTGGAATTCGGATCACATCCCGCAATAGAAGTCAATGGGTGCAAGAAAAAAAAATAAATCACACTATCTATGCCGGCAAATGATCTGCGCGTACAATCGGTCCAGCCCGACCAGCACACTCACTCATCACTAATCCCAGCATATGATCACACTGTTTTCTTAGCAGCGATAGTGCTATTCCTGAACACATAGTGTCCTCCTTTATTATGTATATTGCCAATCCTTATTACGTTATGTTAGTGTCCTCCAGTATTACGTATCGTGAGGTTTCTTATTACATACCAGTATATAATGGCACTATTCTCAGCGGCGATATCTGTGGCACTACAAGTCCCAGCGTATAATACCGCTCTACTCTCAACAGCTAATTTTGCAGTGACGTGTTTTGCCCAGAGAATGTCGACTTGAAGGTCTGAAGAGATGGAGGAGAAACAAAAGGAAATGGCTCTGATCTGAAGAGAAGGTAAATTCCTAGATGTAAAAATGTCTTCTGTATCTAAATTGTACGACTTGCAGAGATAATGGGAGTGTTACTTTTAATATAATGTTTTTTCTAATTGTGTATAGAACCGTACACTACTATATAGCAATTGATCTTATGTATTGTGCTGTCCTTTATTATATAGTTTTCTAAATTGCTTATGTAACGTGCCATCCCCTATCATATAGTGCTCTTTCTTGAGTATAGTGCCATCCC
>NW_027361677.1:18300000-18442500 GCF_039654945.1 Dendrobates tinctorius
CTGCCTTCTGTCTGTCCATGCCTGGTGGAGAAGGAGCAGCCGCTGCCTTCTGTCTGTCCATGCCTGGTGGAGAAGGAGCAGCCGCTGCCTTCTGTCTGTCCATGCCTGGTGGAGAAGGAGCAGCCGCTGCCTTCTGTCTGTCCATGTCTGGTGGAGAAGGAGCAGCTGCTGCCTTCTGTCTGTCCATGTCTGGTGGAGAAGGAGCAGCCGCTGCCTTCTGTCCATATCTGGTGGAGAAGGAGCAGCTGCTGACTTCTGTCCATATGTGGTGGAGAAGGAGCAGCCGCTGCCTTCTGTCTGTCCATATGTGGTGGAGAAGGAGCAGCCGCTGCCTTCTGTCTGTCCATATGTGGTGGAGAAGGAGCAGCCGCTGCCTTCGGTCTGTCCATATCCGGTAGTCTTCTCCTTACCTTACCACCACATTGATAAGCACTACCCAAGCCCATTTCCTTCACCAAGGAATTTTCCACACTTTATATATCAATAGATCATTCTGATCCTTGTAGAAATTAAACTACATCCAGTTCAAAAAAGTGTGATAGAAACACTAATTTAATGCCAATTTTTATTTCAACAACATATAAATATAAAACAAGATGCCTTATACCATAGAAAAATCAGAGTTTAGCGTATACACAAGTTTAGGAAACAGACACAATAAATAACATATTTCACTAAATATATATGTCAGAATTTTGCATATGTCAAAATAATAGGAATATTTCCTTATAGCGCTCAAAAAAATTATTGTGAAAAAAATATATCACTAACCTCATATGATACTCAATAGTTAAATTAACATTAATATGAGGTATAATATTGCAAAAAAAGCCGCAGAGTCCCATATACTACATTTGCATAATTTTGCACATAAGCGAAGGCGCACTATTTAGTTGCAATACAAAAAAAATATCCGGTAGTCTTCTCCTTACCTCCACATTGTGGATGAGTCGTCCAGATGATGACATAATAAGTTTGGCTGAAAGAAGTCCTTCAATTCCAGCCTTTGATTACTTGCCATTTCGATCCAGAGGAAGGCGAAAAATAACCCCGAGGACTTGTTGGAATATCCAAAGGGGAAAAAAATTCCTTCCTGACCCCAAATATTGCGATCGGAATACATCCCTGGATGTTTGGTGCTCGAATCTACGTGGCTGTTATGTGGTGGAAGCTCTGTAGTATTTGTCACAATCCAGTAAATGAGAGAGTCCAGTTTAGTTGTCTCATCCGATTAATAAAAAGCTTCATTCCTCGATGTAAATGGAATGGGGCTGATTTTTATGAGAGTTATTGAATGTAAAGGAGTCAGATGTTTAGGAGGCCACAAGATGGTCATTGCCGGCCGCACATAACTTCTGCAATGATTTGGTAAATTTAATGAGCGATTGGAGGGGTGTGATCAAGGAGAAGCAGCACGGCTACATGAAACATATTTTGCCACAGTTAAACATTTTTATAATCCTCAGTATTTTTTTTATATACACTTGTGCTCACAAGTTTACATTCCAGAATTTTTGCTTTCTTGGCCTTTTTTTTTTACAGAATATGAATGATAACACCAAACCTTTTTCTCCACTCATGGTTAGTGGTTGGGTGAAGCCATTTATTGTCAAACTACTGTGTTTTCTCTTTTTAAATCATAATGACAACCCAAAACATCCAAATGACCCTGACCAAAAGTTCACATACCCTGGTGATTTTGACTTGATAACATGCACAGAAATTGTCACAAATTGGTATGAATGGCTACTAAAGCTAACATCCTCACCTGTGACCTGTTTGCTTGTAATCAGTGTGTGTGCATAAAAGCTGAGTGAGTTTCTGGGATCCTGACAGACTCTTGCATCTTTCATCCAGCCACTGACGTTTCTGGATTGTGAGTCACAGGGAATGCAAAAGAATTGTCAACGGATCTATGGGAAAAGGTAGTTGAACTGTATAAAACAGGAAAGGGATGCAAACAGATATCCAAGGAATTGATCATGCCAGTCAGCAGCGTTCAAACTTTGATTAACAAATGGAAAATCAGGGGGCTCTGTAAAAACAAAACCACGGTCAGGTAGACCAACAAAAATTTCATCCACAACTGCCAGGAAAATTGTCCGGGATGCAAAGAAAATCCTACAAATTACATCAGCTGGAATACTCTCTGAAAATTAGCGGTGTGGCTATTTCAAGATGCACAATAAGGAGGTACTTTAAGAAAAATGGTCTGCATGGTCGAGTCACCAGAAGAAAGAAATTACTGTGCAAATGCCACAAAGTATCTCGTCTACAATACGCAAAACAGCACAGAGACAAGCCTCAAAACTTCTAGAACAAGGTAATTTGGAGTGATGAGACCAAAATTGAACTTTTTGGCCACAACCATAAACGTCACATTTGAAGAGAGGTCAATAAGACCTATGATGAAAGGAACACCATTCCTACTGTAAAGCACGGAGGGGGATCACTGATGTTTTAGGGATGTGTGAGCTGCAAAGGCACAGGAAACTTGGTCAAAGTTGAAGGAAAGATGAATGCAGCACATTATCAGCAAATACTGGAAGCAAATTTGCAATCATCAGCCCGGAAGCTGCGCATGGGACGTACTTGGACGTTCCAACATGACAACGATCCAAAACACAAGGCCAAGTCGACCTGTCATTGGCTACAGCAGAACAAAGTGAAGGTTCTGGAGTGGCCATCTCGGTCTCCTGACCATAATATCATTGAACCTCTCTGGGGAGATCTTAGTTCATGCTAGGCAGCCCAGGAATTTATGGGAACTGGAGGCTTTTGGCCAAGAAGAGTGGGCAGCTTTACCATCTGAGAAAATTAAGAATCTCATTCACAATTACCACAAAAGACTTCAAGCTGTCATTGATGTTAGAGGGGGCAATACACGGTATTAAGAAAGGGGGTATGCAAACTTTTGATCAGGGTCATTTGGATGTTTCAGGTTGTTATTATGATTTAAAAAGAGAAAACACAGTAGTTTGACATTAAATGGCTTCACCCAACCACTAACCATGAGTGGAGAAAAAGGTTCGGTGTTATTCCTATTCTCTGAAAAAACGTCAAGGCAGCAAAAATTCTGCCGGGGTATGTAAACTTTTGAGCCTAACTGTACTTATTATTGCAAGATGCATTCACCAAATATCAGCTGCGCCCGAGGCCGAGGTGTCCACACTGCGAGCCGGGTATATGGACCGTGTGTCTCCGATCTTGTGCTGTAAGGTCCAACTTTCCGCTCTGTGAAATTTGCTAACAAGTGCAAGCCTCCTGTGGCAGCCACTTCACGTGGAAAGTATTCCACACATGCAAGGACTCCAGGGAGTGTAAACACACACGTAGCCATACCGCGGCCAGGAATAAATGTGTCACGGCCTGAACCCTCCTCTCAGCACGTGGGATGCAGGCTCGGATATTAACTGCCTGGCTGCTGGCCTGCAGAGGGGTCACAAGAGTTAGTGTTGGGGGTCCACCAGTAGATCACTTGCTACTCGCCTGTCACATAGGACTGCAGCTGTCATAGGTCAAAGACATTAAAGGAGTCATTTTCCAACATTAGATAATTGTCAGCAGATTACATTACTGATCCTGAGTTACTTCCTGTTCAATACTACAGAGCTGCACTCACTATTCTGCTGGTGCAGTCACTGTGTACATACATTACTGATCCTGAGTTGCATCCTGTATTATACTCCAGAGCTGCTCTCACTACCGTGTTTCCCCGAAAGTAAGACCCTGTCTTACATTAATTTTACCCCAAAAAGTCCCACCCTGTCTTACTTTCGGGGGAGGTCTTACATTAGCCGAAAAAAAATGACAATTTCTTTTTAACCAATAAATTAACATTTATTAACATGCTGTTATACCCCATAACAGTGCCGTATCCCACTGCACACAGCCCCACACCCCATAACAGTGCCGTATCCCACTGCACACAGCCCCATACCCTATACAGTACATGTTTCCCTACTTGGTTTTTAAATGCTGGACGTTTTCCTCTGCGGTGTGGCTGTGGGTGCGGAAGGCCTGTGCTGCAGGGAACGCTGTGCCAATCAGCAGGGAAACAGCGGTGACGTGGGGCTGGGGCGGCCAATTACAGCCCGAGCTGCTGGACCAATCCGTGCTCGAGCCGGGGGCCGGCGGTGACGTGGGGAACAGGGGCGGCCAATGAGCTGTTGAGCTGGGCGGATTGCGGAGTTAACACGGCGAGTTAACCCCATGAGCGCTGGACCCGCCCAGCTGCACCTGAGGACACCTCTGGAGCCTGGGGACCCAATGGGGGACAGCGGCGGCCCAAAGGTAAGGGCCTTACATTTCACAGCGGCCCCCAACCCTGCCTTACATTCGGGGGAGGCCTTACATTGAAGGACCCCCCCGTAACCCCCACCCTGTCTTACTTTCGGGGGGGTCCTACTTTCGGGGAAACACGGTATTCTGCTGGTGCAGTCACTGTGTACATACATTACTGATCCTGAGTTACATCCTGTATTATACCCCAGAGCTGCACTCACTATTCTGCTGGTGCAGTCACTGTGTTACATACATTACTGATCCTCGGTTACATCCTGTATTATACTCCAGAGCTGCACTCACTATTCTGCTGGTGCAGTCACTGTGTACATACATTACTGATCCTCGGTTACATCCTGTATTATACTCCAGAGCTGCATTCACTATTCTGCTGGTGCTGTAACTGCGTAGATACATTACTGATCCTGAGTTACATCCTGTATCTCTTTTATTATAAAACTATCAAAAACACAATACATAATACATAAGACAGACAAAAACAACATTCCAGAACTAAAAAACAAGACAAAACCATACAGAAACATACAATGCCTGTGCAAAACTTGCAATGTCCTTTGTGGTCCTCAAGCTTTTCAGCTTGGAAGGCCTCCAGCAGGAACTCTCCAACAACACTATACAATTTAAAAAATAAAAAAAAACCCCAGATATAATCCATTCATCCTCATGCATACCCTTTCACACCCCATTCATGTTTCCCACCCATACCTATATACAAATAACTAAAGAAATACTTCCGGCCCATACTGCCTCAAAACTAGCTTTAGCCATTAACTTGGCAAAAAGAACCGCCACCGAGCTTAACACCCCTATCCTTTTTTTTTTTTTTTTTTTTTAATTTTTTTCCCCCCACCTTTTTTCCTCACCACAGGTCCATATACGTCCATGGCCTATCACTCCACAAGGTCCATAACAGTTCGTGGCCTATCACATCTACTTGAGGAGCACGAAAGTTTTATGCCCCTCAAGAAAAAAACCCTCCACCATTTGCCTCCGATGTGCTCCAGCATGCCTTTTTCCTCCATGGTCCATGGTATATCTCCACTTGCCACTTCCCTTGACTTGGGGTCCTTTGATTTTTCCATTCTCACCTCCCCCATTCACCCCCCTCCCAACCTCACTATACCCTCCCATGCCCTCTAACTAAAAGAAAATAATAACACATACACAACACATAATAACATACAATACAATACAATACATAATACAATATAACACCAATTAAATATAATTAATTACTAAATACACCATACCCTTCAAAACGTTTCTTACAGGCCCAAGTTCAGTGCCTGCAAGCCCAATATCCATTAATGCTCTATGTTTCCAAAACAAAAGACTAGAGTGGCATGCTTTTAGCCCACCACCAGGAAAAGGAGTTCTCGAGGCCCCGTCCCTCACTAACTCATTCACCCTGTCCCTTAACAACTAAGACTGTCCCTGCTTCTGTCCCTAAAGAAACTGTCCCTATCTGTCCCTTCCTGTCCCTACTCCACCTAACTTAACATAACTAACTCTCTATCTGTCCCTCAGTGCCTGTCCCTCCCTGTCCCTATCTGCCCCTACTTCTGTCCCTAACACACCCAGTGAAACTTATGCTATCCCTACCCTCATTCACACGGAGCTAGCTCTCCCTTGAGTGCGTTTTTAAAAGGAGAGGCCTCTCCAAAGCCAAGAGGCCTTCCTCACACCCAACCTTTCGAACTCCAAAGAACGGACCTTCACCAGGTCACCCAAGATGTTTCCTACCACCTCATCCCTTGGGAGGGTTTTTTTCCGCGTCGAAACTAGGCACCGTGCATTCCAAGTGTAGAACCTAACCACTACACTGACTAGGAATAAAGTGCACGGGTCCCGACCACCCAGGGATCTGTACGCTCCATAGGCCCACTCAGCGTAGGAGAGGGACGCCAGCCGCGGCCAACGTATGGAAGCACCCACCCTGTTGTACACCTCTGCATTAAAGGGACACTGAAGCAGGAAGTGCTCCATGCTTTCCAGCACGTCGCCACACTCCTCACGGGGACAACCCCGATCATCGGATTTCCTGCACTTCAAGTTATCCTTTACATACAGCCTCCCGTGGAAGCAACGCCAGGTCAAGTCCCAAAACTTCATGGGGATACGCTTAGAATTTAAAAGCCCCAGCCCGACCTCCAGATCCCGGCCTGGGCAATCCTTAAGGGCCAGGGGCTTCTGGAAATGGGTCAACAGGACCCTCCTGTCAAGGCATTGCCTCGACATGGTCCTGATTTCCCACATTCCCAGACCCCACCGGCGGATCACCTTCAGAACCGGGGTAGCGTAAGCCGTGAGATGCCCAGGAGGTGTGCGTAGGTCCTTCACCTGCCCTCCTGTCTCCCATTCCTGGAAGAAAGGCCAAAGCCAACCCTTGCAGGAGACTACCCACGGAGGAGCCCTCTCTAGCCAGAGGTTGGAGATGTTAGTCTTAAGAAAGGTGTTTACTAGAAACACCACCGGGTTGACCATACCCAACCCGCCTAGTCTCCTCGTACGGTATGTAACCTTCCTCTTGATTAGGTTAAGCCTATTCCCCCATAACAATTGGAAGAACAGGCTATAGACCCGTGTCCAGAGAGGTTCCGGCAAGATTCACACACTGCCCAGGTATATTAATAAAGGTAGCAGAAAGCCTTTAGCCAGGGCAACCCTTTCCCTCAGGGTTAAAGACCAACCCTTCCATTGGTCCACCTTTTGGGCGGCGATCTTAAGTCTGCCCTCCCAATTTTGCTGGGGGTAATTCCCGGGGCCAAATTCGATGCCTAGAATTTTGGCGGTGGCCTGGGGCCCTGGAAGGGTGTCCGGGAGATCAAACCTGGGATCTCCCCCTCCCAGCCAGAGACTTTCACACTTATCCCGGTTGATCATGGACCCGGATGCCTCCGACATGACCCAATCCGCCTCCCCTCTCGAGGACACGAAAAGGGAAACATCATCAGCATACGCCACCACCCTCAGAGAGGACCCAGAGCCCGCCTGGTCCATCCCGACTCCCGCCAACGGTCCACGATCTACCCTCCTTAGGAAGGGATCGACCGCAAACACGTATAAAAGCGGGCTCAGTGGACAGCCCTGACGGACCCCAGAACCCACCTCAAAAGGGCGACCTGACCAACCATTCACCAGCGGAAAAGTCTCAGCCCCTTGGTACAAGATCTCTAACCATTTTACAAACCTCCCAGGCAGACCATACCTCAAAAGGACGGACCAGAGGTACTCGTGGTTGACCCGGTCAAAGGCTTTCGCTTGATCTAAAGACAGCAAGTACCCCCCCCAGTGACCTGCCCTACCCTGCTCCACTGCCTCTCGGACACCGAGCGCAGCACTAAAAGTACTGCGGCCTGGAACAGAGCAATGCTGGGCCCCTGAAAGGAGCCGGGGTGCAAACTTCACCAGCCGATTAAACAGCACCTTGGCCATAACCTTCCGGTCCGTATCGAGAAGCGCTATGGGATGCCAATTCTCGATACGGGACGGATCCTTACCCTTTGACAGAATGAGGGCTGACTTCCTCATTGAGTCGGGAAGAGTGCCCGAGGAGAGACACTCATTAAATACCCCTGTCAAGAGGGGGACCAAGGAGTCCCTAAAAGTCTTAAAGAACTCGGATGTTAAGCCATCCGGACCTGGCGATTTCTTGGGCCGAAGCCCATCAATGGCCAGTCTCACTTGCTCTTCCCTGATTTCTTCTGCCAAAACACCAAGAGAGGGATCACCCCCTGGCTCAGGGACGGTTTCAGCCAGGAAAGCCGACATCCTGTCCCGATCCAGGTCCTTCTTTTCCAAGAGGTGTGAGTAGAAGGATCTGACCACCTCCAGGATCCCTGATTTGGATCTGTTCAGGGACCCCGTACTGTCGATCAGTCCTGTCACCATCTTACAATTCACTGACATCTTACAGTTTCTGTAAGGGTCGGGCGAGCGGTACTTCCCGAAGTCCCTCTCAAAAACTAAAGATGTGTGTCTATCATACTGACACCTCTTGAGCAAAGATTTCACTCTGGAGATTTCCTCACGGTCACCTCCAGTCGAGACAAGCTGCTCGAGTTTCCTCCCCAGGGCCTGGTACAAGCGGTGCCTGTTCAGACTCCTGAGGCTCGAGAGCTGACGGAAGAACCCCGCCGCCCGCTTTTTGAAGATCTCCCACCACTCTGACTTACTACTACAGAGATCCAACAGTGGTACCTGGCTCTGAAGAAAATCCTCGAAGGATTGTCTCACCTCCGCTTCTTCCAGCAGGGACGAATTGAGCTTCCACAGCCCTCTTCCCATCCGATGAGTCTCTGCAACATTCAGAGAAAAGAAAATTAGACAGTGATCGGAGAACTCCACCTCAACGGCGGACACAGCAGAAAAGATGGCGTCCTCCTTCAAAAAAAACCTGTCTATTCTAGACCTACTGCTACCCCTATGGTAGGTGAAACCCCCGTGACCTGGGGTGTGCCGGATGTGGACATCCACCAGGCGAGCTTCACTGGCTATGCTATTCAACGCGACGCTATTATAAGCCAGGCGATCTCCGGGACCCCCCTGGTCACGGGACCTCGTAATGGTGTTGAAGTCCCCACCGAAGACCACCTGCCGGCTCGTAAAAAGAAAGGGCTTGATCCTCAGGAAGAGACATTTGCGGTCCCACTTGGATTGTGGGCCGTAGATGTTGATGAGCCGGAGCTCTTGTCCCCTCATGAAGACATCTAGGATCAGGCACCTCCCCATTTCCAACTCAGTAACCCGTCGGCATTCAACAGCTGCAGTCTTAAAAAGGACTGCCACCCCGCTATACGGCTCGGCCGCAAGAGACCAGTATGAGGGCCCGCACCTCCACTCCCTCCGTGCTTTATAGATGGCCCCCATGTCCGTTAGTCTGGTCTCTTGCAAGAATAAAATTTCTGCCTCAATCCGGGAGAAAAAATCAAAGGCCGTGAAGCGAGCCGCATCTGACTTAATGCTGGCGACATTAATGGACGCCAGCGTCAACGGGGCGAGTTCAGCCATCATGGGTGATCGAGTTGGATGGCCAGTTTCTTCCCTGCCCCGCTATCACCTCCACCTGGGGAGGGGTCAGACACCTTCCTTTTCAGGGAAGCTCCCGACGTGTTCATCCCCCCCCCGGTGTCCTCGCCCCCGGGTTCCAGGTCTGTCCCCCCCACAGGAGGAACAGTGCCCCCTGAGGGACGGACTCCGCCATCACCTGAAGGACCCTCCGGCGTTGCCCCCGGCCCAGCACCCTTGTCTGGCGGCTCATCATCTGAACCTCCGAGGGCGCTGAACCGGTTGGAGAGTCTGATCAGAGGGGGGTCAGCGGGCCCTTCCGTGTGCACCCTGGTGGTCGGGGGCGGGGGAGACTTTGAAGGCTTGTCAGCCTTCTTCCCCCCCCGTTTTGCGCTTGGCACGCCTGGTTTTGCCACCTGATGCTGTAGGCTGCTCTCTGACATCCTCGTCGACACTTTCATAACGAAAGGAGTCGTCTGAGTCAGCCGCTTTCTCCTCTCTCTCCATCCTCCTGATCTCCTCACTCACCACTCTCTCCCCCAGGGCCTCAGAGGCTTTGGCCACGGGCCTGGAGGGAGGAGCAGGCATCACCCCGGTTGCCCGAGGCTCCACCTGTCCCCTACCACACTGGCGCTTTTCCTGCCTCCGCTGGTAAGCGGGGCCCCTTGCAGCATTGCCCTTCCTCACTGGCCCCTCAGCCCTTCCTCCTCCGCCACCACCTGTCACAGCAGAAGAAGCGCCACCGGGGGTTGCCCCCCCACGGTCTCCCCCCACCGGGCCTGCGGCGGCATTAGAGAAAGAGCGAGGGCAGCGGCTGAGAGGGTGACCTAGGTCACCACACAGGTGGCACCGAATATCCTTACACAAGGCGGCCAGATGACCCACCCCACCACACAAGGCACATTTCTGCACCTTGCAGTTGGCGCTGAAGTGGGTGGGGTCGCCGCACCTGTGGCAGACCTTCGGTTGCCCCTGGTAGAAGACCAGGATCCTGTCCCTTCCCAGGAATGCCGAGGAAGGGATGTGGGTGACCGCGCCGGAAACCTTCAATTTAACCATGAAAGTCCAGCCCCCCGACCAGATGCCGAATTCGTCCCTGTTCTTTTTTGGGACCTCGGTGACCTCCCCGTAACGGGAAAGCCACGTCATGATGTCCACGCCTGCGAGTGACTCGTTACATGTAACCACGGTCACTCGCTTGACGGAATTTTGGCGAGACACCGCTTGAGCCACGAAGTCTCGCCATCCAGGCTCTTCTCGCACCAGCTCGTAATTCGACCAGAAGAGCTCAAGCAGCTCTGGCCGCACGAAGCTGACGTCGAAGAAGCGGGACGCCGAAGGATGTATCAGGGCAAAGATGTCATTCGCCCCGAAGCCCATCTTAAGGAGGAGCTCCACCACCTTGCTCCTAGGTGGACAAGCTTCACTGCCCCCCCACCTAAGACGGACCACATTCCTTCTTGGCGGCCCCTGCCCGGCTGTGGGGAGAGACCAAACAGTCCCTCCCTCCCTTTGATTTTGGAAGGCGGCAAGGCCGTGTCTCTCTATCCAGAAAGACAAGTCCACTGTCCTCCCCTCTACAACTATTGATCTATCTCCCCTTTTGAGAGCCTCCAGGAAACGGCGGTGCGAAACGCCGTCCCTGGAGCCCGGAACGAGGAGACCCCCCCCAGGACCACCCCGACCCCCAGCCGCGGCCCCCGCATAATTGCGTTGAGGTCTCGCGGCCGGAGTGGCAGATGGGCCAGCCCTCCCACCACTACCACCACTTGTGCCAGCACCCTCATTCGTCCTCCCAGTCACTCTCCCATTCACTCTTTTATTATTTGCATTCACCCCAGCACTTTCACCCACATGCACAGTAGCACTCACTCCCTCATCCATGTCACTCATGTCACCATTCACTTCAGCAAACATCTCCTCAAATATGTCCACTCCGCTTTCGTACTCACTCTCACTCGCACAATTGGTGTACATAGCAACATTATTTACATTTTTTACATTATTTACATTTCCTGAACCTGTGCAGTTCCTCTCTTTGCCTGCTGGGGGCCCTGAGCTCTCTTGCTGGGAGCTACTCCAGCTCCTGTCCAGGAGCGCCGCTGCCCCTTTAAATGCCTCAGTGCTGATGATATCATGCACTCTGCCCTGGCTGGGCCTAGGAGCAACAGCAGCTCCTGGTTTCAGCTCCATTTTTTTTTCTTTTGCTGAGTTTTCATTACTCTGGGCAGGGACGGCCTCTGGCACCGCTCCCTGCCCTGCACTTTTCTTCACCCCCGCCGCCGGCTTGCCAGGGAGCGCCAGAGTCCCCGCACCCTCAGATGAAGGTAGGTGGGCCGGGGACCCCGACAACTCCCTGCCAGCTTTTGGGGGCAGCACAGCATTACTTGGAAGGGTGGGTGGGACAGAGGGCAGCGGGCCCGCCGTGGCCACGCCCCCCCGCCGGTCGCAGCCATCCCAGGCAGAGCCGGACGCGAGCACAGCGGGCGGAGCCGCGACCGCTGAGGCCACGCATCCCCGCCAGTCACAGCCACCACGGGCAGAGCAGCGACCCCTTGCGAGGCCACGCCCCCCCGGGCGACGCAGACGCAGCGGGTGGGACGACGGCCGAGGAGGACATGCCCCCCCCGCACGCCGCAGCCTTTGCAGGCCGGGCAACACTCGGGGAGGCCACGCCCCCCTCACGGACCACCGCCGCCACCCAATGCCCACCACTTGAGACGGGCAAGGCCGGCCACTCCCCCTCGTCGCCCAGCGGCGGCGGAGCCCCCTGCACGGACCCCTTTTTGGGTCGACGTGCCGGAGACCCCGCTCTCACCACAGGCGCCGACATGGGAGCGACCAGCACTTTGCACCGCCTCAACTGCTGCTTGATGTTCTGTTCGCCCTTCCTAGGCTTCTGGACCCCCACTAGCGATCCAGACTTAGCGGATCCGTACGTGGGGGGTCCAGAAGCCCCAGCACTCGCCGCCGGAGGTGCGGCCCTGGCTGTACCAACTTTACCTGGTGCCAGGCCAGCCCCCCCTGCCACCGAGGGCTGAGCCTGGACACCACCACCAACACCACAACCAGCACCGACCTCCATGTCGCTGCCCTGGTCTGAACTGTCACCAGATGCGACAGTCAGGTCACAACAGTCATCTCTCTCCCCGCTCCCTCGCTGCGGACCCACCACAGGGCCCGAGCCGGGGTGGGTAGCGGGTTCCACACAGCGGGACAGAGGGGCCCCGGGAAGAGGAGCAAAAACCAGTTGTTTCTCCACGCCTTCAGAGGCCTTACGCCTGCGCCTCCTGTTTCTCCTCTTCCCGGTTGCCTCATCCTCCGGGCAGACTTCATACCCAAACAACAGCGTGCCAAACCGTGCTGGGGATTCAGTCTGCCGTACTTGTTTAAGGATGAGGCAGCCCCCCTCAGAACTACTCCCGCTCCCTCCATCCTCCCCCTCGCTCCCGCTTTCCTCCGCGTTACTGGAGTCCAGCGGGAGGGCCACCTGCTCGGGGGCTATCCCGCTGCATGTTACCTGACTCACGCTGGTGTCCGCCAGGTCTTCAGGTGGAGGTGGCCCGGATGTGGTGTGGGCGCCATCTTGCTCTTCCTCCTCCTCGCTTTCCTCCACCTGGATGGGGACTCCTGACCCCCCAGGAGACCCACCGGCCATGGCCCTGAACCGGTCCTCGTTCTGCAGCTTCTCCTGGAAGGGGCCATGATGGTACTTCGCCGGTCCTCCAGGGCCCGAATCTCCCCTTTCAGCCGCTCTCTTTGAGGCAGGGAGCCTGTTTTTACTGATGACCCGGGCTCCCTCCAACTCCCCCCGGAGTCTCCTGAGCTGCTTGCCGGCCTCCTCGTACTCGGAGAGGTGGGCATGAATGCGGGAGGCGTAGGTGGTAGCTGGCTCTCCCGCAACCTTGGAGCCCCAGATGTTAAGGGGGGGCCCCGCCTCACCTCTGCCGGCTGCTGCACCTCCGGGGGAAGGGCCTGCCACAGCCTTCACTTAAGGGGTCCCGGACCCTGGAGCCTTGCGGCCCCCTGGGGTCCGCTTTTTCCCCATCCCTGGGACTGTCTGGCTGTGCCTTGGGCCTCCTGGTGGTGGATGAGGCCCCCCACCCCCAGCTGGCTTGCCGGAGGGTGGTAGCCAGGGGCACAGCCCCGGCGCTCAGTCCCAGGGAGAGTCCTCTTTCCTGGGAAGGGGGCAGATGGAAAGTCCTTGCAGGAAAAAAAACCTCCCTTCCCAGGAGCTTAGCAAAACCCCAGCCTGCAGACGCTCAGCTGCGAAGCTCCTCCTCTCCCTGGGCGTGTACAGAGCTGCACTCAGTATGCTGCTGGTGCAGTCACTGTGTACATACATTACATTACTTTTCCTGCACTGATCATAGAATGTTAGAGTTGGAAGGAACCTCCAGGGTCATTGTGTCCAACCTTCTGCTCAATGCAGGATTCACTAAACCATCTCAGACAGATGTCTGTCCAGCCTCTTTGTGAAGACATCCATTGAAGGAGAACTCGCCACCTCTCGTGGCAGCCTGTTCCACTCATTGATCAGCCTCATTGTCAAATAGTTTTTTCTAATATCTAACCTGTATCTTCTCTCTTTCATTTTCAATCCCTTTGTTCTTGTGTTTCCATGTAGAAATGAGAATAATGATGATCCCTCTACACAGTGGCGTAGCAACTGTTTGTGGCGCCCGGGGCGGTCGAAAAATTTGCCGCCCCTTTGGTCGTTGATAATATGGAAGCATCCGAAGAGCCCACACTACACTCAAAGATCTAATTTTTAGTCTGCTACTAACTCTGCTGTTATTATTTCTAGACTTTCATCTTCTTGCAGTTCTCTATATATGTATGTATTAGCTTGATGATGCTGGATGAAGACCTCATGGCTGTTTTAATAATAATTTTTAATAATGTGACAGACCTTACATTTTGGATTATATAGAGCCCTAGTTTTTATTACATACCGTCCTGTCTTGTTAGCTGTATAATGCAATGATGGCTGATGGAGCATGGGAAAGCTTCCTTTCTAATGAAGGAGCTGATGGACTGGTAGTTTGGTCACCGGCTCCTCGATCAGCAGTCATTTTATATCTAAAAAGAGAGGGGACTATGTAATAAAAGAGGGCACTGTAAATAACAAAATTAACAAGAATACGCTATGTAAGAGACAGCACTATACATAACAGCAGAGGAAGCTATATAATAAGGGACGGCATCATATATAACTAGAGAGTATGGTACGTAATAAGGGATGGTGTTATATATAATAAAAGAGGAAACTGTAACTAAGGATGGTGTTATACAGAATTAGTGAGTACACTATATACTAAGGGACTGTGTTAGACATAGTGAGTACACTATATACTAAGGGACTGTGTTAGACATAATAAACGATAATATCTTCCTCCACCTCCCCCTGTTCCCAAGGCCATTATAAGTCCCCCTTCCTCCCATCCCAATCCCCCACACCCCTCATTGTCCTCCTCCCCTCTCATCCCAATATTGTCTTCTCCCCCACCACTATCTTTGCTTTCTCCCCCACCACTCCCATCATTGCCCATTCGACCACCTCCATTATTTCCTCCTCCTCCACCACCCCCATTTATTGCCCTTTCCACCACCACCACCGTCATTGCATCCTCCCCCACCACCCCACAATCATTTTTTTCCCCCACCACCCCCATCATTGCCTTCTCCCCATCATTGCCTTCTCCCCATCATTGCCTTCTCCTTCACCCTATCACTGCCTTCTCCCCATCACTCCCATCATTGCCTGCTCCATCACCCCATCATTGTCTTCTCCCTATCACTCCCATCATTGCCTTCTCCATCACCCCATCATTGTCTTCTCCTCATCACTCCCATCATTGCCTTCTCCATCACCCCATTACTGCCTTCTCCCATGACTCCCATCATTGCCTGCTCCATCACCCCATCATTGTCTTCTCCCCATCACTCCCATCATTGCCTGCTCCATCACCCCATCATTGTCTTCTCCCCATCACTCCCATCATTGCCTTCTCCATCACCCCATCACTCCCATCATTGCCTGCTCCATCACCCCCATCATTGCCTGCTCCATCACTCCCATCATTGCCTTCTCCTTCACTGCCTTCTCCCCATCACTCCCATCATTGCCTGCTCCATCACCCCATCATTGTCTTCTCCCCATCACTCCCATCATTGCCTTCTCCATCACCCCATCACTGCCTTCTCCCCATGACTCCCATCATTGCCTGCTCCATCACCCCATCACTCCCATCATTGCCTGCTCCATCACCCCATCACTCCCATCATTGTCTGCTCCATCACTACCATCATTGCCTGCTCCATCACTCCCATCATTGCCTTCTCCTTCACCCATCACTGCCTTCTCCCCATCACTCCCATCATTGCTTGCTCCATCACCCCATCATTGTCTTCTCCCCATCATTGCCTTCTCTGCATCACCCCCATCATGGCCTTCTCCCATTACCCCCTCATGGCCTTCTCCCATCACCCCAGGCCCAGGCATTATGGCCTTCTCTCCCCATCACAGTCTTCTCATGTCCCATCTCCTCCAGGGCCAGGCTAACCTACACACACAAAGACACACACACACACAGACATACATACACACACACACACACACACACACACAGACATACACACAGACATACATACACACACACAGACAAACATACGCACACAGACATACATACACACAGACACCACCTCTCTCCTCTCACCTGTCCGCAACATCGCCCGCGCTTCTTCGCTCACACAGCAGCGGCCGCTGAATGATGACGTCATTCAGCGGCGCTTCTCTGTGTCAAACAGGAAGCGCGGGTGGCGGGCAGGAAGCAGGACGGGTCCTTGCAGCTCCGCTCCTGCTATTCCCGTTTGCAGGCAGCGGAGCTG
Organism: Dendrobates tinctorius; assembly: GCF_039654945.1. NCBI lineage: Eukaryota > Metazoa > Chordata > Amphibia > Anura > Dendrobatidae > Dendrobates > Dendrobates tinctorius. The sequence continues at coordinate 18,316,204 of NW_027361677.1, forward strand.
CTGATTGCTCCCTGCCCGCCGCTGCACTGCACTGTGCCTCACTGCCTCTGCGCTTCTCCCACAGAGAGAAATTGCTGCTGCTGCCGCGCCGCCCCCACACATGTGCCGCCTGGGGCGGAACCCCCCCCCCACGCTACGCCACTGCCTCTACACAGTGACAGCCCTTCAGATATTCGTAGACAGTTATTATGTCTCCTCTTAGTCTTCTTTTTGCAATCTGAATATTCCCAGATCCTCTAACCGTTCCTCGCAGGACATACTTTGCAGTTTGCTCACCATTCCGGTAGCTATTCTCTGAACTTGCTCCAGTTTCTTGATGTCTTTTTTTTTTTTTTTTTTAAATGTGTTGCCCAGAACTGGGCCCAGTATTCCAGATGAGGTCTGACCAAGGAGGAGTAGAGGGGGATAATTACTTCACATGATCTAGACTGTATGCTTCTTTTAATACATACTAGAACTGTGTTTGCCTTGTTTGCTGCTGCATCACACTGTTGACTCATGTGCCGTCTCTGCTCTATTAGTATACACAAGTCTTTTACACACGTGCTGTTACTTAGTTCTATTCCTCCATTCTGTAGATGTAACGTTCGTCTTTCTTGCCCAGATATAGAATCTTACAATGGTATTTACAGGGAGAAATGCATTAGTCACTGCCCATTGTGCAAGCTTATTTAGATCCTTCTGACTGCTTTCTCTGTCTTCTCTAGTGTTACCTGTCCCTCCTAGTTTTGCATCCTCTGCACATTTCATTAGTTTACCTTCAGTTCCCATATCTAGATCATTTATGAAAATTGTGAACAACACCGAGGCCAGGACAGAGCCTTTTGGTACCCCACTCGAAACGCTCTTCCATTTGGATGTGCAACCATTTATTACCACTCTTTGAGTACGATCACTGAGCCACTTATGAATCCAAATAACCATAGACTTGTCAATCCCATACTTGGTCATTTTTTCAATAAGGATAGAATGAGATACTTTATCAAATGCTTTGCTGAAGTCGAGATGTAGTATATCTACCACATTTCTGTGATCCAGCTAGTCGGTGATTCCATGATAGAAGGAAATTAGATTAGTCTGGCATGACTTGTTTGCTACAAATCCATGCTGGCTCTGGTTAATTACTATATTATTATTTACTGATCTTGAATAACATCCTATGTTAGCAGAATAGTGAGTGCAGCTCTGGAGTATAATGCAGCATGTAATTTAGGATTAGTAATGTAATGTATGTACACAGTGACTGCACCAGCAGAATAGTGAGTGCAGCTCTGGGGTATAATACAGGATGTAACTCAGGATCAGTAATTTATGTACACAGTGACTACACCAGCAGAATAGTGAGTGCAGCTCTGGCGTATAATACAGGATGTGACTCAGGATCAGTAATGTATGTACACAGTGACTGCAAGGCAGAATAGTGAGTGCAGCTCTGGAGTATAATACAGGATGTAACTCCGGATCAGTCATGCAATATATATACACAGTGACTGCACCAGCAGAATAGTGAGTGCAGATCTGGAGTATAATACAGGATGTAACTCAGGATCAGTAATGCAATATATATATACAGTGACTGCACCAGCAGAATAGTGAGTGCAGCTCTGGAGTATAATATAGGATGTGACTCAGGATCAGCACAGGATCAGTAATGTATGTAAACAGTGACTGCACCAGCAGAATAGTGAGTGCAGATCTGGAATATAATACAGGATGTAACTCAGGATCAGTAATGTACTGTATGTACACAGTGACTGTACCAGCAGAATAGTGAGTGCAGCTCTGGGGTATAATACAGGATGTAACTCAGGATCAGTAATGTGATGTATGTACATCGTAACTGCACCAGCAGAATAGTGAGTGCAGCTCTGGGGTATAATACAGGATGTAACTCAGGATCAGTAATGTAATGTATGTACACAGTGACTGCACCAGCAGAATAGTGAGTGCAGCTCTGGGGTATAATACAGGATGCAACTCAGGATCAGTAATGCAATATATATATACAGTGACTGCACCAGCAGAATAGTGAGTGCAGCTCTGGAGTATAATACAGGATGCAACTCAGGATCAGTTATGCAATATATATATATATATATATATATATATATATATATATATATATATATATACAGTGACTGCACCAGCAGAATAGTGAGTGCAGCTCTGGAGTATAATACAGGATGTAACTCTGGATCAGGTCTTGAAGCAGTTTTTTTTTTTTTTTTTTAATGCTGCTGGTTATGGGCGTTATCTTCTGCAGAGCCTCACTGTCCACAGGTATCTCTTATGGCATTTGGCATGTCCGGCCTTGGCGAGTGAGAGTAGGAAAGTCTCGAGGCTGGGGTAATGCCAGGGAAAAATCCAAAGAGACACACAGCTTATGCCAAGGAACTGGGGGAGTGCCACTTAGAGGGGGTATACATAGTAACATGGAGGCTTTTTTTAGCACTTTATGCGACATACCACCTCAGAGAAATCCCCTTCCCTGAGCTGGCGCTGGGATATTTATAGTGGGCTGTATTTCTGTGACAACACCTTACATGTCACAGCTCTATGAGGTGGGCATACGCCATGACACGAGCATCAAAGGACAGTGACCGTAGCGCACCTGCTCCATTTACATCTATGGGAGCAATAGATTTGCAAGTCCCATATAACCAAAGAGGAGAATGGAGTAGTGGCTGCGCATGTGCTCTACCCATATATTCACACCTGGGACTTTTGGATTAGTGGGGTCCCAATGGTAAAGCAACCCTCAAACCCACCTACTAAATACAGTTAGGTCCATATACATTTGGACAGAGACAACATTTTTCTAATTTTGGTTCTAGACATTACCACAATGAATTTTAAACAAAACAATTCAGATGCAGTTGATGTTCAGACTTTCAGCTTTCATTTGAGGGCATCCACATTAAAATTGGATGAAGGGTTTAGGAGTTTCAGCTCCTTAACATGTGCCACCCTGTTTTTAAAGGGACCAAAAGTAATTGGACAGATTAAATAATTGTAAATAAAATGTTCATTTCTAGTACTTGGTTGAAAACCCTTTGTTGGCAATGACTGCCTGAAGTCTTGAACTCATGGACATCACCAGATGCTGTGTTACCTGCTTTTTGTTGCTCTTCCAGGCCTTCACTGCGGTGGTTTTCAGTTGCTGTTTGTTTGTGGGCCTTTCTGTCTGAAGTTTAGTCTTTAACAAGTGAAATGCATGCTCAATTGGGTGGAGATCAGGAGACTGACTTGGCCATTCAAGAATATTCCACTTCTTTGCTTTAATAAACTCCTGGGTTGCTTTGGCTTTATGTTTTGGGTCATTGGTCGTCGCTTCATACTACAGATGGACTATCAGTTTGGCTGCATTTGGCTAGATCTGAGCACACAGTATGGCTCTGAATACCCTCAGAATTCATTCGGCTGCTTCTGTCCCGTGTCCCATCATCAATAAACACTAGTGACCCAGTGCCACTGGTAGCCATGCATGCATGCCCAAGCCATCACACTGCCTCCGCCGTGATTAAAGATGATGTGGAATGCTTTGGATCATGAGCTGTACCACGCCTTCGCCATACTTTTCTCTTTCCATCATTCTGGTAGAGGTTGATCTTGGTTTCATCTGTCCAAAGAATGTTCTTCCAGAACTGTGCTGGCTTTTTTAGATGTTTTTTAGCAAAGTCCAGTCTAGCCTTTTGATGCTTATGAGTGGCTTGCACCCTGCAGTGAACCCTCTGTATTTACTTTCATGCAGTCTTCTCTTTATGGTAGATTTGGATATTAATACGCCTACCTCCTGGAGAGTGTTGTTCTCTTGGTTGGCTGTTGTGAAGGGGTTTCTCTTCATGGAGATTATTCTGCGATCATCCACCACTGTTGTCTTCCGTGGGTGCCCAGGTCTTTTTGCATTGATGAGTTCACCAGTGCTTGCTTTCTCAGGATGTACCAAACTGTAGATTTTGCTGCTCCAAATGTAGCAATTTCTCGGATGGGTTTTTTCTGTTTTTGCAGCTTAAGGATGGCTTGTTTCACCTGCATGGAGAGATCCTTTGACCGCTGTTTCCTTCACAGCAAAACCTTCTAAATGCAAGCACCACACCTCAAATCAACTCCAGACCTCTTATCTGCTTAATTGAGAATGACATAATGAAGGGATTGCCCACACCTGTCCATGAAATGGCCTTGGAGTCAATTGTCCAATTACTTTAGGTCCCTTTAAAAACAGGGTGGCACATGTTAAGGAGCTAAAACTCCTAAACCTTTCATCCAATTTTAATCTGAATACCCTCAAATGAAAGCTGAAAGTCTGAACTTCAACTGCATCTGAAGTGTTTTGTTTAAAATTCATTGTGGTAATGTCTAGAACCAAAATTAGAAAAATGTTGTCTCTGTCCAAATATATATGGACCTAACTGTATCTGTATAGTAGTAAGCGTTTTGCCATTCTGATACAATTCCCTTGCAGAGACATGGAGCGAAGTGTCAAAATTCTATCTACCGGCAGCCACCACTAGGGGGAGTTTACTGTAAACATTTATACATTGAAGAGTAGGCTCCAAAGCTCCCCCAAGTGGTGGCTGCAGAAATAGCATTTATTATTAACTGTCCCATTTAAGGGCCATTCATTGGTCACACTAAACATTAGAGGTCTGAGCTGGGTCTGCCCAGTCACATGGAGGTGGTAGCGGGAACCTGGCACCACTTAACGAGGCGGTGGATTAATTTAATTGTAGAGTGGGTTATTTCTGTCTGAAGAGGGTGTATTAGCACAAGAAGGGAATGTCTTTTTCCAACAAGTATTAGTATAAATCTGCCCTCATATTAGATCAATGCTAATCAGCAAAATACTCCAGCAGGAGACTTGGCCATTCAGTCTTGAAATAGACATGCTCCTTAAAGGGAAGCGATTACCAGAAGATTTAAAATCAGGGTTTCGTGTAACGTTTTTTTTTTAATTGGCAATGCTTTTTTTTCATACTACAATCTGTATTAATAAAAATAAATTTGCAATTTTTTAATTTTCACGCTAGCCACGGAAGTATTTTTTAGACTATTTTCATCAGTCTCATTATCATCAGAGGCAGAATTGCAATATCAGGTAATACTATACACTGATAACACAGGATTCTCCAATCACAGTATGAGATGTCAAAGCTCACTTCCTTCTCCTTCCTTCAGAATTACTTCTGCACACGCTCATTAGATGCTTAAATGCAAAAGGGGAGGAGTCTGATCATTGCTGTTAATGTACATGTGGTGTTCCTGAAACTACAGGAATTATGAGACTAAAACAAAGCCTCAGTGGTCAGTGTGAGAATTGCAAGTTTTTTTTTATTTTAAATAAAGATTGAAATGAAAAAAAAAAATCAATTCCAGTCATGGAAATAAATATTTCTTCTTCTCATCTATTACTAAGCAACAGCAAAAAATGTGAAAGGTCTGCAGGAAGGTAGAGGAGAAGTGTGATATGTGGTGTACAGGACACATGGAAAATCTCATTGACCCCGCAGTCTCGCACAGCCCTCCACCTGCCAACAAGCAGCGGACATTGCACCAACTTTTTTTTTTTCCAGGAGGGAAAACAACTTATCTTAATTTAGACCTGCAAAAATACTTTCCCTCCCGAGACAGGTGCAGCGACACATTTAGATGTTGACACTAGAAATAGAAGCTGGGTAACAATGATGGGTCACATAGTATGAAAATGAAGTTGGATCCGGGGCAGGACGGGGGTGGAGAAGGGTCTTCCATACTGCCTGGTTCATACTCCGCATTCTGTCACTACACAAGTGTCTCGGGGGGGTATGCCTGGGATAGACCTAGGGCTAACCCGAATATGTCGGCAAGTCAGGCATCCCTTGATTTAAAGAGGGCTCGTCCACTCTTCGTGAAGTGTAAAACTTTGCATGGTGCTGTTCCTCTATTGCACCTCCTGGAAATGTGAGAACAAATTCCCCAAAACTACCTATTGGCATCGCCATAAAAAAAGGGGCAGCCAATCTCCATCGCGGAGCGACATCCCAGCTTCACAGAAAGTATTATATTATGCAGGACACCAAGAAACGGAGTTGTAAGCTTTATTACAAATGTATCCTAGGTAGATAATGGCGCAGGATGCATCATGACCCATATAGCTGCCACATTGCCTGGAATCACCCACAAAACATCGCCACCTACTGGACGCATTATTTTGTACTTTGATGGAATATTTGCAGAATATTTTTGTGAATTATTTCTGTTCCAGATGGGAATAATTGTATATAATTATAAAGCAATACAACACGGGCATAGATGCTTTATAGGAGGAGAGAACGGTGCCAACCAGTGGCTACGTGTCCCTGTAATACAGTCCAAGATTGCGGGCAGGGGGGGATCTCCTCGCTCCTCGTTTTTTACACCTGCGACTTGTCTTGTAATGATGGAGGTGGGTGAGTCAGCTTCTTCCACGGCAGTAGGATGGATGGCGAGAGTCAGGATACCGGGCAGCAGCAGCCATCCCGGTGTTTGGTGAGAAGGGAGATACGGGAGAAGGTTTTCCCGCAACCTGGGCACCTGTATCGCTTCACTTCTGAATGGGTCTGCAGGTGGGCCCGCAGGTTGGAGCGATCGGCAAAACCACGGCCACAGTGATAGCACGAAAACGGTTTCTCACCTGCGTAAAGTAGAAGATGCAGAACATAAAACACATGAAAGTAAAGGAAATAATGTGTGTGTATGTATATATATGTGTGTGTATATATAATAATATAATATAATTTTTTTTTTCTTTCCTCATTTCCACTGGGGGCGTGATAAGAAAAACATTTATTGCCCTCTTATGGAGAGTAGCAGGAGGGGTAAAAAGTTGCAAATTTGTGCATAGAAATGTCGTGCATAAAGTTTTTTTTTTTTTTTTTAACCTTCTTATGCCATAAAGACCATAATTCTCCCCATAATTTGCAAAAAAAAATACACAGTTAAAGGGCAATTCCAAGAGGGACAGGCCCACTGAATAGATAATAACTACTAAATCCAGGGGAGACTTAACAGCTGAGACCCCCACATCATTCGGAGCAGTGGTTGCACATGTACGCCGAGAGGAAAATCAAGAGTTAAAAGGTTATAGCGCAAGGATCTCCAAGAGATGTTATCATGGAAGGAACAAAAGGGCGTTTGTAGTTTTGTGCTTATCAAACACTTGTTTCTGGGATAGAGACCATACAAAAGATACTTGAAGAGACTGCTGTCTTGAACTGTCTCCCCTGAATACACCGGCTTATCTAACCCACAGGTGCTGATAACACAAGTCCTGTATATGGTCTCATTCTATCTCTAGCCCAGAAACAAGTATTTGATAAGTACAAAACTACAAACATTCTTTTGTCCTTTCCATGAGAACATCTCAAGGAGATCTCTTGATTTTTTTAACATTGCCCTTCTGTTTATACAAAATGTATCCCAAAAAAGTCCGTAACATTCACGCAGATAGGGGATTTAATCAGTTTATGATGGGTCTCTCATATATGTGCCCCCCCCCCCCCGCTTGTGACAGCCTACCCAGGAAAACTACACCTGCTTCATCAGAGAAACGGACGGGAGAAATGTAAAAACTTTTGGCAAGGACTTCTGTGGCTATGCCGTAAACCTCACAGAAATGGGAGCCCCGGACGGCAGTATAACCAAACCCTGGAGGGCATGACGTCAGGGATAAATGATCCATTTACAAACCTGAAGGAAGGATTGTTCGGCAGATGGAGCGGACTCATTCACTACTGATATCTCTATGAGCTATGATAGCCATATTGGTGATACATTGCATAAGAGGACTTCTCCAGAGACTGACTGACCCCACTATATCCAAAACCATGTATCAGAATGAGTAACCATTTGACCTATCAATAACCGGTGAAGAGAAGAGGACTGCTTTAATGTAATGGACTTTTTGGGATACAGTTTGTGTAAACAGGAGGGAAATGTTAGGAAAATCAAAAGTTAAAGGTTATAGCAAAATGCATTTCCATAAGATGTTCTCATGGAAGGGACAAAAGGATGTTTGTAGTTTTGTACATATCAAACCTGTTTCTGGGGTAGAGAGGGATAGACTGCGGCCGTGGATTTATACAGGACTTGTGTTATCACCTGTGTATCTTTTTGTATGATAATTAACATTCTAAGTAGTTAATTACACAAATAGATATTAACCAGTAGGCAAGTATATCTGATTGACTATTGTATTGTAAGAGTACATAAAAAGTTTGGTGTTGTACAATAAGTTAAAGGGAATCTGTCACCCCTTTTTTGAGACATCATATAATGATATTATTCAATTGTGTGTCACATAAGGATTCTCTTAGTACTTTTGCTTCCCCCTGACCCCGCACCTTTCATGCATAAATACCTTTTTTATATTGGTTCAGATGTATGTAAACTGCCACGGTCCAGTCCGATGGGCGGGGCTTATTCACCTGCTCTCCCCCCCCCCCCCCCCCCGTCTTGCTCTATGCATTTCCCATCGGACCGGACCGTGGCAGTTTACATACATCTGAACAAGGTATTCATGCATGAAAGGTGTGGGGTCAGGGGGAAGCAAAAGTACTAAGAGAATCCTTATGTGACCCACAATTGAATGATATCATTATATGATATCTTAAAAAAGGGGTGACAGATTCCCTTTAACTTATGACCAATGCCTCGTCCACTTGCTGCAAGATAAGAATAAAGAACTACCTTGATTTAGATGACGCCTTGCCTTGGGAGATAGAACAGTGTAAGTTAGAAAAACTATGTGGCATATCCCATAAGAATACAAGTATGAAAGTGTTCCTTCTTGAAATTTTTTCCTAGGACACCATTGTGCTTTCATGCAGCCACCACTAGAGGGAGCTCACAGCCCATTGAATGCAAGGTATTATCAGTAAGTACACAGTAAGTTCCAGAGCTCCCTCTAGTGGTGACAGCAGACAGAATATTACCTTTATGTATATCTATGTGTATCTACATTTCATGGTCACATAAGAACCTGCGAGCCCCAACAGGGGTTTTTCCAAAATTGCAAATTTTTCCCATCCATTATATAACGGTTAACTTATTGACAGCTGAGAGTACGATCACTGGGACCCCCAGCTGTCTCGAGAACGGGTCTGTCTTGATTAGCACAGAGATATGTCTGCTCAACCTATGGATATAGTGATTTGGGGAAAAACCCTTCTAAGATAGCAGTCGGCCTTCCTTCTTACCTGTATGTGTCCTAATATGTCCTTGTAGAAGCCAGGGTCTGGAGAAGGCTTTTCCACATATCCGGCATGCACAGGGCAGCGTATGAGTACGGATGTGCATCTTTAAGGCTCCCAGGCTACTGTAAGATTTGGGACAATGGGGGCAACTAAAGTACCGACAGTTCCTTATTTTGTTTCCAGGGAATAATCCTTCTGGTTTGGGAAAGTCTAAGCGCCCCACAGAATCTGGAACATACGGCGATTCTTCCTGAGAGTTGGAGTTGCATGCGGCTTTATTCCCGGGTGCTGCGCATCCTCCGTCCGATGTTCTGCCCCGGAGAGGCATGTTCAGGTTGTTCATATTGTCTTTGAGAGGTAATCCATTGGGCAAAATTAGCAAAGCCTCGCTCCTTCTAATTTCCAGCGGGTTAAGCAATGTTTTATTAAAGTGATCCCCTTGTCCTCTTTCCACTTGGATCTGCGATGTAGCATCTCTTGTTTGCCGCTGATCTGCGATCTCTTGTGTCGGGGGAAAGGTGTCCGGGTTCTGATATAGTGTCGGCATCGGTCCTGCACCAAAAGCACACAAACATGGTAACACCACGGATAAGGCTTGGGCTACACGGCAACTTTAGCCACAAGTGGTCATCAAGGGGCGGCATCAAGCAAGTTGTAAAAGCTGGATTATTTGTGACTTGCTTGTTATGATACCTTGCGGGTTGCAGTGCGACCACATATATGTGCCTGTAGCCACGTGACCGTGTAGTCACAGCATTGTATGAGCCGTTAGCATTTTAATATTACAAGGATATGGCCATGGGGTCTGTTTGGCTAATTTTTGAGAATCAGTGAGGACTCTCCATTAGGAGACATCTGCAGTACACCATTCTCTCCACTTGGTGTCCCTTCTGAGCAGACCCAGCTCCACTAAAACTTCCTAGAAATGACAGATGATTGGGTCAATTATTAAAGGAGTTTTCCAGTTTCAGAAAATCCTGTCCTCCTCCCATCACCGCGGCTGCAGTTTGTAAAAAAAAAAAAAAAAACACACCAAAAAAACCTGTGTGCTTCACCCACCGCCCCACTCCTGAGGCCATGTGCACATGTTGCGGATTCTGCTGCGGATCCGCAGCGTTTCAGGCTCTGCGGGTCCGCAGCAGATTTAGCTGCGTTGTACAGTACCATTGTTTTCAATGGTAAACTGAAAAACGCTGTGCACATGCTGCAGGTTCAAATCAGCAGCATGTCAATTCTTTGTGCGAAATCCGCTGCGGTTTCACACATTCTCCATTGTAGAGGTTTGAAACCGCAGGCTAATCCGCACGTAATCCGCAGGTAAACCGCAGGTCTTTTGACCTGTGGATTTACCTGCGGATTTTTCCAAATCCGCGTGGAAAAATCCGCAGCGCCTAAAACTACGTGTGCACATAGCCTGAGTCTCCGCTGCTGTTCCACGTGTCTGTCATTGTCTACAAAGTTGATACTACTTTAGGCTATGTGCACACGTAGATTTTTGTCCTGCAGATTTTTCGGCACGGATTTGTAAAAATCGGCAGGTAAAATCTCAGGTCAAAAGACCTGCGGTTTACCTGCGGATTAGCTTGCGGTTTAGCCCTGCGGTTTCACACCTCTACAATGGAGAAGGTGTGAAACTGCAGCGGAATCCGCACAAAGAATTGACATGCTGCGGATTTGAGCGCAGAAAAATCCTGAGCATGTGCACAGCATTTTTCAGTTTACCATTGAAAACAATGGTACTGTACAACGCAGCTAAATCTACTGCGGATCCGCAGCAGAATCCGTACTGTGTGCACATAGCCTTAGACAGCACTGCAGGCAATTAGAGCACTCGGTGGCTTATACCATCAACTAGGGCAGTTGCAGAACTTACGGATTGGCAGCAGCGGTATCAATGTTACATCAGCGCTGCAGACAATGGAAGACACTGGAAGCGGTGCAACTGGACCCGGGGAGAGTGAGTAAGGAACAGTTTTTTTAGTTGTTTTTTTCCCCAAAAACAGTCAAAAAAATATTTACAAAATCACTTTTTATTTTTCCTGCCTCTCGGATCCAGTCCTTTTAGGGTAACGTGCGCACATCATCTATTTTCAGGCAAGTTTCGGAGCGTTTAAAATAAAAAAATTCTGAAAAGAATGAATGTGTTCAATCTTTTTGAGCTTCTTCAAAAGCCACAAGACGATAAAAAGAAATGACCCGACCATTTACATAAACATTTAAAAAATAATATTGGTGGTAAAGCAGCTGCAAAAAAAATAAATAAATAAAAAATACACAAATCCGCCAAAAAAGACAACTTCAGGATTTTTTTTCCTGCTTTAAAAACTGGGTGGATGTGTCGTGTGAACAAACCCTTAAACTGCGTATCTGATCCTAGAGAAGCAATGTATTTAAAGGTACACTCGAGAAAGAGTGTTATAACTAGTGCAGAACTCGCAGTGGGGGATGCAAGACGATCAAACCCCTGCGGTAGGTACAAGACAGAATTTCCTGGAGTGCGCCTTTAAAAAATAAACTGTCATTTTTTATTTTACCCTTGTCTAATCCAACTATTTAAACGATTGATATGATAAAGGAGATGTCCAGGAGTCGAAAGACATGGCTGCTTCCTTACAAAAACCTTTAGTGACAGGTTGTGTGTGGCATTGCAGCTTGTCATCGTTCACACTTAGGCCTCTTTCACACATCCCATGTAAGGCGTGCTGCGAAAAGCCGGGCCGCCGGATCCGGCCTGCAGCGGTGACACCGGATGTACATGCGGTGCCTGATGCGGCTTGGAGGACATTTAAAGGAGCCGCAGCACCAGGGGACGAGAGAGCCAGCCGGAGAGAGATCGGGAGACGAGAGAGCAGCCAGAGAGACAGCGGGGGACGAGAGAGCAGCCAGAGAGACAGCGGGGGACGAGAGAGCAGCCAGAGAGACAGCGGGGGACGGGAGAGCAGCCAGAGAGACAGCGGGGGACGAGAGAGCCAGCCAAAGAAAGGTATGGAGGGTATGGAGAGAGAAGGGGAGGAGGAGAGAGAGAGAGAGAGCTGCGTGCCGGGCACTTGTGGGGTTAAAACTCACAGTGCCCGGGCATGCGCTGTTGAAAAAGCCGGTCTGGTGCTGCAAAAAAACGTTGCAGCCAACGTTTTTTGCAGACGCTGGACGGCGCATGTTTGCCGTATCCAGCAAAACCCGGAGGCGTTGCATGTCCATCCGGCACGATGCGGCGATCATTACAATCTATGTGAAAAAACCGGATCCAACTCCGGATCCGGTTTTCACAATTTTCGCCGCATCGTGCCGGATTTAAAAAAACGGATGTGTGAAAGTAGCCTTATTGAGCTGAGCTGCAGTACGGGGCGTAACCTGTAGACTGGTTTTGGAAGAAGGCAGAGATGTCTTTCTAATCCAGTTTAAGGATTATGTTGGTTTTGGAGCTAGGTTTTGTAAAATTCAACTCTTGTACCATCAGAAGCTCAGGCTGCTTCTTCTTCATCCCCCATGCTTTACACTGCAGCTCTGCTGTCTCACACTAGCTGTGTATAGACATATACTGACTTTCTTGTCAGATAATTACCACACAGTATGGGGGTCATGTTGGAGATCCCATGTGTATTGGGGGACTCTACATTTATACTATGTACTTATCTTTAGTACCAAAATGTCTAGAGAGAGGGATAGAGAGGGAGAATCGCAGGAGTCAGAAACCTGCAGCACCCCAGCAGTTATGCAACTACAACTCCCAGCAATCCCTGCCAGTTGCAGTTTGCTTAGGCAGCTGTCAGGGCATGCTGGGACTTGTTGTTTCACAATAGCTGGTGTGATAATCCCTGATACAGAGAAGGATGGGGTATGTGTATAGCAGGAGACGCAGCTCTAGTAATAACTGAGAAATGGTAATTACTGATAATTTCCTAAAAGGATGGACAGCTCTGGAGCACAAAATGCTGCTCCCAACAAGTGACCAAAAGTGAAATTTTCTTGAATGTAGAAAGCGTTATCATATCGGTGTGCAGATTTAATTTACCGAGAAGGGAATAAGCTTTTCACACCCTAGAATAAAGCTGTTCTTCATCCTCTTTTTTTTTTTTTTTTTTTTTGGGGGGGGGGGGGAGGAATCTGTTCCAAAAAGGGGAAAAAAAAAAGTGACTAAATTGCTGTCAGAGACATCACGGTGTCAAGCTCACAAGCCATACTCAAAATAAGGGGGGACAAAATAAAGAGCTTTACCTATAATTGTAAGAGTTCAAATCGGTGCCTGAGCTGCTGCGGAACATCCTAGTGCTGTATATTAAGAGACTGCAAAGAGAATAGCCAGTCTTTTGTAGATGGATAATTAATATCCCCCTGGTGGCATAAATCCCACCCGCGTCATATAGGAGATGGAGGGGTAGACTATTTGGGGACGGGAGGCGTGAGCTGCAGGTGCATGTGTTATCTGGTCACGGTGCAGTCACACGTCTCTCCGGCTGCACCTGCTCCTCCGCTCCCAGAAATAGGAATTAGTTCCAGCAAGAAATCCCAGCACAAAAGCATTTCTGACGGGCGAGAATTCACAGGGGTCCCCAACTAACAAGATAGTTATCTGGCGTTTACTGTCCTCTATAACGTAGACGCCAGCTGTCCATGACCCCGATCCATGGCGTCATTATCTACCCTTGGAATTTTGGGGCTTTCACTGAAAATTTCCATTTTTATTTTTTTTTTAGTATTTACAGACTTTTTTTTGTGAATGTATTGTCTCTGTACTGTACTGGGAAATGTAAAATATTGAAAAAAAAAAAAATAGATTGTGAAGTGATGCGGTTCTGGGAACACAGCGTAAAAGATTTACCCCAATGTGACAAATGATATTTTTTGAAAGGGAAAGCGGCAAAAATGGACGGATCTTTAACGTGGAAAGTGGTTTAGAGGAACTAGAAAATAGAGCAGAATTTTTTTTATTTATTTTTTTATCGCAAAAATGTATTAGAAATGTGTTACAAAACTTAACCAGTGGTAGGAAATGTTATAATAAAATAAATGATTTTTTTGGTCCAGTCCATGAATTAGGTAGCCAATTACTGCGGTCACGTGACTCACGTGCACATGTCACATCTGAGGCCGCGCGTGATCGATGCAGGAACCATGGAATTTTCTAACAATTTTGACTCTTGGAAAAATTTTTTAAAAATCATAGAAAATGCCTATAAGTGTCCAGAGGGCACGGTGAAAAAAAACAACAAAAAGTGACAAATACGTAGGCAGGGTGGCATAAGGGAGAAGTGCTTTCGATCTATTCCAAATGCTGAAAAATTGGGTGCAATTGTCAGAAATGTTGTAAATTTCCTACATTCCCTGATAGATTTTTCTCAAATACCTGCAAACTCAATGCTACGATCAGATCGGATGGGGAAAGGAAAAATTAACAATATATAGATTTTTTTTTTTTTTTTTTATTGGCCAGATTTCTACTCGGGAGCGACTTTTGCTTATAATGCGAAAAAGTGAATGACGACAAATCAATAAATACTTTATATTTACAAACAGATATTTACTAATGTTAAGTAACTTTTCCTATATCGTATTTCCAGCTGACGGTCTCGCACAATCCATGAGAGATGGAAGACATACATTATCCGGGGTGTGCGCCCCTTACCTGCCTGCGCCTCCAGCAGTTGTCCATAGTTGGGGATCCTGTGACTGCAGGGCTTCTTTACCAGGAAAGACCTGGGCATCCTCTGCCACGTTCTCCTAGCCCAGGATAGTCACAATCTGGGGAGACATTCTCTGGGTACATTACCATGCGGCCTCCAGCATGGCCAATAGAGAGCGGAGACTAGTGCAAGGGGGCGAGGTGAGAGGAGGGTCCGTCCTATGCTTCCAGCTGCAGCAGGTGCTTATGGAGAATATCCCAGCAGAGAGCAGCTGAGAGGGTGGGGGGGCGCACCGAGCCTCCGCAGGGGGCTGCGTTATACACTAATAAAGGATTTTATAACATATAATGTGGATATATATATATATATATATATATATATATATATATATATAAATAAAATATATTTTAAATATTTTTTTAAAGTGGATAATATATAAAATATAGAATTTTGTTTTTATTTATATATATTTCATATATTATCCACATTAAAAAAAAATATATTTTTTATTTGTATTTTTTGTGTAAAATATTTATTATATATATTACTCATAAAAAAATATGTAATATATATATATATATATATATATATATATCTAAAATATATATTTTATTTATACTTTTTTAATGTGTATAAAATATCTTATACCTAATATATATTGTATTTATATATATTTGTTAAAATCCATTTAAAATATATGTATATATTAGATATATATTGTATATAAAATGTATACATATACTTTTAAATGTGTGTATATAATTTAGATTTATAAAAATGTTTTTTTTTATTAAATATCAGGTGAATTTATTGCATTAAGACAGATCTGATTTGTAGACAGTAAAACTCCATATCCTGCTCATTTACCATTCTTGCCCCCTTTCTTGCAGATTTTCTGTGTATTATGAGCAGTGAAGGTTTTTTTATGTCCTATAGAGGTTTTGGCATTTATACCTTAAAGGATCAGTTAGAAATTCTATTGCTTTTCGAGATTTATGGTTAGATCCATATTCAGCACACAAAATGGTAAATTGAAAGGGTATTATAGTCTGGAACATTTAGCACCTATGCAATGGATCATTAGATTGGTGGGCTCCACCCCCTACATACACACACGGATTGGGGTCTCTTGTTAGGCTGGTTTCACACTAGCGTTTTTTTAGCGTAGCGCATCGTGCGCTTACATGCACATGCGTCCTGAGCCCCTATCTTTAACATGGTGGCGCATGGTCTAGCGTTTGCACGCGTTCGTATGCGTTTTCGTGTGCGTTTTTTTGTAGTGTGCACCCAGGCGTGCCGGACGCAACCTGTTGCATTTTTGGTCCGTCCGACCTGTCTCAAAAAAACGCATGCGCACGGAATGCGCAAAGAAAAACACATTACAGTCTATGGGAATGCAGGCGTGCGCATGTATATGCGCACGCCTGCGTTTAAAATCGCATGCGTTTTAAGAGTCAATATGGCTACAAACTGGTTAAAACTCATGCACATAAAATAAGCAAATGCATGCAAAAGGCTTGATGCGTTTGGACTGCGCATGCAGCGCAAAAAAAACGCTAGTGTGAAAGTAGCCTTAGAGACACAGTTTTGTGCTGATCTTTTAGTTCCCTCCTGCAGCTTCTGTTGCCTTATGGCATTGCTGTTTATGCAGTTTTCTAGTATTGTCTTATTTAAAGGGGTTGTCCATAAACAACATTTCTCACTATCTGGGTGCTGATCCTTAAAAGAGGAATACAATGGACATGCCAAGATCTCCAAGAACCATTTTTTTTTGTACGGCAATCCATCCCCATTGTTGTGCAAGTATCCGGATTTAAAGGACGGCCTTGGCAGCGCAGACATATTGTGAAGGTGGGCTGCGGCTGTTTGAGGAGGCTTCAATCATACTCAAGTGTTTAATAAGCCGGTGCACAAGGTCCCTGGGGACGGCCACACTGGGTCCTTTCTCTCCTCTGTGTGCTGCAGGTAACACTTGAAGATATGGAAAGTTTACCTAACTCTTAAGGCTGCACCTAGGTGAGATTGTCACAGGACTGCCAGATACCTCAGCACAGGGCGAGGAATGCAGACACGTCCATGTCATTATCCGCTCCACGTCTGACTATTCCCCCAGCAATTCAGAGTATCTGCAGTGTTTGCCTTCACCTTACTCACTCCATGTAAATATTAACAGGTGCCCCCAATGCATCGGCTGGGGGGGTGGGAAAGGGGGACGTTAAAATCTTAAAATCAGGAGGGGTACATGCATTGTAACGCTGGCATAAGATGACGTCAGCTTGGCATATCTTTGCTTTGAATGATGTGAATCCCCCATAACAATGTCATTATGGTGGGATATCTCCAAATCAAGCAGTGAGATCATTATTGCATCTAACATTTTAAAAGAACCTTGCAAATGTATTTTTTTTAATCATAAATACCATTTTGCACATACAGCTCCTTTGCAGATCTATGCGTCTCCATGGTTACAGACTACGAACAAACGATTGAGTAGTCTGGTCCCGCAGTCACGTGCCACGCTCTCTCATTATGTCCGTGGCTGACCTGGAGTATAACTACGGTATATTCGTACATGAAGAATTTTTTCAAGCTGTGAATGATTGGTTCTTTGACATTTTTGGCAGTATCATCATTATACGTGTGTATATGGTCTACTGTGTGGATAGGTGATAAATGTATGGGGGGGGCGTTAAGATCCCTGTATGAATGAAGAAAAGCAGCACGACCATTGCGGCATCCACTGACTGGGAGAGGTGGTCGCACATTCACACTACCACTTCATCGATAAACCAAGAGCCCCTTTTTTTTTTAAGACAATATCCAGCAATGACATACTGATGATCATCACCATGAGATCGGTGGGGGTCCGACGCCTAGCACCCATACCAATTGTCCGGCAGTAGCCAGATAGGCGACATACGTGGCGATATTAAAGATAGCGCTCAGGTGCATCTGCACTTTTGACTTTTCACATCATCAATATGTCAGTTCCAGACACCCCCTTTAAGAGCAGTTTGTTAGCAAATGAATGTTTAAATCTGGTAGTTATTATAAATGTAGTAATTAAAAATGTTTTTTTCTTTTTAATTTTTCAGATTACAATTTAAGTAAATTAAAAAATAGCAATAATTACACTGAGAACTTGAAGCAATATCTGAACATGCTCCCGTCAGGGCAAGGTCATTGTGAAGGGAGGAGGTGAGCTGTGATATATAGCCTATTGCGATTGGTAGATCCTGTGTTACCTGTCATTGTTATCTGTAGTGATAACGAAGCTGCTGAAAAGTCATCTGTATAGTATGAGACCTAGATCCTGTGTTACCTGTCATTGTTAACCTGACTGTGATAACGAGACTGCTGAAAAATCATCGGTACAGTATGAGACCTAGAACCTGTTACCCGTCATTTTTAAGCTGTCTGTGATAATAAGACTGCTGAAAAGTCATCTGTATAGAATGAGACCTTGATCCTGTGTTACCTGTCATTGTTAAACTGTGATGGTAACGAGACTGCTGAAAAATCATCTGTACAGTATGAGACCTAATGTCCAATGTGAAAATTCCTTTTTTTTTTTTTTAAATCTATTGTAAAAATTGGATTTTTTTGTTTGTTTTTTTTACAAAAAATACCTGGATTTAAATAATAACTTTTTGATTACATTTCCTTTATTACAGACAATGCAATAGAATGCTAGCAAAATCTGGAAACTGCAGGTAAGATTTTCATCACTTTTTTTCCCCCCATCCTAATAAAATAGACAAAAAAAAAAAAAAAACAACAAAACACTCCGGTGGAATGAAACTGCATTTTACTGAGAAAAATGGTTTTGCTACAAATACATAATAAATTGTTGTAACTTCCAAAAAACAGTTATTTTCTCATCAAAACTTCTAGTATTCAGCATGTTCTGCAAAATAAAACAGGTAACAGAGACACAGTGTAAGAACTACACACAGACAGACAATATATTCACATGTGCAAGTCCTCCGTACATCCACACAATCTGGAGGATACAGGGCTCCGAAAAGAAGAATTTCTTGCAATATGCACCCCCTGCCCACCCTCCCCATTAAATACAGACACTCCCACCACCCCAAATCCCACCCCCAGCACCATAACCTGTAAAGATCGGGTGCATTAAAGTGACTGACTTATCTGAATTACCACCACCGGCCTCCAGATACTGCTCCGCAGAGCAAGAGGGAAAGCTTTGGATTTACACTGACCGATCAAATCTACCGGCGGTAATGAAAGGGTTAAAAAAATCAGTTGTCAGGTTACATTCACAAATACGTAGTTTGGAAACGGTCACTTAAGTCACCGATCTGCGTCGGATCAGCATGTACCCTATAAGACCCCCCGCCTCCCTTTTTTTTTTTTTAGGGGTTTTTAATCATAAATTGCAAAGTGCTTTTAAAAAAAAAACAAGCAACATTGCAATATATTTTTTATTAGAAATCAAAAATGGAGGGCTAGGTTGATGGTCTCCTCTGCAGAGGTGGTCGGTTTCTAGGTAAAGGGTGTGCACTTTGCAAGCATTGCAAGCTAGGTGGCGCTGTTGTGCAGGGAAAATTCAGACGGGGTTGCGATACTGAATCGGCACGGAGGTCCTTTATCTCGGGGGTCCTAAGGGGAGCCCAAAAGCGATAATGGCAAAGCTTATAATATATTATTTTTGCATCAAAGGGGAAAAGAATTGTCCTTACTCCCGATTCTACGCGACTGAAGTGACCGCCGTTTGTGAATGTGCCCAGATTCAGATCGAGTGGTCCCTTACAACCATTGGCTAACCAGCAAATTAAATTAAGTCCCTGGCCGATAATGTGTTATTTCTTCCCTCCCCCTTAAGTAAAAGAAATGACCACGGACAGATGGAGAACAGCAGAAGACCCACAGCAATGGTAATAAGACTTATTTGCATTGTTCGGTTGAGGTAAGAGATTGTTTCTGTGCCCGGACTGTACCGTTCTCTCGGGTGTAGGAAGGCCGAAAAATTGGCCTCTTACCTTTTGCAAAAGTGAAGTTAACACAAAAAAAAAAATAAAGAAGGCTGTATTTCGCTACCGCAGACGACTGACATTTACGCAAAATTTTTTTTTTTTTTTTTGGCGGGAGGGAAAAAAATTAAAATTTAACCCCTGCCTACCTTACCTGAAAACAATAAAGGGAAATAGGGTAAAATAAGGTGATAAAACTTTTCTACACTAACTCTGCTGCCCTCTATGGAATGTGATGGGTACTACACGGAGAGATGTTAGTGCAAATATGAAGGTTGGGATGGAGCACAGGACAGAGAGGAACCAAAGCAAAACTCTGCCTCAACTAACACTACCCCATCTGTTTGGTTTCATTATCTAGTACTGCTTATTAGTGTTAGTACGGACCGATTCGGTGGTTGAGATGTGATCCAGCAAATCTAAAAGAAGAGCAGTGCATGCAGTCATGGTCCTGCAACTCAAATTGCATCGTTCGGATGGCAGCTATTCCTATGGGCCGCCCGTGCACGCTCAGTTGGGCCGAGCATGCACGTACGTCTGTGTATCACTGACCTCATACACATTAGATGAATGGCAGGTGATAATGAATTGGTGACTTTTCTCTGATGTGTATGGCTTGCTCTATG
This sequence comes from Dendrobates tinctorius, assembly GCF_039654945.1. Taxonomy (NCBI): domain Eukaryota; kingdom Metazoa; phylum Chordata; class Amphibia; order Anura; family Dendrobatidae; genus Dendrobates; species Dendrobates tinctorius. The sequence goes on from NW_027361677.1 coordinate 18,336,657, forward strand.
CCGCTGCAGGTGAGTGAAGCCGCAATGTGCATTTCTTCCCAATACAAACTAGTCTTAGAAATGTAATGACCTATTGAGAAGCGTGATCTATCTTCTATCCCGGTGTGGAAAAAAACGAAAAAAAACCATGCATCTCTATGAAAAGACAGCGACGTAAGAAACGTGCAAACATTAATATCTCAATAATCCTGAAATAAAACATAAAAGAAAGTGAACATTCTGCTAAAGCCACGGGTCTAATAAAAAACAGAAAAAAGGGGGCTTCAGCCATGCTTGTAAGAGGGGGTCACATGTAACCTTCCTATACATTCAGGTTTGGGTTGAATGACATTTTCTATAATGATTGCGAATGACGAGTGACACTATGTCAAGACTTGAAAATGAGGTTTAAAAGAAAGCAAAACTTTTTGGGATGTCAGATGGTGACCCCCTTCCAGTCCTTGGACTATGGGATAACTTGATTTCCATCAAAATCGATGAGAACTAGAGATTTTGGTGCTCTCTCATATAACCGTCTCGCCATAGGAGTTGATTGTTTGGGCAATTTTTTTTTACATAGTCCAGCAGTGGAGGGGCTGCAAGACGTCTCGTTGACATAAACAAAGCCTCCAATCCATGTCTAGCCATCCATAGCTGACCTATTTCTACAAGTTCTATTAATATCAATGGAAAGAAGCATAGCGGAGGGGACTCTGCTACTGGAAATGACTTTAAATCAGAATCCCCCCTTTTGTGCTGATAATGAAAATGGGATGGATTTAAAGAGGAATTCGCACCTTAAGATGGGTCTCGCCTAGAGGGTCAGCGCAGAACAAGGGTCTCCCTGTGGAGCATGAATAGACGAATGGTCATACATGTTCACAGCTCTCTGTATTCACTTTTAGGGGAGTTACAGGCAGGTAGAACAGGGATTGAGTGTCCTACATTTTGGAGATCAGACACTTATGACATGTCCATGATGGGAGCCCTGTGGACGGCCTCCTACTTGCCTTCTGATTAGTAGACCCAGGGCGGTTTTTTTGGCATATCAATGATGGGCCTACAAATCTGAAGTTGGAGGAGGTTCGCAAGGCTCAGATCTGACAGCCGCTTCACCAGGTCCTTGCGATTCGCTCATCTCTGATAAATATCTAAGGTGGGAATATTCCTTTAAGGGTATGTGCACACGTTTCAGATTCTTCTGTGGATTTTTCCGCGCAGAATCTGCAGAATCCGCAGGTCAGAATGCCTGCGTTTTACCTGCAGATTTACTGCTGATTTCTAGCGGATTTCACCTGCGTTTTTACACCTGCGGATTCCTAGAGTGGAATAGGTGTAAAAACACTGCGGAATCCGCACAAAGAATTGACATGCTGCGGAAAATAAACCGCTGCTTTTCCGTGAGGATTTTTCGGCAGCATGTGCACAGCGGTTTTTGTTTTCCATAGGATAACATGGTACTGTACACTGCATGGAAAACTGCTGCGGATCCGCAGGGCTAAATCAGCTGCGAATCCGCAGATGAATCCACAACATGTGCACATACCCTAAGGGCGCAGACGGCCATATAAATCTCACCGAAATCTGCCCGCAATACTGACTGGCCGGCGGCTCTGTAGAGCCGTGCCTTACAGCTGCCTAGAAATAGGCCTCCGGACAGTCATTGCATTGCAGACAGATTTCGATCGGATTTATGGGGCCGTCTGACTGCACCCTGAAAGATATTTTTGCAGGATCCTGGCTTATTTAAACCAGTTGGATCCCCATGAAAGAAAAATGAATCTGTCAAGGGTAATACTATATTAAAACGGTCCTATATAATAAAAAGTACAAAAAAAATATATAAAAACAAAAATTATACATATCTTAAAGAAAAACAAAAAAACCCACACACGGTAATCAAGGGCTCCTTATCGTAGTACCAGATTCAACCCAACTTATGCTAAAGCTGACCGAAGAAATAAAATCAGGTCTTCGGTTCCAGAAAAATACTATTATTACTAATCCAAACACGGACGCCATGAAGAGTAAAGGGATTTCCTTACTTTTATATTATACACTAGAAAATAGCAAAGCTTAACACGAATGCATTAAAAATGCCAAAAAAATCAACGCGCATTTTTTCCCCGTTGTTTTTATTTATTTTTTTTAAAAGCCAGTAAAAAATAAAAAGTGTTCACCCTTTATTCTCTGTGTAACCGTGTGCCAAAGCGCTGCAGGAGTTACGTCCCCAACGTCGGGGCATCAGATTGATATATTTCGGCACTTAGTAATTCAAGTTATTTCTCCCTATAGATTTTACTTTATTACTCCCCCCTCGATGCCTTACTATTAACTTTTATTACCTTACCACTTATGTAAAGCATCGGAACATGACATCTTCCTTTTATTCTTTCCCTGAAATTTTAGGAGAAGAAATTAACATGTCCGCTTCCTCCTTCCAAAAAGCAGTGACACTCTTGTCTATAGGTAGAGGCTAGTATTGCAGCAAAGTCCCGGAATAGTCCAGGGGCTGCAATACCAGACTAATCCTACGGGTGGCAGTGTTTCTGGAAAGAATGATTCCTGCAGAGCTCTAGCGAGTTCCCCACATTTCACCCTAAACCATGAGTAGATCACCCAGAGAGAAAAGTTGGCAGCTGCTGTATCCAAACGTAAAAGGTAACCCCACTGCTGGCTAAAAATCACACCTTATTGTAGGAGAGGGAAAATCTTATCTAGGAACCTGCCGCCATCTTTAACCTTGTACAGGTGTGATCCTAGCTGTGAGAGGAGTGACACTTAGTATTATTTATAGGATTCAGTCCAGGATCACTGATTTAGCCCAGACACAATGGTACGGCAGCTGCATCAAGGTGGAAGCTTCACAGAATTTGCTAATTGTATTCCCTGCCAAAATCCAATCAGAACCAAAATTTTGGAAAGAATTACAAGCCCCTTCCCTGACTCATTTTATTGTATTGTTTAATCGAGATGAGTCTGTTGCTTTATTACACAGATACAGGCTTAGGCCCAAAACAGCACAAAATGTTAAGTCGCATGGCTACTAGTAGTAGCCTTGGTGGTCCAAGTTACACATGAGGGGAGCGCCCGGCACGATCCGCAGGGCAGTGATTGAGAGGCTGCAGTGTTTGCACATATACGGTAAACTTGGAAAGAAAAAAAATGCTCTCAGGTTTATTTTTTATCCCACCGCACTTTTAGTTTGTACCTGGGTAAATGAACTTTATTGCTCCGATGCATCAAAATAAAAAGCAACTTTCCGCAAACAGCAGATATGCCAGTAGATGTATCTCCTACTCATTGCTGCCGTCTGAAAGCATCGGAGCAATACATAAAGCCTTGCAAAAGTGTATATACCCTTTAAGCGGTAGGACCTACTATGAAGTTTATCACTTATACCCCTTTTTATACAATAAACATGTAAACTTTGAAAAGAAAAACCAAAAATCACAAATGACCTAAATATCTAATGATTCATTCTGTTTCTTTTTATTGATCCCGCTGGATAAAATACTAAGAACTGGTAATACTGACATCTTGTATGTCCCACCCCCTGCAATGCCTTAATCACGGCGTCTACCTACTGCGCCCCGTTGTAGCCGGTCAACGGGAAAACATTTCTTGCAACTTGGGAAACACAATCAAAGCCTATACGGCAGCCTGTCCCATCTGATTTCTTAAATACTACGTTTTTGGGGATTCTTTCTAGAAGTGTTTTCACAGTAAATATTCAGTACATAGGCGATGGGTCAAAGGGTAAAAAAAAAAAGAAAAATATTTAAGGGGGTGTTTGGTCAGCACCTGGCGCCCCCGCTTCCTTATCAGATTGCACTGAGACACAAATCCGGCCTAACAACTGAGCTTAGCAATTCCTAAAAGATTCCACCTTACTAATAAAAACACTACTAGAGAAAGGCATGGGGAAAAGGAAAATGTGATTAGCTAGTTTTGGAAGGAATGTACAAGCCTCGGTTGTGGGCGACAACACCGAGAAGGAGAACCTTTAGTTCTCGGACAGTGACAGAGCGAGGGCCGCTTGTAACGCTGCTTCTTCATCGATGCTGTAATCCTGGAAAACAGAGACCCGAAAATATAGGTGAGACTGCAGAAGGGGGCATTCCACCTTGATACATAGCTCACTTCCAGCGTATATTACTGGGAGAGACACACAGATCTCACATCCAGCCTATATTACTGGGAAAGACACACGGATCTCACATCCAGCCATATTACTGGGAGAGACACAAAGAACTCGCATCCAGCTTATATTACTGGAAGAGACAAACGGATCTCACATCCAGCCTTTATTACTGGGAGAGACACACAGAACTCGCATCCAGCCTATATTACTGGAAGAGACACACAGAGCTCACATCCAGCCTATATTACTAGGAGAGAGACACGGATCTCGCATCCAGCCTATATTACTAGGAGAGACACACGGATCTCGCATCCAGCTAATATTACTGGGAGAGACACACGGATCTCGCATCCAGCCTTTATTACTGGGAGAGACACACAGAACTCGCATCCAGCCTATATTACTGGAAGAGACACACAGAGCTCACATCCAGCCTATATTACTAGGAGAGAGACACGGATCTCGCATCCAGCCTATATTACTAGGAGAGACACACGGATCTCGCATCCAGCTAATATTACTGGGAGAGACACACGGATCTCGCATCCAGCCAATATTACTGGGAGAGACACACGGATCTCGCATCCAGCCAATATTACTGGGAGAGACACACAGATCTCACATCCAGCCTATATTACTGGGAGACAGGTCTGCAAGGGAAAAGCCTGAAACTGCTTCTCATTGCTCGTGAATATACATACCACAAATGTGTCGTACGAGAATTTATGCCGGTGAAGAAGGTGCTGAAGAAAATTGGCACTCTTGTAGCTGGGATCCCCCCATGGCATTGCTGAACAAATAGGGCAAACCTAAAAGGCATAAAAATAAAAAGTGCAGGAACTGCAGCAGTCATAAACAGAGCTGTAATCATGTTAAATCCAATGTACTGAATCACATGCAGTTTTATGTTCTGAATAATTACGCTCCTGTTTTTATTTAATCATTGGGAAAACTTAAAGCGGAAGTTTACTTAGAAAAGAAAAATCCCCTCAACGATCAGTTGTTCTGATGCTGGGACCCTCAGTGATTAGTTTCAGTAATATGAAGCATTGCTCCGTGCCCACTGGCATCCACAGACTTGCCCTATACAAACACCAGGTCCTCCAGAGCCAGAGATGTTCTTTATAGCACCTCCTTGGCTAACGAAGGAGGGTCCTGAATGGGGGAAAAATTTTTGAGAAGGATCTAATTATTTTTAAATTAATATATTTTGCAATTTGCTTGAAAAAGAAGCATGGTCGTGGCTGATGCATTTACAGCTTCACTTTCTTGCAGGATGAGGAGGTGCATATATATGAGCAGAGGGAACCAAATGATGAAAATTAGGCAACCGCTGACAGTTTTTGTCTTGAAGTTGGGTTATATCAGTGGTCTTGTAGCCGGATTGCAAAACTTCTTTATTTTTGTGTGCACTTTGATCTGAATCACACAGGACGTGTCTGAGCAAAAGCAGAAGTGTCTGACAGATGGGGAAAACACGGGCCTTAGTTTGCTAAGTGCCGCAAATATGAGATTTTCACGACCGGTCATGAGCAAACTGCAGAATAAAGCCCGGGGTACACTATGTTTTTAATAAGGGCACCATGTAACTTTTCCTAACACTTCCCGTCTCCAACCTACCACTTTGTTGGAGTCACTTCTATGGTTCTCCATGCAGTGTTTCACAAGTTCTTGCTGGTCCAGATTTCGGGCTCCACAATATGGGCACACGAAGGTGGAACGGTTTGGAATATTACTGAGAAAAGAAATTACAGCAGGAGTTGCATTACTCTCCAAATTAAAAAACAAAAAAAAAAACCTAATTGTTTATCGGAATCCCTGAAACTTTTTATGGTCTGAAAATGGTGACGAATAAAACTTAGGTCAGTGATATCTTTTAAAATACAGTACGTGAATATATTCCTAATAATCAGTTACCCAGACAGCGTGATAAAGCAAGTCAGCAAACGATGGGAGTGATTACCTGGGAATAGGTTGAGATGTTGGGACTACAGGAACAAACTTTGGACAGTTGGCCATCTGTTCTTGGACTTTGGCACATGAAGAAATGTGAGATCGCATCTTTGCGAGGGTCACCTATAAGGAAAAAAACACATATTTACTTTTTTTGTTTAGTCTCCACATTTAAAAATCCGTAAACTTTTTTTTTTTTTTCATTGATGTAAAAGCATCATGGCCATTTTTGTATATATTTTTTTAAATGGTGCATATGTTTTAACTCCTTAATGACCAGGGGTATTTTTGGTTTTGCATTTTCATTTTTTGCTCCCCTTTTTCCCCAGTGCCATAACTTTTTTTTTATTTTTCCGTCAATATGGTCATGTGAGGGCTTATTTTTTGTGGGACGAGTTGTACTTTTGAACGACGCCATTGATTTTACCATGTTGTGTACCAGAAAACGGGAAAAAAAATACCAAGAGCAGTGAAATTGCTTTTTTTGCTAGGTTCACTAAATGCTAAAACTGACCTGCCGTTATGATTCTCCAGGACATTACGACTTCAGACACCAAACATGTCTAGGTTCTTTTTTTTTTTATCTAAGTGGTGAATTTAAATTCCAAAGTTTGTAAAAAAAAAAAAAAAAATTGCCATGTTCCGATACCCGTAGCGTCTCCATTTTGTCGGGATCTGGGCTGGGTGAAGGCTTATTTTTTGCGCTCGAGCTGACGTTTTTATTGATACCATTTTGATGCAGATACGTTTGTTTGATCGCCCGTTATTGCATTTTATTGCAATGTTGTGGTGACAAAAAAATCGTAGTAATTCAGGCATTTTGAATTTTTTTTTTCTCACTACGCCGTTTACCGATTTGAATTCTTTTTATATATTGATAGATCGGGCGATTCTGAATGCGATGATGCCATATGTGTATATTAGTTTTTTTTTTAATTATTATTTTTGAAATTATTTTTTTTTTTTTTTAAATATTTTGAAAAGCTTTTTTTTTTACCTTTTACTTCAGTACTTTCCATGGGAGACTTGAAGATGCAATTGTCCGATTACCTCTGCTACTTAGAGCAGAGCTGCAGCCCTCCTTTATGTAGCAGATATGCTCACTTTCTATGAGAGCCAACCACAAGGCGGCGCTCATAGTGATCCAGCAATGACAACCACAGGGGTCTTCTGACCCCGGGTTGTCATGTCAACCCATCGGTGACCCAAGGTCATGTGGCACGGGCGCTGATGGGAGGAGGTAATGACGCGCTTCCTGCACGTGCATGTTAAATGCCGCTGTCAGAGATTGACTTGCATTTAACAGCTGCGGGTGAATCGCAATTCCACCCGCGGCTGTTCCGGCACATGTCAGCTGTCATGTCCGGGAGAAGGTGCAGGCTCCGGCGATGGGGAGGGGTCCAATGACGGACTTTGTCAGTCATTGGACATTAAGGGGTTAAAGTTATATAACATTTATTTTTTTTCTGTGATGGCGGTGTAAAAATAGGGATTTTTGTGTGTACTCACCCTAAAATCCTTTTCTAAGAGCCAGTCATTGGGGGACACAGGAACATGGGTGTTATGCTGCTTGCCACTAGGAGGACACTAACTGAACACAGAAAAAAGGTAACTCCTCCTCTTCAGTATACACCCTCCCACTGGCTGAGATTTCCCCAGTTCGGTGAAAAAGCAGTAGGAGTATTAAACAAAGAACATTAAACTATGTCAAAACCTAAGAACGAGACAACAAGCCAATAGGCTAACAGGGTGGGTGCTGTGCCTCCCAATGATTGGCTCGAAGAAAAGGATTTTACGGTGAGTACACAAAAATCCCTATTTCTCCTACGCCTCATTGGGGGACACAGGACCATGGGACGTCTTAAAGCAGTCCCTGGGTGGGAAGTAATCACAACTGCTAATACCCAATGTACCACTGACTTAACAATGTGGTACTGCCGATTGCAGGATGCGTCTGCCAAGAGCTGCATCCGCAGAGGCCTGAGAGTGAATTTGGTAGTGTTTTGTAAAAGTATGCAAGCTGGACCAAGTTGCAGCCTTGCAGACCTGTTCTGCTGACGTCTGGTGCCGAATGGCCCAAGAGGCGCCCACTGATCGGATAGAATGCACCTTAATCCCTGCTGGGACAGGTGTGCTCCTGACACGGAAGGATTCCTGAATAGCTGAGCGAATCCACTTGGCTAGTGTGGCTTTAGAGGAGGCTAGACCCTTCTTATGCCCCTCTGGAAGCATGAACAGGGCATCTGACTTGCGGAAGGGAGCCGTCCGCGAGATGTACCGTCTAAGAGCTCTAGCCACATCCAGGGTGTCGAGGGCCTTGTCGATACCATGGACTGGTGCCGGACAGAATGAAGGCAAAACAATCTCCTCATTGAGATGAAAAGAAGACACTACTTTGGGCAGAAAAGACGGGGACCTCCTCAAAACTGCTTTGTCCTGATGAAAAGTCAGGAACGGAGGATGTCAGGAAACGGCCGCCAACTCCGAAACTCCTCTGATGTAATCGCCACTAGGAAAACCACCTTCCAGGAAAGAAAGGTTAGTGATACGTCCCGCAGTGGTTCAAAAGGGGCTTCCTGTATGGCTCCGAAGACCAAGTTAAGATAACATGAATCCAACGGCATTTTATAGGGAGGCGCCACATGGGAAACTCCCTTAATGAATGTCTTCACCTGCAACTTGGTGGCAATTTTGTGTTGGAATAGAACTGACAAAGCTGAAGTTTGTCCTTTGAGTGAGCTAAGCACGAGACCCGACTCTAATCCGGATTGTAGGAATTCCAATATGGAAGGGATGGAGAATACGAAAGGGGAACGTCCATGGTCCTTGCACCACGAGAAGATGATCCTCCAGGTGTGGTGATAAATGCGCATGGACATGGGCTTCCTAGCACTGATCATGGTGGAGAGCACCTCTTGAGAGAAACCAGCTTGTGCTAAAATCCAGGATTCAACGGCCACGCTGTCAAAGACACTGCCCCGGAATTCTGGTGGTAAATCGGGCCCTGTGAGAGTAGATCCATGCGATCTGGAAGTCGCCAGGGAAAGTTGGCGATAAGTTGGACTAGTTTTGCGTACCATGCCCAGCGTGGCCAATACGGCGCGACTAGGACCACTGGTACCCCCTGTGCTCTGATTTTCTTGATGTCCCTTGGAAGCAAGGGAAGAGGGGAAAAATGTACAGGAGTCGAAACCGGTGCCACGGCAGAACTAGGGCATCTGCTCTGATTGTGCATGAATAGCGCGATCGTTCAATGAATCGAGGAACTTTGTTGACGCCATGAGATCCACATCCGGAGTCCCCCAGCGACGACAAATCTGCTGAAAAACTTCCAGATGAAGAGACCACTCCACTGAGGCGAGGCCCTGGCGACTGAGACAATCCACTGCCCAATTTTCTACCCCCGAGATGTGGATCGCCGGGATGGGCGAATGGTTGGTCTCGGCCCAACGGAGGATATGACTCACTTCGTGCATGGCCATCCTGCTCCGGGTACCCCCCTGACGGTTGATATACGCCACAGTCGTGGCGTCGGATTGGATCCTGATGGGGTGACCTGCGAGGAGATGGTGGAAACTCAGTAGGGCTAGTCTGATCGCTCGTATTTCCAAGATGTTGATGGGGAGACGTGATTCTCGAATGGACCAACGACCCTGTGCCGTGTGGTGGCGAAAAACTGCACCCAAGCCCAGAAGACTTGCGTCAGTGGTCACCACCAACCATCGTACTGGGAGAAAAGACTTCCCTTGATTCAGGGAGGATTTCAGTGTCCACCACCTGAGGGTTTGTCTGACCCGCAGGGACAGAAGGAACCGACGGTCTAGGGAGAACGGGTTCTTGTCCCAAGCAAACAGCAACGCATGTTGTAAGGGACAGAGATGGAACTGTGTGAATGGGACCGCTTCTATCGCTGTTACAATCTTTCCGAGAATCCCCATGCTGAAACGTATGGAGTGAGAAACTGGTCGGGAAAGAGTCCGCGCTCCCTGTTATAAGGCTTGGGCCTTTTCCGGAGGGAGAATGACCAACCCGCGGGAAGGGTCCAACATCATTCCCAAAAAGGAAACATGCTGAGCTGGTGCTGGAGAAGAGATTTCGAAGTTTATCTTCCAACCCAGGCGAGAAAGTGTATTTACTGTGATACCTACGGATTCCCCGCAGGCTGGAAGGGACGGGCCCTTGATCAGTAGGTCGTCCAGATACGGATGCACCACCACTCCCCGAGCGTGAAGAATGGCCATGACAGCCGCCATGACTTTGGTAAAGACTCTGGGGGCGGTGGCGAGTCCGAAAAGGCAAGGCAACAAACTGGAAGTGTTCTTGGCAAATTGCGAAGCGCAGGAACTGCTGGTGGGATGGGCAAATTGGGATGTGAAGGTAAGCATCCTTGATATCGGTGGATGCTAGGAACTCTCCTCTTTCCATGGAGGCTGCGACTGAATGGAGAGATTCCATTCTGAATCGCCGTACCTTGACAAACTGATTTAACAGCTTGAGGTCCAGTATGGGCCGCATCGTTCCGTCCTTCTTTGAAACCACAAAAAGGTTTGAATAAAAACCCTTGAACCTTTCGTCTTGAGGGATCTGAATGATGACTCCGTCCCTTTTGAAGCGCATGAACGGTCCTAAGGAAAGCTGTTGTCTTTGTTTTGGGAGGTGAGGAACGGAAAAAACGTGTCGGGGGTGTGGGGTTGGTTGAAAACTATTTTGTATCCGGAGGACACCAGCTCTCTGACCAACTCATCGTGGACGACCGCAAGCCAGGTCTGACTGAACGAAAGTAGACGACCGCCTACTTTGTCTGTGTCTTCCAGATACCGCAACAAGTCATTGTGTAGAGGATCTATGGGATCTGGCTCCCCTAGATCCAGATGCCCTTGGCCTGGGTGTCCAAGAGCTGTTAGGTCTGTATCAGACCTGGGAACCTCTGTCTCAACGCGGAGACTGACCTGATCCAGAAGAGAAGGTTGTGGAGGACCAACTGGAATTGCTGCAAAAGGGACAAAAATGAGTCGGCTGATTCTGAAACAGCCGGACGGGCCTTTGTTGGGGAAGGAATTTACTCAAAACCCCCCGGGTAGCGTCAGAAATGAGCTGATCCAGTTTGTCTCCAAATAGACGACCAGTTTGATAAGGCAGAGAAGTCAACAATCTTTTGGAAGTGGAATCTGCCCGCCAGACGCAGAGCCATAGGGCTCTTCTAATGGAGACTGCATTAGCGGCTGCCTGTGCAGCGCAGTTGGCATCTAAAGAAGCTTCCACTACAAAGTCTCCAGCGTGAACTATCTGATTGGCGAGACTGACAACCTCCGGAGGAAGATTGCTATCCTGGATGTCAGTAACTAACACCTCTGCCCACGTGGCCATAGCCTTAGCCACCCAAGTCGCTGCGAAAGATGGAACGAGTGCCGCTTCTGAAGCTTCAAAGACTGATCGAGCAAGGTAGTCAAGTTGACGATCAGAGGGGGTTTCTGACTGAAGAACCTTCAGAAACGGAAAGAAGCGTTTTGGAAGCAAGGGTATCCACAGAAGGGGACTGTAACCAATCCTTTATTAGTTTTGGAGCAAAAGAGTATTTAGCCTCAATAGGTTTTTGCCCTGAAAACCGTTTGTGTGGCCGGTCCCTATGTCTCTGGACAATGCCCTTAAACTCCGGATGGCTGGCAAATACCCTAGGCACATGTTTAGTCTTTTTTAAAAGAAACAACGTGTTCCGGAGCGGGAATATTCTCGTCCAACCTCAGGATGTTGTTGACTGACTCTATAAGAGAATCAAGCGATTCTTGATCCTTTGGGGGATTCTGGAGTACTGACGTGTCAGACTCGTATTCAGAGTCATGTTCGCTGCGAACATTAGGAGATGGAGAGTGAAACAGAGCTCGCAGATGCTGAAGCGCAAGCGTGACTGGGGGACGCATCATGTGCTCGCTTTCTAGAGACCTGATCATCCCTTGAACAAGTGCGGCCCCTGCTGGTGGACGGTTCCCGGCCGTCGCCAGAGCCCTCCTCGGTCGGCAAAGGCACGTTCTGACTTAGAGGAGTCCCGGAGGGAGTCTATAGCCTTGGTCAGTGACTCCAGACCGTGACAGGGACGCAGCCCACTCGGGACTAAATTCAGAGGGCCCGGTGACGGCGGATGGCGTTTGGGCACTGGGAAAGGCAATCTTGCAAGTGGCACAAGAGGTAAAGAACGCAGTGTATTTCTTAGTAGCCCTTTTGGCCTCCTTAAATTGAGACCTAGTGCCTCCAAAAGGGTTACAGGCATAGCCTGGGCTGCAGATGATGTAAATGTGCAGAGAAGGGGTTAAGCTTTCTTCCTAAGGCAGATGCAGCTTACCCACGGTCCTGATGCTGTGTCCCCAGGAGGAGTATCGGAGGCCCTGCAGCGTTGTCAGGTGCTGTCAGTCAGTGTGCGCCCCCCACAGCCATCACCGAGCATGCTGAGGTAAAAGACATGGCCCCCGAGACTTAGCAGGGGCGCTTCTCGTTCAGAGCGAGAAGCGCCAAGGACGTGGGCGGCGGCGCCATGTAAATTGCCGCCTAGTCTGGCCGAAAAGCCGGGGACTAAATTTCTGGGCCTGCCAAAGCTGAGCGCCGGATGAAAGGAAAAACGGGGGACCGCCGCTGACACTAGGTCAGCACTTTTCCCAGGGACCAGGACCCGACCCCCGTACCTCCGATCAGGTGCTTATGCAGGCCGCGCTGTCCGGGACCCAGCTGCAAATTTCATCCTCCCGGCGATGCAGCAGAGCTGGAGGAGTTCTTAAAGGGGTATACCTCAATCCATTCTCCCTATAGGCAAGGGGATGGAGAGGCTATGGGGCTGATTCAGGCCATCAGAAGCGCTCCTCAAGTGTGGTCTTCTCCGTGCATATGCCCTTTTATCCGTGCGAGGAGATCGGGACCGTGAACGAACTGTCACCCTGAAGAATCAGGTATGCCCCAGCCGTCGCAGGAGGGTACGGGGAGGTATACTCCGTGTTCTCGCCTGTTGTTGGTGCGGGGGAGAGCGGACCCTTGAAAGGAACCTGTCGCCCCCTTCACTCCGTTAATTAAAAAATTAAAATTTACAGAAAAAAATTCAAAAATTGAAAATAAAAACAATAGGGTCTGAAGCCAGACCCAAGTGCCTCCTACAGACACTAAGCAAGAACTGGAGAAGTCTCATCCAGCGAGAGGGTGTATACTGCAGGGGAGGAGCTAACTTTTTTTCTGGTTTACTTAGTGTCCTCCTAGTGGCCAGCAGCATAACACCCACAGTCTGTGTCCCCCAATGAGGCGTAAGAGAAAACACAGGCTATGTTCATACGTTGCGGTTTGCAGCGTTTTTTAATGCAAATTTTAAGCTGTTTACAAAAGGCAGGTTTTTGCTGCCTTTTTTGAGAGTTTATGTCAGGGTACATTTGTCTCTTGAGCATGCTGATAGAAAAATCTAATTCAACTTCATCAGGTTATGGCACCAAAAACCTGATACCTGCGTTTTTTTGCACTACACATTGCTTTAAATGGGTGAAAAACGCTGCAAAAACGCTGAAAGAAGGGACAGGCTGCATTTTGAAAAAAAGTAGATCTTTGATAAACCAGTCAAGAAAAGAAAAAGAAAGGTCTGCGCACGAGATTCCCGAAATCTCAGACTTTGCTCATAATGGGAAATGCAGCTGAAAGTTTAGATTAATAAACGTTGCAAAAACGCAACAACGTAGCCTAATTCCGCTATTGGTTTTCAGTTTTAATCATTTATCGTGATTCCTACAATGCATTTTATGTTGCATAAGACTTTTTTCAGCACTTTTTAGTGCATTTAGTAGAATTTTTTTAGGTTTACGGTGTGGGATACATGTGTATATTTTAGGATTGTTACAGAACAGTTGATGCCTGTTAATTTATTTTTTACAAATAAAAGTTTATCAGGGGAAAAAAGTGGTCATTTTTATTTTTTACTTGGAATTTTTTAAATTTTCCTTCTAAACCTTTTTCCTAAGTCCCAGTAGGGGACTTGGACATGCCATATGCGCATATAATACACGGCAATATTCCAGTTTTACGCCGTCATCGTAGGCTCTAATATACAATCATCAGGCCCCTGGATGGTTAGGGGTCATGGGGTGCTCTCTTCCTTTATCTAACTGTTTAGATGCTGCACATTAACAGTGCCATCTAAGGGATTATATGGCTGTAATTGGCGTTAGCTCCGATCCGGGCCGTTAGGGCTGACAATTTGCTTAAAGAACAAGAATCCTTTATGACTTGAGGTGCAGACACAGCGGCACTTACCTTCTTACTGCAGCCTCTGCAGGGGGCCTTATAGGAAGAGAGCTGCTTGTCTACATTGGAGGCCTTCTCCACCTTCTTTGGGTCAAACGGCATACGACACAGCGGGCACAGAGGAGAGGAAACCTGAAGACATGGCTGCAGGCACTCGCCGCAAAACCTGAAAGAAAAACGGCCCATATTTTTTTTTTGCAGCAGTTTGAAGATGGCGGAACGCTACCAACCAAAAGGAATCCACGGGAAAATAAAAAATGCAGGTGTGTGGGCGTTCATTAACTCCTCCACTGCACACTGATAAGTGACACAGAGCATGACAGGCTTGTAGAGCGTCTCGATTCATCATGCCTGTAGTGTTCTGTGCCGCCTGCGCTGGCTGTGTATGATTGAGGACTGTAATATTGTTCGACTTGCTTTAAATTCTCAGAAATGCCGACTTTACGCTCGGCAGCAACATAACTGGGGAAGGCGGCATTCATCACCAGGCGGGTATAAAGCAATCACATTAGCCTTGCCTCTGCAGGGATGAAATAAGTCGACGTATCATCGGGGGTGTAAAAATAAAGGGGCGACCTCCCATCCAGACAAGATAGACCAGAACCTATGCAAATCCAGTAGGGTGTTTAATAACAATGACCTGAAAGCTGTAGCTGTTGGGAAACTACTACTCCCAGAATGCCCTGAGAGCTGGCCGCTGCTCTAGCAATGCCCTGCATGTCAATGAATCTATGCTAGCCTGCAATTTTCGGAAGACTGGCTGTGATCTTAAGAGATCTGGCTTACAGTGTCCAGTCTAGTCGTTGGGGATATGATCTCTGCGGCCGATCATGTTTTTCCCCCTCCATGTCTGTATGGACCTTGTGAACTAGACACAGTCATGGGGAACAGAAGAGTGCCTTCGCCGCACGCAGCATTGATCTTTCGGCCTTTGGGTGAGAAGGAAGCCCCCATTTTGATCCTCTGATGAACCCTTGAATTCTTAGAGGGGGAAACGTGTCCGGAATATGACAATCTATGGCTGATAAGCATTAGTCAATTACACTCTGGTGTTTTTTAACATGGCATGGCTATTTTTTTAAGCCTAGGGAATATGATCATTTGTGGCCGATAAGTATCTTTAATTTATTTTGTTGGCATTGAATTTTTGTTTACTATATGTGGGAATAAGATCATTTATCATTGGTTAATATCCCAAAATTTCCTTAGTGTGACCGATGTGATATTCTTGTAAACTTATGCCTACCATTGGCTGCTGAAGAAACCTGTGCTTTGGAAATTAGGGTTAATAGGCGTTTTTTTTATACTGAATTTTCTACATTTTTCGTTTTTGGACCTATTGATGGTCCTCAATTACCGCAACCCCTATTGACTCTCTCAAATATCCTAATGTTATTTCTGTAGCTGAGCAATGGAGCAAAGTATTATATGATTTCTGAATGCACTATAGGAATATATCATCATTTAATCCTTGAGAAAGGTCCGCACCCTTTCTGGACCGAAACGTCGCACTGAATGGGCACATAGCCCGTTGGGCTGAATAAAACATCATCATATTGAACTTTCTTAGGTGTGCTGCTTTCAGTTTTTGATGGATACTTTAAAGGTTTGGTATATGTCTGGGAGCGTGCACCCACTTTTTCTTATTTTTGTGCTGCTTTTTCATTTTTTCACTCCATCATGTAATCCTATATTTTTTTCCACTTAGTGGATATCTATCCACAATGGTGCATATTAGGGTGTTTTTGTTGAGGCATGTCCACAATAATATGGTTATTTAATCTGTCTAGCTGCCTATGTATATATGATTTTTGAGGCACACTATTGAGAACAGAAGGACTAACATATTTTGCATGCTAGTGTGGGCTCTGGCTCTACCTCACAATAGCCATTTACAGCATATCAGCACCTTAACACTCCCACATAAGATACTTATTTTCCAATTAGACAATTTCTGTCTCCCCACTAGGGGGTACTTGTTTTTGGTCTTTTTCTGTGTGTTCCATCTTTTGGTATGTTTAGGGGTGGTCTAGGGATACTTAGGGCTACCGACGTTGAGCGTGGGCGCCATTATGTCAACAACTAGGGTGCCAACCTCCGCTGATGGGTAGGGTTTTTGGGCCTCACAGGGCAAGGTTAGCCCCCCCTTCCCCATTATCTCTGGTTATTAGACCTTTTTTATGGCAACACTGTATTTTGGGCGATACCTGGCTGATCCTAACACCTTTTTAATATTTAGTACTTTAAATTTAAGAAAAGTTAGTTTTTAGGGGTTTTTCTTGTTTGTTTTCTTGATATTGAGACCCCATATATTTTTTGTTGATGTTTTGTTCCTTCCTGAAACTGTTCCCACAAAGCTGGAAGTTACAGTAGTCTAGAATGTCTTGTGCTAAAGTACTAAGATTTGCTATCACTGGAACAAAGGAGATGAGGCCGCCCCCTGATAACAGCCCATAGCGTTCTCCTCCACCATCTGTACAGTGGTGGCAGCATTACACCACTCCATCTGACGCTCGGCATTGTGCTTGGTGATGTACGGCTGCATGCAGCTGCTCCGCTATGAAGCTCCCCAAGAGGCATAGATTTTGTGCTGATGTTATACCAGAGGAAGTCAGGACTCTGCAGTTATGGGGTCAGCAGAGCGGTGGTGACTTTTCTGCCCTTTGCTCCTCAGCACTCGGCCCCCCGCTATGTAACATTATGGAGTCTCCACTTAGTGGCTGAGCCGCTGCAGTTCCTTCCACACCTCAATAATACCACTCACAGGTGATGGGGGAAGAAATGTCCTGACTTGAAAACTAGCTCCTATTAGCGGACCGTGCTGGTATCATTAAGCTCTGCATCACCGGCTGTTCTGTCACATGTTAGTAAAGGTAAACGACATGGTGGAGGTTATACACTGGGAGAAGATTGGGAGACTAATGGCCGGAGGTTATACACTGGGAGAACTAAATGATTAGTACTTTTCTCTGTATAGTGTAGATCGATGCAGTTATGCAAAATGACATGCCCTCAATCCTCCTATGTCTGGTACAGTGCCAACCCAAAAAGCGATGTCCTATAAACCCCATTTATTTCCTACCGACAGTACACTTGATAAATGAATGATTACAGAGGATTTGAACTGCTGCTATTCCCACCATAGTAAGGCCAAAAAGGTCCTTGTATGAATGGAGTGGTAATACACATGTGCAACCACCCCCACTATAGTAAATGAAGAGCAAAGCCTCCAAAAATTCAAATTACACAGCAGAAAAAAGGGCAGCACTGCTTACCTGCCCAGATCTTAGAACAACGGCACTGCAGGGTGCAGCCAGCCCAAATAGCAAGATAAACAGCCACTCTCCACCTAACCCAGTCCTGGAGGAGGCGACTGCACATTGTACATTTGCACAAAAATGGGGGCCTTTATTGTGCAAATGTATACTGAGCAGTCGCCCCCTCCAGGAATGGGTTAGGTGGAGAGGGGCTGTTTATCTTGCTCTATGGGCTGGCTATATCCTACAGTGCATTTGTGCTAAGATCTGGGCAGGTAAGTGGTGCTGCCCTTTTTTCCACCCCCACTATAGACCGCAGTAGCTGATCATCATCGGTGGGTGTCACCAACACTCTGACCCCCAGCAGTCTTATATTCGTCATCAATCCTGTGGATAAGGAACATATATTGATAGAATATTTGTGACATTCTGTTTATGAACCAGAGAAATAAGGACGCAGAGAACCAGAACTGTGCAGGACGGGAGACAGCAGGTTACTGGTGGAAATTAGATTACAGATCATGACATAAATGGATAGAAAGTGCGTTATTCTGACCAGTGACTGTACACAATGGAAAATTACAAGGACACTCCAAAAAGTAGCAATTCCTGCTTTTTGAGTTTCTGCACAAAGCTCTTGTAATTTGGATTCTAGGAAAAGGTACAATCAGCTAATTAGGAAAAACAAACCAAACTACTGGGTATGACTGACAAGCTTATTGACAAACAATGGTGAGTGCAGCTCTGGAGTATAATACAAGATGTAACTCAGAATCAGTAATGTAATGTATGTACACAGTGACTGCACCAGCAGAATAGTGAGTGCAGCTCTGGGGTATAATACAGGATGTAACTCAGGATCAGTAATGTAATGTATGTACACAGTGACTGCACCAGCAGAATAGTGAGTGCAGCTCTGGGGTATAATACAGGATGTAACTCAGGATCAGTAATGTAATGTATGTACACAGTGACTGCACCAGCAGAATAGTGAGTGCAGCTCTGGAGTATAATACAGGATGTAACTCAGGATATGTAATGTATGTACACAGTGACTGCACCAGCAGAATAGTGAGGGCAGCTCTGGAGTATAATACAGGATGTAACTCAGGATATGTAATGTATGTACACATTGACTGTACCAGCAGAATAGTGAGTGCAGCTCTGGAGTATAATACAGGATGTAACTCAGGATCAGTAATGTAATGTATGTACACAGTGACTGCACCAGCAGAATAGTGAGTGCAGCTCTGGAGTATAATACAGGATCAGTAATGTATGTACACAGTGACTGCACCAGCAGAATAGTGAGTGCAGCTCTGGAGTATAATACAGGATGTAACTCAGGATCAGTAATGCAACAGCAGAATAGTGAGTGCAGCTCTGGAGTATAATACAGGATGTAACTCAGGATCAGTAATGTAATGTATGTACACAGTGACTGCACCAGCAGAATAGTGAGGGCAGCTCTGGAGTATAATACAGGATGTAACTCAGGATATGTAATGTATGTACACAGTGACTGTACCAGCAGAATAGTGAGTGCAGCTCTGGAGTATAATACAGGATGTAACTCAGGATCAGTAATGTAATGTATGTACACAGTGACTGCACCAGCAGAATAGTGAGTGCAGCTCTGGAGTATAATACAGGATCAGTAATGTATGTACACAGTGACTGCACCAGCAGAATAGTGAGTGCAGCTCTGGAGTATAGTACAGGATGTAACTCAGGATCAGTAATGTAATGTATGTACACAGTGACTGCACCAGCAGAATAGTGAGTGCAGCTCTGGAGTATAATACAGGATCAGTAATGTATGTACACAGTGACTGCACCAGCAGAATAGTGAGTGCAGCTCTGGAGTATAATACAGGATGTAACTCAGGATCAGTAATGTAATGTATGTACACAGTGACTGCAACAGCAGAATAGTGAGTGCAGCTCTGGAGTATAATACAAGATGTAACTCAGGATCAGTAATGTAGGTACACAGTGACTGCACCAGCAGAATAGTGAGCGCAGCTCTGGAGTATAATACAGGATGTAACTCAGGATCAGTAATGTAATGTATGTACACAGTGACTGCACCAGCAGAATATTGAGTGCAAAATAGCAATAAAATAAAAATTGCAGAGCACCTCACAAAATGATGGCACTAAATTATTTACAGAAGTTATCAATTCTAATAAACTCCAGAGCTGAACTCCCAATTCAGCTGCACAATTTTCAACCACTGTCCCATTTATCGTAAAGGCGTTTGCAAAAATCAACGCACCCACTGTAGAGGATGGGCGGCTTTGACAAAGGGCCAAAGGTGACTTTCCTCTTTCTAAAAGGACCATTATATCGTTGGGACGGGCTCCCCATACACAAGGAGGCGCGTGTCCATGGGATCTGATGAAGGGGACATCCCCTTTAGGTTTCCCTCTGCAGATCCTGGGGGGGATGTTATAATATGGGGGGGTCTCTGTATATGGCGCCCATCCCCCACCCCTTGTCCTCCATTACTCACGTGTGGCCGCAGCTCCCGATGGCCACAGGCTTGTAGTACACCTCCAGACAGATGGGGCAGCCATACTGCGTCTCCAGGCTGTCGGACGACGGCGAGGACGGGCTCTGGTGCGTGTGGTGCTGCTGCCGGTGCTGGGAGGACGAGGACACCAGACTACGGAACATTGCCATGACCGCGACACAAGCACCGTCACCTCCGCGGCTCCAGCAGGACATAAACACAGCACGTCATCCCTGTGCGCCGCTGTGTGACGTCACCCGCGCGACACGCGTCACCATGGAGACCCCACAGGGCCCTGGGACCATCACTACCCCCTTGTTTACACGTGGAGCCCGCAGCCGTGTATCGCAAGGGAGCACAACAATGCCTCCGAGGGGGAAGAGAGCGGACGCGGGCTGCTGCTGAGGGCGAGGTCGCCATATTAAGTGAGGGCTGGACGAGGGACACAAAGAGGAGGCCTGATTCTCTCTGCAAGTGTGAGGATCCGTTACTGTTAATGGTGGAAGTGTCATGGAGCCATTATGTGAGAGCTAGTGGTAGGAAACACCGGTGTAAAACTCCCGGCGCAGACTGTGGGCGTCACCCGGGCTAGTGACGTCATCAGCCAGCGCCGGAGGCTGCCGGGAGTGCACGCTGCAGCTATGTGTGAGGTCCTGGAAGGGGAGCCAGTGGAGTGGGGGAAAGAGGAGAAGAGTGACAGGTGAGAAGGTGCAACATTGTCACTCAGGAGGCCAGGAAAGCTGAGTGACAGCCAGCATGGCCTCGCAATGCCCCCCAGAGGTGGGCAATGGCCGCCTCCGCAGTGCCTTCTAGAGGTATCCAATGGCCTCCGCAGTGCCTTCTAGAGGTATCCAATGGCCTCCGCAGTGCCTTCTAGAGGTATCCAATGGCCTCCGCAGTGCCTTCTAGAGGTATCCAATGGCCTCCGCAGTGCCTTCTAGAGGTATCCAATGGCCTCCGCCGTGCCTTCTAGAGGTAATCAATGGTCACCTCCGCAGTGCCTTCTAGAGGTAATCAATGGTCACCTCCGCAGTGCCTTCTAGAGGTAATCAATGGCCTCCGCAGTGCCTTCTAGAGGTATCCAATGGCCTCCGCAGTGCCTTCTAGAGGTAATCAATGGTCACCTCCGCAGTGCCTTCTAGAGGTAATCAATGGCCTCCGCAGTGCCTTCTAGAGGTAATCAATGGTCACCTCCGCAGTGCCTTCTAGAGGTATCCAATGGCCTCCGCAGTGCCTTCTAGAGGTATCCAATGGCCTCCGCAGTGCCTTCTAGAGGTAGTCAGTGGCTGCCTCTGCTGTGCCACCTAGAGGTAGTCAATGGTCACTTCCGCAGTGCCCTCCAGAGGTTGTCAACAGCCGCCTCCACAGTGACCCCCTAAAGGTAGTTACCGGTCACCTCCGCAGTGTCAGCCAGAGTTAGTCAATAGCCATCTCCACGGTGCTCCCTAAAGGTGGTCAATAACCGCATATGCAGTGCCTTCATGAGGTGGCCAATTACCGTCTCGATGGTGCCCCTTAGGTGTAGTCAGTGGCCGTCTCCACGGTGCCCCCTAGAGGTTGTCAATTGCCGTCTCTACAGTGCCCCCTAGAGGTGGTCAATGGCCGTCTCAGCTTTTCTGCACGTATTTTCACTCATGCATCAGAAATAAAAAAAGTGTTCCAGTCCTGACCCTTTATCAGACCCTGCTGACTGTTATGGGTTCCGTCGGTCTACGATAAGTTCCAGCTGTATGAGTCCTCTCTTACTTTCGACAGAGCCTGCCTCCATCCCTGATGTGACCCGAGCCTGTAGGGGGCGCTGCTGTTCTTAGGACATATTGTGGGAGGGGATGGTTTCTGGTTTTCGGGCTGATGTGACTTCTCTTCTACCCTCAGGTCGGGGCAGACATGTATGAAGTGCAAGGAAAGCTCCGCCATCCTCATCATACGGGTGGGAGACGCCTTCTGCAAGTAAGAACCAAGTGGTGCATATTGCGGGGTTTCTCCGGCCACTGGGGCTGTTATACTGGCTGGACCGGAGTCCTGAGAACCGCCTGTTATGTGACGGCATCAGCGTCTCCTCTTCTGATTAGCCGGCCAGGCGATGATGTCACACCGCAGTGATGACATCACATCGAGTTGACTGATCAAAACAAGAGCTGTGGATGCCGTCACGTATCTTGGGGTGCCATCCAGTGGCCGCTGATGTGATTGACCGTTCCTGCGACTCCATCCGCACTGACTCTTGGTGCACATTCTTTCCGGCTTTATTTCTCGTGCATCTGCCATGTTGTCCTCATTCCTCCGCACATGACGGCTCGCGGCTTTCTCCCTTACGTCAGCTGTAGATGTTGCCGTGTGAACTCTCCTGAGCGCTTATCTTTCCTTTTTTTTTTCTCGCTCTAGATCTTGTTTCAAAGAATATTTTGTACACAAGTTCCGAGCCATGCTGGGGAAAAACCGAGTCGTGTATCCGGGAGAGAAGGTGAAGTCCGATAGTTCCTGAAAGGGCAACCGTCATCGTGTCAAAGCTTTTATGTATATATATTCCAGGTGCTGCTCATCTGGGTCCTGAGGCCATCGCCGATCAGTCAAAACCCCGCTCAGAGCGGTGTGGGGGTCCGTACACTGCTCTGTGCAGGAACTGCGCACTTCAGACGTTTGTTTCGAACCCCCTCCGATAAGCAAAAATGCCAAAGATTTGTTAAAAATTTGTACAGAATGATAATTCTACACTCAAGGATCATTCCTAATGCGTCAAGTTATCAAGTATTGAAAGGATAGGTGACAACGTGTGGATCCATCGTGTTTCGAGCTTTGTGACCCCCACCATCCGTAGACAATGCAGGTCCTAGTGGTCGATCCCTCTCCGAGTCCAATCCACAAGATATCCCCTGTACTGTGGGTAGCCTGTTACTGGCGTCCGGGGTCCCGAACTGTGCATGTGACCACAGCGGCCAATCGTATCATTACACGGCGACCATTTATATGGCTGCCTGTCAAGGGAATGTATCACATCGTGTCCTATAATGTATACACACAGGTTATCCCATAAGGACAGCGGGCTCTAGTCATCATTGTCTTGATGTTTTTTGTCCTTGAAATTATTTAATGCTGATCTACTGGTAGGATACACACAGCAGCCTGTCACGCAGAGCTGTAGTATAAAGCATGGTGGAGGATAGAACAATAGTCATTACTGAAACCAATGGTACCTTATAGACAAGGCACCTATGACTGAGCCGTTTCCCAATAGAGCAGGACTGGGGGTGATGGCCGATCACTGAGCAGGATCAGCACCAGAGGTTTTACAGCACGTGGGAAATGTAGAATTTCTGTCCTCCCACTGAAACAATCACAATGTGTCCTCCTGTTTCAGGTTCTCCTGGCTTATTCTGGTGGACCGTCCTCAAGTGCCCTGATCCAGCAAGTCCAGGAGGTCAGATCTGCGTTACTACCGTTAGATCTTATTACAAGTAACATTTTATTTAAAGGGATTGTCCATCAATGATTTTTCTTTTTCTCTGTTGGCATATCGAAAAATTAAGATAAAAAAAAAAATCATCCGTATCTTATTTTGCCCCTCCCAATGCTTCCCGAGTCCTCCCCGCTGATCTCTGTGCATCCTGCACTGACGTGACCGCTTCTGGCAATCATTGGTTGCAGCGGTGGCATGTCGGTCAGTGCTGTAGACAGTGATTGGCGTTGTGACTTTTGCTGTACATAGCACTGCTGATGTCCTACTATGTAGAGCACAAGGGACCAGACGATCGCAGGGTCCCTAAGGGGACTAATAAATACGGTAAAAAAAAGGTTTTAAAAAATATTACAAAAAAGGTTCAAGTGACACCCCCCCCCATTGTGCCCCATTAAAAATAAAACAATTGAAAAAATAAAAATATACATTTGGTACCGCTGCGTTCAGAAATGTCCGATCGATCAAAATATAAAATAAATTATTCTGATCGGTAAACGGCGTAACGAGAAAGAAAATCGAAACACCAGAATTACGTTTTTTTTTTTTTCGAGGGGCGACCAAAATCACATATCTACCCCAAAGTGGTGTTGGTAAAAATTTTAGCCTAAGGCACAAAAAAATAAGCCCCCCACCCAGCCCCCAGATCCTCAAAAAAGAAAACTGTCTCGGAATATGGTGACACAAGAAAGTTTGTTTGGCTATTTTTTTTTTTTTACAAATTTTTGATTATTTTTTAACACTTAAATGAAAAAAGCTTAACATGTTTGGTATCTGCGTACTCGTATGGACCTGGGGAATCACACTGCCAGGTCAGTCTTACCATATAGTGAACATGGTAAATAAAAAATTTAAAAAAAAAAACAATTGTGAAATTGCACTTTTTTTTTTTTTGCAAATTCGACGCACTTAGAATTATGTTTCCTGCTTGACAGTAAATCATTTGATAAGAGGACCGGCGTCATTCCAAAAGTACAACTCTTCCCACAAAGAACAAGCTATGTGGGTGGAAAAGTAAAAAACAAAAAAAAAGTTATGATTTTTGGAAGAAGGGGAGGGAAAAAAAGAAAATGGTGTAAAGGGGTGATACCATTTTGGTAGGACATATCGTAACATTATTATTGGTGGGGGTCTCACTTCTGGATGTTCCTATACAGCGGTTGGTCCGTAGTGTCACTATTCTGAGGAGGCCGCCCCTGTTTCTTCGGATTAACTTACTGGCCATATGCCGTCACTAAGGGGGGAAACCGTGTGGTCCCTCATTACCTGTGAGTTTGTGTTTTCCAGGGTTTGGGTCGTGACGCTCCTAAAAAGCTGCGCTTTGTTCCTGGCATCCTGTTCATTGATGGTGAGTGAGACGTACAGACTCGGAGGATCGCCGCGCACTGCTCTGCTGGTGGTCGGTGTGAGGACGAGACGCGTCGGCCCCCTGTCTGTCGGGATTCTCGCTGATGACACTCATGTTCCTATTCCTTGTGCCCTGACGGTCAGGTCCTTCTTGTGTTACAGAAGGTGCGGTGTGCGGACAGAGCTGGGAGCAGAGGGCACAGAGCGTATCCGAAATCCAGAGGATTTTACGGAAGACCACTTTTCCCTTCCACATTGTGCCCTTGGAGCAGGTGAGACTTCATGACACATCTAGGAGCGAGGAACATGGTTGTATCATACCCGCGGCTCCTCTACAGCCGCCATGACGTTACCTTTGTTCTATACGGTTCTGGCGTGCAATGGAGCTGCGTTTCTTTTATAGCGCAGGATAGACATTTGCGCTGCTGATGTGTTCAGATCACAGAGAATGTTTCTCATCTGGATGCAATTGCAGCAACCCCTCAGCTGTGAGAAGTATTAAGTCCAGGAAGGATTTTCAGCCTTTGGAGCGTTTCCTTTTCCTCTGTCTTGAGGTTGATGATGGGCTGTGCCGACGTCATAGGAAAACGACTTTTGTTTTGTCCCCAGATCTTTTCTCTACCACAATCAGTTCTGCAGTCGGTTCTTCCAGGGAACCTGGCGCCTATGGAGAATTACAAGCAGGCGGTGAATAGCTTCTTAGGGCAGGGGAGGGCCCATGGGGCGGAGGAGCTATCGGGCACCGCTGATGAGCTGGCGCAGCTCCATGTTACTGGAGATGAATGCATCAACACATACAGCTGTCCTCCCCCGGAGACCACCTCTGCACTGACGGCCATCTTCAACTCCGCCAAGACTCTGACGGCCAGGATGGAGCTGCTGCAGTCGCTCCGGTAAGCCGCACGTCTAATACACAAGCACCAGGTGCATAAGCCGCATGTCTACTGCCTGTGCACCCCGTGGTTATACTTGCACTTCTCATCTTCTTGTTCAGTAATCACGATTCTCCCATGTCTGTAGGAATCACCTTCTCCTCCACGTGGCGCGTACGTGTGGATACTCCAAGGTGATGAGCGGTGAGAGCTGCACCCGTCTTGCAGCTCGTCTGCTTGCTAACATATCATTAGGACGGGGCGCGTTCCTGGCTTTGGACACGGTGAATATACTTCTTTTACAACCATGTGTAACGTTATGGGCTGTGCATCCAATATGGCGGCGTGCAGATGCTCACAATGCGGCATTACATGAGGATTATTATTTTTTTGCAGGGTTTCTCTGATGATCGCTCTGGAGATGTCGTTATTGTCCGGCCCATGCGGGAATATTCACTGAAGGAAATCTCCTTCTATAACCGGCTGTTCCATGTGCCGTCCGTCTTCATCCCCACAATGGAGACTAAGGTACCGATAATTAAACTGCGGGGTGGTTTTCTGGTGGAAGTGCGACTTACCTAAGTAGGTGGTCAGGGTGCAGTGTGGGGTCTCCTGGATGGGGACTCATGTTGTGGTGTGGCCTCTCCTGGATGGGAAAATGAGGATGAATGAACTCATGGAGATCAACATCCAACACTGCGGAGACACCATCACGTGTTTCTCAACGCAGTGATTCTAGAGCACTGCCCCCATCCCTTATGGGAAATATGCAAAACATGCAAAACAGAAGCCGCGGAGACACCATCACGTGTTTCTCAACGCAAGCAATGACTAGCCAGGTCTTTCCCCGGGAAGGAACAACCATGGGAAGGACAGTCTCCAATGAAGGAAACCACCTGTTGTGGTGTGGCCTCTCCTGGATGGGGGGGATCAGGTTGTGTGGTGCCTTCTGGATGGGGGGCTCAGGTTGGGGTATGGCCTCTTCTGGATGGGGGGCTCAGGTTGTGGGGGGGCTCAGGTTGTGGTGCGGCCTCTTCTGGATGGGGGGGCTCAGGTTGTGGTGTGGTCTCTTCTGGATAGCAGGAGGGGCAGCTCAGGTTGTGGTGTGGCCTCTTCTGGATAGGGGGAGGGGCAGCTCAGGTTGTGGTGTGGCCTCTTCTGGATGGGAGGAGGGGCGGCTATGGTTGTGGTGTGGTCTCTTCTGGATGGGGCTCAGGTTGTGGTGTGGCCTCTTCTGGATTGGGAGGCTCAGGTTGTGGTGTGGCCTCTTCTGGATGGGGGGGCGCGCAGGTTGTGGTGTGGCCTCTTCTGGATGGGGGGCGCTCAGGTTGTGGTGTGGCCTCTTCTGGATGGGGGGCACTCAGGTTGTGATGGGGCCTCTTCTGGATGGGGGGCGCTCAGGTTGTGGTGGGGCCTCTTCTGGATAGCAGGAGGGGCAGCTCAGGTTGTGGTGTGGCCTCTTCTGGATAGGGGGAGGGGCAGCTCAGGTTGTGGTGTGGCCTCTTCTGGATGGGAGGAGGGGCGGCTATGGTTGTGGTGTGGTCTCTTCTGGATGGGGCTCAGGTTGTGGTGTGGCCTCTTCTGGATTGGGAGGCTCAGGTTGTGGTGTGGCCTCTTCTGGATGGGGGGGCGCTCAGGTTGTGGTGTGGCCTCTTCTGGATGGGGGCGCTCAGGTTGTGGTGTGGCCTCTTCTGGATGGGGGGCACTCAGGTTGTGATGGGGCCTCTTCTGGATGGGGGGCGCTCAGGTTGTGGTGGGGCCTCTTCTGGATGGGGGGGGCTCAGGTTGTGGTGGGGCCTCTTCTGGATGGGGGGATCAGGTTGTGGTGTGACCTCTTCTGGATGGGGGGGGCTCAGGTTGTGGTGTGGCCTCTTCTGGATGGGGGGGCTCAGGTTGTGGTGTGACCTCTTCTGGTTGGGAGGGCCTTGGGTTGTGATGCGGCCTTTTCTGGATGGGGGGAGGGGCGGCTCAGGTTGTGGAGTGGCCTCTTCTGGATGGGTGCTCTGGTTGATTTGTGGCCTCTTCTGGATGGGTGGGTGCTCAGGTTGTGGTGTGGCCTCTTTTGGATGGTTGGGTGCTCAGGTTATGGTGTGGCCTCTTCTGGATGGAGGGGTGCTGAGGTTGTGGTGTGGCCTCTTCTGGATTGGGGGGGGGCACAGGTTGTGGTGCGGCCTCTTCTGGATTGGGGGGGGCACAGGTTGTGGTGTGGCCTCTTCTGCATGGGGGGCTCAGGTTGTGGTGCGGCCTCTTCTGGATTGGGGGGGGGGGCACAGGTTGTGGTGCGGCCTCTTCTGGATTGGGGGGGGGGCACAGGTTGTGGTGCGGCCTCTTCTGGATTGGGGGGGGGGCACAGGTTGTGGTGTGGCCTCTTCTGGATGGGGGGGGGGGGCACAGGTTGTGGTGTGGCCTCTTCTGGATGGGGGGGGCACAGGTTGTGGTGTGGCCTCTTCTGGATGGGGGGGGCACAGGTTGTGGTGTGGCCTCTTCTGGATGGGGGGGCACAGGTTGTGGTGAGGCCTCTTCTGGATGGGGGGGGCACAGGTTGTTTTGTGGCCTCTTCTGGATGGGGGGGCACAGGTTGTGGTGTGGCCTCTTCTGGATGGGGGGCTCAGGTTGTGATGTGGCCTCTTCTGGATGGGGGGCTCAGGTTGTGATGTGGCCTCTTCTGGATGGGGGGGCTCAGGTTGTGTGGTCTCTTCTGAATGTAGGGAGGCCTCGGGTTGTGATGCGGCCTCTTCTGGATGGAGGGGCGGCTCAGGTTGCGGTGTGGCCTCCAATGGATTGGGGGGGCTCAGGTTGTGGTGTGGCCCCTTCTGGATGGGGGGGCACAGGTTGTGGTGTGGCCTCTTCTGGATGGGGGGCTCAGGTTGTAGTGTGGCCTCTTCTGGATGGGGGGCTCAGGTTGTGGTGTGGCCTCTTCTGGATGGGGGGCTCAGGTTGTGGTGCGGCCTCTTCTGGATGAGGGGGGGGCACAGGTTGTGGTGCGGCCTCTTCTGGATTGGGGGGGGGGGGGGCACAGGTTGTGGTGTGGCCTCTTCTGGATGGGGGGGCTCAGGTTGTGGTGTGGCCTCTTCTGGATGGGGGGCTCAGGTTGTGGTGTGGCCTCTTCTGGATGGGGGGCTCAGGTTGTGGTGTGGCCTCTTCTGGATGGGGGGCTCAGGTTGTGGTGTGGCCTCTTCTGGATGGGGGGCTCAGGTTGTGATGTGGCCTCTTCTGGATGGGGGGCTCAGGTTGTGGTGTGGCCTCTTCTGGATGGGGGGCTCAGGTTGTGGTGTGGCCTCTTCTGAATGTAGGGAGGCCTCGGGTTGTGATGCGGCCTCTTCTGGATGGAGGGGCGGCTCAGGTTGCGGTGTGGCCTCCAATGGATTGGGGGGGCTCAGGTTGCGGTGTGGCCTCTTCTGGATGGGTGGCTCAGGTTGTGGTGTGGTCTCTTCTGGATGGGGGGCCTCGGGTTGTGGTGCGGCCTCTTCTGGATGAGGGGGAGGGGCGGCTCAGGTTGTGGTGTGTCCTCTTCTGGATGGTGCTCAGGTTGTGGTGTGGCCTCTTCTGGATGGGGGGCTCAGGTTGTGGTGTGGCCTCTTCTGGATGGGGGGCTCAGGTTGTGGTTTGGCCTCTTCTGCATGGGGGGCTCAGGTTGTGGTGCGGCCTCTTCTGGATTGGGGGGGGGGGGCACAGGTTGTGGTGCGGCCTCTTCTGGATTGGGGGGGCACAGGTTGTGGTGTGGCCTCTTCTGCATGGGGGGCTCAGGTTGTGGTGCGGCCTCTTCTGGATTGGGGGGGGGGGGGCACAGGTTGTGGTGCGGCCTCTTCTGGATTGGGGGGGGCACAGGTTGTGGTGTGGCCTCTTCTGGATGGGGGGGCACAGGTTGTGGTGTGGCCTCTTCTGGATGGAGGTGGGCACAGGTTGTGGTGTGGCCACTTCTGGATGGGGGTGGGCACAGGTTGTGGTGTGGCCTCTTCTGGATGGGGGTGGGCACAGGTTGTGGTGTGGCCTCTTCTGGATGGGGGGCTCAGGTTGGGGTGTGGCCTCTTCTGGATGGGGGGCTCAGGTTGGGGTGTGGCCTCTTCTGGATGGGGGGCTCTGGTTGTGGTGTGGCCTCTTCTGGATGGGGGGCTCAGGTTGTGGTGTGGCCTCTTCTGGATGGGGGGGCTCAGGTTGTGGTGTGGCCTCTTCTGGATGGGGGGCTCAGGTTGTGGTGTGGCCTCTTCTGGATGGGGGGCTCAGGTTGTGGTGTGGCCTCTTCTGGATGGGGGCTCAGGTTGTGATGTGGCCTCTTCTGGATAGGGGGCTCAGGTTGTGGTGTGGCCTCTTCTGGATGGGGGGGCTCAGGTTGCGTGGCCTCTTCTGAATGTAGGGAGGCCTCGGGTTGTGATGCGGCCTCTTCTGGATGGAGGGGCGGCTCAAGTTGCGGTGTGGCCTCCAATGGATTGGGGGGGGCTCAGGTTGCGGTGTGGCCTCTTCTGGATTGGTGGCTCAGGTTGCGGTGTGGCCTCTTCTGGATGGGGGGCCTCGGGTTGTGGTGCAGCCTCTTCTGGATGAGGGGGAGGGGCGGCTCAGGTTGTGGTGTGTCCTCTTCTGGATGGGGCTCAGGTTGTGGTGTGTCCTCTTCTGGATGGTGCTCAGGTTGTGGTGTGGCCTCTTCTGGATGGGGCGCTCAGGTTGTGGTGCGGCCTCTCCTGAATGGGGGCCTCGGGTTGTGGTGCGGCCTCTTCTGGATGGGGGGGAGGGGTGGCTCAGGTTGTGGTGTGGCCTCTTCTGGATGGGCGGGGCTCAGGTTGTGGTGTGGCCTTTTCTGGATGGGGGGGCCTCGGGTTGTGATGCTGCCTCTTCTGGATGGGGGGAGGGGCGGCTCAGGTTGTGGGGCGGCTTGTGAGTTTTTCAGGTTTGATAGGCATAACTCTGTTTGTGTCTGTTCCAGGCTCCTGAGAACAGCAGCCTCCAGCACCTCTCCGAGTCTTTTATCACCAAGCTGCAGGCAGAATTTCCCTCCACAGTGAGCACCGTGTACAGGTGAATGTTCCCCAAACTTTCCTTTCTCTCATCTCCAGTCTCCATCAGAGACAAATCAGCTGTTTCCAATCAGAGGGGAGGGTAAGGTGGGGTCTCGGAGAGGCGTCCTCGGCGGGGGGGATGGGTGACCTCTGCTGGGGGTCTTGGAGGGGCGTCCCCAGTGGGGGGAGGGGAGTCCTCGGACAGGCGACGTCTGCGGGGTGTCTCGAAGGGGCGTCCTCTTTATGATTGGCAGTGATGAGAGCAGATACAATTAATTCTCTGTTATTCCGATGTAATATAATAAGAGTTTCTGTCATTTACTCTGTCGCCTCATTGGGGGACACAGAACCATGGGAGTTATGCTGCTGTCCACTAGGAGGCGACACTATGCATAATCTGAAAAAGATTAACTATGGCTCCTCCTCTGCAGTATACACCCCTGGATGGCGTTAGCCTTCTCCAGTTTTTGCTTAGGTGTGCATCCTATGCGACACTAAGGATTACAGATGAAGAAAAGTGGGTCTCCTGCGAGACTCCCGACATGGCTCCTTCCTCGGCCCCTTTTATAGGGTGCCCGGTTGAAGTCGAGATGGCTATTCCCCATGTTGCTCCTTCCTCAGTCCCTCGGGTGCTGGTTCGAAGTCGAGACCCCCCCTCCTTCCCCAATTCTCTTTGGTTTCTGGGTTGAGGTCGAGGCGAGGATAAAGCCCCCTTAAGGTGACAGCAGCACCCTCCCTAGTCCCCCTCTTTGGGCATTAGGTTGAGACGCCTCAGGTAGGGCCTGCACAGGCAGCACTCGGCAGCTCCCAGCAGCATAGGCCAGCACACTGTGCCCGCATCCAGGGACCCCAGCCCAGCTGTGGGCTCCTATTGGGACCGGGGGTAGTGCAGGCAGGCATGGCACATCTAGGACACAGGGCTCCCTGCGCCCTGTTTCTCTGGCAGCACAAGGGGGGGAATCCTTCAGCCCCCTCCACCTATAGCCCCACTGCTATCCTGCCTTCAATCCGGGAGGGCCCGGTTCAGATCCGATCCCCTCCCGGACTTCCACGCCGTCCTGGAGCCCTCTTGGGCATAGGACATCTACTTTAGACCGCGGCTTTGGCCTAGCCGAGGCTCCCGCCTTGTTTCCGCCTCCCGGATGACAAATATGACTCTCTACAGTGTCATAGAGGGGGCGGACCGAGACTGAAAGGGCGCGTTTTTACACAGCCCTGCCGCCTTTTTTTCTGCTCTCCGCCCCCTTTCTCCTTCTCCACCGCGGCCATTTCTGCTGCAGGACAAGATTAACCCTGCATATCGCCAGGCCAGCCAGTCTCCGAGGGGGGCACAGGACTGTGGATCTTCGGCTCTGGACCTAGGGGCACACTGGTGGGGTAATATCACAGCTGCGGTTCTTACTCGGCTGTGATTCCATATTCCTGTAAGGCCCCCTATAGGTTCCTCTGCATAGCCACCCCTGTAAGGCCCCTCTGCATAGCCACTCGTGCACTATGCCGGGCTCACGGCCCAAGAGAACCAGGCAGGACTGCGTTTATGCATTCTGCACAGCCTGCAGAACCACTCTCCCCAGTGGCAGCACGTACCCGCACTGCTGGGACTGTATCCAGGCTACTGGGTCAAAACCCCAAGAAGCCCCTACCAATGCTTCGGTGTCTAATGCCACGCCGGAATGGGCTACTCAAATGTCGCAATCTATGACGCAGTCTATAGATAACCTAACCTCCACATTGCTTCAGGCTCTGCAGGGTCATGCCTCGGCAGGGTCATGCCTCAGACAACGAAACGGAGGGGTCCCTGATCCCAATTCCTCCTAGCAATACAGCGCTAGTTGAGGACATAATCTCTTCCATCCATCAGGTGCTGGATATTTCTGATCCACCCCCGGAGGCCCCAGAACACAAGATTTCCTTTTGAAGGTGTTCTGAAACCGCCAAAGGTCTTTTCTAATCATCCAGAATTTAAGGCGATTCTTAACCAGCAGTTCTCACAGCCTGAGAAGAAAGTCACCAATCGCAAATATTTGGAGGCAAGGTACCCCTTCCCACAGAAGGACACCAAAGAATGGATAGATCCACCCGAAGTGGACCCCCCAGTCTCTAGACTAGCAGCACAGACTCTCCTCTCACTGCCAGATAGCTCAACCCTCAGGGACGCAGCAGATCGGCAGGTAGAACGCATGGCTCGTTCAATTTTCGAGGCTGCAGGGGCCTCCCTGGCTCCCGCGTTCGCTTCAGTTTGGGCTGCCAAGGCCATTCTCGCTTGGGTCAAAAAAATTACAAGCTGGCCTCCAAGCACAAACTCCTGAGCTGTCAGACCAAGCAGTTCAAATAGCAGTTGTTGCAGATTACATGCTTCATGCAGCTCTGGATTCAGCAAGGGGTGTAGCGGGGATAGCATCAAACGCCATTACGATTCGGCGTATCCTCTGGCTGCGGGAATGGAAAGCGGACGCGGCCTCAAAGAAGTCCCTCACACACCTCCCGTACCTCAGTGGGCGGCTTTTCGGTGAAAAGTTGGACACAATGATATCTAACGCCACCGGGGGTAAGAGTACCTCTCTCTCTCAGCTGAAACCTAAAGGCACTTACAAGAAGTGTAACCAAACACGATTCCGATCCTTTCGGAATTCTTCAGGCTGGTTCATCTCGCATCCAGCATAAAATCGCAACCGTTCCCCACACAGGGATAACTCACAGTCGACGGAAAGGTTTGACAAGCCCTGGCAGTCAAAAGCAGGTTAGTCGAAGCCCAAAGGAGGAAAACCTCAGACTTTCTCCTCCTCATGACTCACGAACTCCGGAAGACACCCCACCCGTAGGCGGACGACTTTTGCTCTTTCAGCCAAGTCTGGCTGCCTATTACAGAAGACAGGTGGGTCAGGGAACTAGTGTCTTCCGGATACAAGATAGAGTTCACTTCCAACCCACCGAACCAATTCTTCCTCTCTGTCCCCCCAAAACCGCCAGCCAAGTCTCGTGCCTTCCACCAAGCGGTTTCCTCCCTTCTTCAAGCAGCAGTCATAGTACCAGTTCCCGAGGCCGAGCGCTTCCGAGGGTTCTACTCCAATCTATTCGTAGTCCCCAAAAAAGGAGGCCGTGTACGGCCCATATTGGACTTAAAACAACTCAACAAATATGTAAGGGTTCGTCACTTCCGCATGGAGTCCCTTCAGTCCATCATTGCGTCCATGGAGAAGGAAGAGTATCTCGCCTCCATAGACATAGAAGACGCATACCTGCATATACCGATTGCTTCCGCCCATCAGAGATTTCCCAGGTTCGCAATCGGCCAGGACCCCTACCAGTTCGTGGCTCTCCCGTTCGGACTCGCCACGGCTCCCAGAACGTTTACCAAGGTCATGGCAGCCACCATGGACGTTCTACACTCAAGAGGCATAGTAGTCGTTCCATACCTGGACGATCTTCTCATCAAGGCTTCCACCTTCAAGGACTGCGAGCTCAGCGTCTCAATCACAATCGACACTCTGAGTAGCCTGGGCTGGTTAGTCCACCTACAAAAGTCATCGACTACCCCAAGTCAGTCTCTAACCTTCCTGGGAACGCTATTCGACACCTCCAGGGGTCTGGTGCTCCTTCCCAAGGACAAGGCACTGGCTCTCCGTCTAGGAGTTCGCATCCTCCTCCGCAGCCCCCCCCGATCTCTTCGGTTTGCCATGAGAGTACTCGGCAGGATGGCGGCAGCAATGGAAGTGGTCCCATTTGCCCAGTTTCACCTCAGGCCTCTTCAACTAGCCATTCTCAAGTCCTGGGACAGGAATCCTTTTTCCCTCGACAGGAAGTTCCAGCTAACATCATCAACCAGGAGGTCCCTGCATCGGTGGCTCAAGCCAACCTTGCTTGCAACGGGGAAATCCTTTATCACAGGTCAATGGAAGGTTCTGACCACCGACGCGAGCCTGAAGGGTTGGGGTGCGGTGCACCTACATCACAGGGCAAGTGGTCACCAGTGGAAGTGAACATGCCCATCAACATCCTGGAAATGCGTGCCATCCTCCCGGCGTTGAGAGCCTTTCGTCACTTACTGGCAGCCTCTCATATCAGACTACAGTCGGACAATGCCACGGCTGTGGCATATTTGAACCACCAAGGCGGGACACGCAGTACCTAGGCCATGAGAGAAGTAACACACATCCTCCACTCGGCGGAAGACACGGGGTCGGTACTCTCGGCGGTCCACATTCTGGGTGTGGACAACTGGGAAGCCGACTTCCTCAGCAGACAAGGAATGGACTCGGGAGAGTGGTCTCTCCATCCCAAAATTTTTCGCCAGATCTGCCATCGCTGGGGGACCCCGGACGTGGACCTAATGGCATCCCATCTCAATGCAAAGGTCCCCAATTTCATGGCCTGAACAAACGATCCACGGTCACTCTGAGCGGATGCCCTGGTTCAGGACTGGACCCAGTTCCAGCTTCTGTACATTTTTCCACCTCTCCCCCTGATATCCAGAGTGGTGAGGAAGCTCAAACAAGAGGGCGTTCCAACCATCCTAATCGCGCCGGACTGGCCCAGACGTACATGGTACACCGACATCGTACAATTTACAGCAGACGCCCCTTGGCGTCTCCCCGACTGTCCCGATCTTCTGTCACAAGGCCCGTTCTATCACCAGAACTCGGGCCCTCAATTTGACGGCGTGGCCCTTGAGACCTCGGTTCTAACCCAGGCAGGGCTCTCACCGGACGTCATTGGAACCATGATCAGGGCACGGAAGCCAGCCTCTGCCAAGATTTATTACCGTACCTGGAGAGCCTTCTTTACCTGGTGCGAATCTCGCGACCAGATCCCACTCCCTTATTCCCTCCCCAAAGTACTTGGTTTTCTCCTATCGGGTCTGGAAGCTAGGCTGTCCCTGGGCTCGCTTAAGAGCCAGGTGTCAGCGCTCTCAGTGCTTTTTCAGAGACGCATTGCTAACAAGCCGCAAGTAAGGACTTTTCTTCAGGGGGTTTCCCGATTGGTTCCCCCCTACAGACGCCCACTAGAAACGTGGGACCTCAACCTGGTCCTGATAGCATTGCAGGGACCACCCTTCGAACCCCTTAGGGAAGTCCCACTCCGCCTTCTATCACAGAAGGTGGTCTTTCTGGTGGCAATCACCTCACTACGCAGGGTGTCTGAACTGTCAGCACTCTCCTGCAGACGGCCCTTCCTGGCTTTCCACCAGGACAAGGTAGTTCTCCGTACGGTCCCATCCTTCCTTCCGAAGGTTGTGTCCAACTTCCACCTCAATGAGGAAATTTCACTGCCATCCCTTTGCCCGGTTCATAGAGTGGAGAAGGCTCTGCATACGCTTGACCTTATCAGGGCATTGCGTATATACGTGTCTAGAACTGCGCCCTTCCGAAAGTCTGATTCCCTTTTTACTTCTTCCAGAAGGCGCCCGCCAGGGTCTGCTGGCTTCCAAAGCTACCCTTGCCACGTGGATCAAATCCACCATACAAGAGGCTTACCGCCTTAAACATTCTCCTCTTCCAGGCCGGTATTACGGCACACTCTACACGGGCGGTAGGGGCTTCCTGGGGCATTTGGCACCAGGCTTCGGCACAACAAGTGTGTAAGGCTGCCACTTGGACTAGCCTACACACGTTTACCAAACACTACAGAGTTCATACCCAGTCCTCAGCAGACGCGAGCCTGTGTAGACGGGTTCTGCAGGCGGTGACCCAAGTTTAGGGGCCTGTCTGCACAATATTCGTCCATTGCTTCCCACCCAGGGACGTCCCATGGTTCTGTGTCCCCCAATGAGGCGACAGAGTAAAGGAGATTTTTGTGTACTCACCGTAAAATCTCTGTCTCTTAGCCTCTAATTGGGGGACACAGCTCCCACCCTGTTGCCCTTATGGGCAGTTGTTACGTTGAGTTCTCATATTGTTCTTTGAGCTCGTACATAGTGGCCTTCTTACAGACATGGTTATGTTATTTCCGTTATATTCCTCCTAATGCTTTTGCACAAAACTGCAGAAGGCTGACGCCGTCCAGGGGTGTATACTGCAGAGGAAGAGCCATAGTTAATCTTTTTCAGATTATGCATAGTGTCGCCTCCTAGTGGACAGCAGCATAACACCCATGATTCTGTGTCCCCCAATTAAAGGCTAAGAGAAAGAGATTTTACGGTGAGTACACAAAAATCTCCTTTTTTTGTTTCAGGACAAGTGAGAAGCTGAATATCTCCAGAGCCGAAGCTGCGGATGAGAACGTCCAGCAGGAAAGATGTCTGATGTGCATGTGCAATTTGGACACACGTGTTGGTGAGGACTGTGTTTATCATCTTCTGCCCCATTTCTCAAAGGAAATGTGTTATCATAACTTTTTTTTTCAACAATTGAATTAGTTTTTTTTTTAAATACTTTTAATGGTATAAAATATGAAATATAATTAACGTTTTGGTAAGGGAGCAGCTGATGAAATTTGCCACAAAAACCCGGTGTGCTGCTAGCTCGCCTTACGACTGCAGTAAAAGTGGGCGGGATCTGCTCACATTTGTCTGATGTCTCCGCCTCTTCTGGATGTTTGCAAAAGTGTAAGGGATGATGAAATTTAGAATCACAGTGCGGAGCCATTACTGGTGACCGCTAAGTGATACTGACGTGGACGGTGTCACTACAAACATCCAGCAGCAACATTTCTGTTAGTTGGTGCTGCTCATTGTATAACACATGATAGGATTAGATACACGGTTCAGCGGACTGTTTAACATGTAATGGGATTAGATACACGGCTCATCGGACTGTATAACACGTGATGGGATTAGATACACGGCTCAGCGGACTGTATAACGAGATGGGATTAGATACACGGCTCAGCGGACTGTATAACACGTGATGGGATTAGATACACGGCTCAGCGGACTGTATAACACGTGATGAGATTAGAACACGGCTCAGCGGACTGTATAACACGTGATGGGATTAGAACACGGCTCAGCGGACTGTATAACACGTGATGGGATTAGATACAAGGCTCAGCGGACTGTATAACACGTGATGGGATTAGATACACGGCTCAGCGGACTGTATAACACGTGATGGGATTAGATACACGGCTCAGCGGACTGTATAACACGTGATGGGATTAGATACACGGCTCAGCGGACTGTATAACACGTGATGGGATTAGATACACGGCTCAGCGGACTATAACACGTGATGGGATTAGATACACGGCTCAGCGGACTGTATAACACGTGATGGGATTAGATACATGGCTCAGCGGACTGTATAACACGTGATGGGATTAGATACACGGCTCAGCGGACTGTATAACACGTGATGGGATTAGATACACGGCTCAGCGGACTGTATAACACGTGATGGGATTAGATACACGGCTCAGCGGACTGTATAACACGTGATGGGATAAGATACACGGCTCTGCTCAGTGTAAAGCCTCATTCAGACGTCTGTAATGCAGGGACATCTGAGCGAGGCTTTACTGCTGGGTCTGCAAAGCGCA
Organism: Dendrobates tinctorius; assembly: GCF_039654945.1. Taxonomy (NCBI): domain Eukaryota; kingdom Metazoa; phylum Chordata; class Amphibia; order Anura; family Dendrobatidae; genus Dendrobates; species Dendrobates tinctorius. The sequence continues at coordinate 18,374,910 of NW_027361677.1, forward strand.
TTGGAAAGGAAATTGTAGCTCAGAGCACAGCTCTGGACTACAGTAAAATGGCACCTGGCTTCTCCACCAGCTGTGGACTAGACATCCCAGTTCCCAGCGGGAGGCAGCCGCAGTGTAGAGGATGAGATGGGACACAGACTGCAATCACCTATGATCAGGGGCTGCCGTATTTTTGGTGTGTGCTCAGACACTTATACACCAGTATATAAAAATGGCCAAAAAAGTATATAAATGAGTAATAAAACTCATTTAGTTTTGTATTAAAAATAATTGATATAAGTCATTAATAAAAAAAAAAAAAGTGACACATTCCCTTTAAACATGGAGCCATATATGCACCTCACCTGCACTCGTGGTAATAACACTGGTGCCGCCTTGTGGTAATAACAGTGTAGTGCACGCTCACAATGCTTTGTATGGCTGTCTGTTCTAATTCTGTGCTTTTCTTGCACCAGGTGAAGCCTCGGCCTTCTCTGCCACACAAATATCTCAGACTCTCTCCCAAAAGAGCCCAAAAAGCAACGCAGAACCCACAGGAGACCCCGAGAAGCAATGCTGCAGTGGCGGACAGGGCTGTGACCAAGCCTCCTCTTGTAGCAGGTGAGTGCCTCCTGTATCAGATGCCATCGATCACGCCGCAGGGTATCTATGGATTTTCCTCACTTACAATCACTGTCTGCCTCCTCCAGAGCTCCCAGGACACAAGACTTCACATCCTTCTTATGCTATAGCTGCCGAGTGACGATGAAGGACGTGGTAGGTGACATCTCAGGGCTATTGGCCCAAAAAAAAAGTGTCAAAAAATCTCCTCCGGGAAGGCGCTGAAGCAAAGCCATGGCCCCTTCATTTACAGGAGATTTTGGCATGTCCTATTCTCTATGGCAATGAATACCATTACTTTCCATAGCGCAGACTAGTCCTGGGAGAATGGGCATGTGCAATATTTTTATGTTCAAGCGATAAAACCTGGAGTCCGCAGAATTGGTTTTATCGCTTCACTATTTTGTCTCTGCCACTTTCATATTGTGACATTTCTTATTTCTTCCAGACGTCAGTAAGCGCCTTCCCCTCATACATCCTGCAGGAGGCCGAGCACCGGAGCCGCAGGTAAGCTGCTTATCCACAGCTGTGACCTCTAAGTCCCAGCTCCTCATTCACATGTCAGTTTTTCACAGATTGCACTCGTACCTGTGACCGTCAATGGGGACTGTTCACACGTCCGTGATTTAATTTTTTTTGAGAACCGAGTGGTCCGTGTAAAATAGCAGAAACATGTCCGATATTGATCTGTGTGTTGGCAATAATAAGTCTATGAATCAGTGAAAAAAAAAAAAAATCAGATGCCATGCTTGTGCTGTGTGCGCCTCAATAGAAGGTGGAGAAACTTTTTTTTTTTCCCCACATATGAAAAAAAACCTGAAAAATTGAACCGAACTCTGATAAAATTAGTCAGTTTTTCTTAACAGGTGGAGACCCCTAAAGGGCTTATCCCCACGTGTGTTAATGGTGCGTGTGTATATATGCATATTTTATAAATATATAATCTTATCTCTTCTATGTCTGTGGTGTAGGATAGCGATGAGGCGAGAGATAGAGGAATTCCTGCTGGATGAAGGTTGTGGAGACACATGAGCAGATCAGGACCGGACCCTCTCCAGGAGGCAGCACAGGCCGGCACAACTCTCGTATTTTTAACAACTTTTATTTTTAAAAATATGCTAATTTATAAGTAAACTTTGCGCTTTTATCATGTTCTTGGATAATATAAAATAAAGTATTAAGGAAAAATCTGTAGCGCAGAGAGATGGACAAGCGTCACTCCCATACACTATGGATAGAGTGTCGGTCAGGCATTCCCCAAGACCCAGAGAGACCAGCTCTGGAGATTGCGGAGGGACCCCAGTGATCAGTAACTTATCACCTGCTCAATTTTGGGAATAACCCTTTAAAATAAAATATTGTGAAGGGTCCTATTTAAAACTGTGTACATCAGTTAAAAAGGGGTTATTAAAACGCCCACCCACAGTGTTGCAGAGATGTGGGCTTTTGAGGTCGCGATGCAAATTTCCACTTTAACCAATTGATAAAGGATTCTTCTTTGGGGGGGGGGGGGGGGGATGTTGCTTTTTGTTTGGGCAATGCCATACAGAAAAAAAAAAAAATCATAAAGGCGAAAAATTGCAACATTGCACAGAGTGTCTGAAAAGGTGATTTCAATGAGACAGACTGGACAACCGGATCATGCTGAGAATTCTTCACTCCCATCACTTACCGGGAGAGCTGCAAGGTTTGTCACATAAGAGGCTCTGGATGTGTCCCAGGTATAGGGGGACAATGCTCCAATACCTGTGGTAGATCCAGAGGGTTTTCTCGATCGCTTTATTGGGGGGGGAACATAGGAAACCATGGGATGCATTGTGGAGACTTCATGCAGCCACTTCTCAGGCTCTCAATGTAGCAAGAAGGGTTTAACACAGCCGCTGTTTTAATTTCACATTATGTGTAAGGTCTCTGCTTGAATTACTCAGTGATTAAATGGTCATTGTCATGTTCATATCACATAAAAACTAGATGTGGGGACTGAGACCCCCACCAGTCGCTCAAAATGCTGCGCTGATGCACTCTGCTCCTGCACAGAGGGCTGTACGGACTCATAGACGGTCTAATAACCTCGTATGCTGGAGAAGGGGGTGCATCAGAGTTGCATTTGGCCGTCTAGTGTGGACCTAAAGGACCTGGGAGCCTTTACATATTACCACCACTAGGTGGCGCTGATCCAATTGCCCCAGAGCTATATTATAAAAACGCCATTATATCCTATGATAGCGCCATCTGGTGTAAGAAGCAGGAAGTGTAGATTTTAATGTGTGGGGAATCTCAGTACTAGAGAAATGTTAAGTCTCTTATTGTCACAGAAGATTGCCTGGTGTTAACTTTGGGGCAGATAAATATTTTTATGTACCAGACAAAAAGCTCAAAAAATTTACAAAAAAAAGGCAAAAGTGTACAGTAAGAATTGTAATATGACCATTCATTCTGATTGACGGATCACGGCTTCTTCCCTGTTGGTCTGATTGATAACACAATCCAGATTATTTCACAGATGCCATGTTTAATAGTAGAAAAACACAAGTAACTCTGAAAACTTAACTTGACTTTTGGTTTTGTTCAGAAAGCAGAGAATGAACCGGGGGCCCGGGTGGGTTCCTGCCCTGCGATATTGCACATGGGAGGGTCCTCTTTGGAGTACAGTATTGATGCGCGGCACAGGCAGGTCCCCTCCAAGCGGTCAGGTAGTGTGCAGCGTCTACGGCGCCACACCCAGGCGGTCTCCGCAGTAAATAAAATAACTTTTTACAGTATATAAATAGCTCTTTATCACAAGTCTTTCCAGAACTTTGGTCAGAAGTCCCAAATGAGAAACATTACATAAGTCTTAAGAATAAACTTCACCCCCAGCAAGATCCTCTGTGTGCGGCAGCGGATCTCCAAACATTAAGCAGCAATATGGATCTAGTGATGACGTCTAGGGCTGGTCGGAGATCTTCATGGAGCAGCGTTGCTGCCCTCCTGTGGCGGCAGTAGGAGACTGCAGCAGTGTTTGAGGTTCTGGGTTTTAGAAGAAATGTTGACCTTGGCGACTCGCTCGCCTTCCTTGCACTGGACAGGTAGTGTCGACCTTCTGCACTCAGTCACATAAATATTTTTCCTTCCGGAGAGCGGATGGCGCTCCTCCTACTTCATGTCACATCTTTGGCGGCTCAGCGCAACCGTGCTTAGTCCTTCTCTACCGTCCACTTGATCATGGTCTCCGGTGAGCGGTATAAGAAGATAAGCTTGGCGTACAGCTCTTCTTCCAGCTCCAGCTCTCCCCGCTCCCGCACCACGTAGATGTCCTGACAAAGCTTCAGGATCTTATCTACACAAGGCAGCTCCTCAAACATGATGGAGTGCGAGATCTCGCTGAAGAAACCGCGCACAAACTTGCCAATGACCAGGACGATCGAAACGTACAGACCCATAATTCTGCAGAAGACAAAAAAAGGCGACACAGTAAACGGTGTGGAGAAATCTGAGAGTTTCCATGAATGTAAAGCTGCAGGATTCGGTGGAAGTCTGTAACAACAGGGGGTCTAACCATAAGAGAAAAGCGTGTGTGAACGAGGCCTTAGGTAGCGCTGCTCTTACCCGTATCCAGCCAGGAAGCCCAGGCTCGGGGGGCTGACCTTGTCATTAAAGATCACCATAGGGAGGATGTTGCAGTCTCGCTTGCAGTCTTCCAGGTTGATCACCCACCACTCCACGAAGCTGCTGCTGGAATTGCCCTCGCTTATCCTCTGCCGGTTCAGATGCACGGTGACATTCAGGTAACTTTCCTCCTCATCTGCGCAAGAGAGAACGGGATTTACACAGGAGTGTAGGAAGCCTTAAAACAGCACAGCCTCCATCATGGAGGAGGTAGCTGTCAGCGGCCGTGCACAATTTCTGACTTTAAAAAGTAATAATTGGTGGAGCTGGCAGAGACATAAAACGGCATAACTAGAGACGTTGCAACCACTTTTCAAAGAAATAGTCACTTTTCCTTGGTGATAGCTACCTTACAATAAATGGAGCAGGTTACACGCTGCGGGGTATTATCAGGGCGGCCTCCAGGTCATTTACAGACGCAGCTCTGCCACAGGCGCACATACAGACACACACGGCTCTGTTACACGCTCACATACAGGCACACACAGGTCTGCTACACGCACACACACAGCTGTGTCTGTGTGTAGCAGAGCTGTGTCTGTATGTGTTTGTGTAGTATAGCCATGTGTCTGTATGTGTGCCTGTAGCAGAGCTGTGTGTGTAGCAGAGCTGTGTGTCTGTATGTGTGCATGTCTGTATATATGTGCGCCTAGCAGAGCTGTGTGTCTGTGTGTGTGCGCATATAGCAGAGCTGTGTGTATATGTGCGTGTAGCAGAGCTGTGTGTCTGTGTGCGTGTAGCAGAGCGGTGTGTGTCTGTATGTGCGTGTAGCAGAGCTGTGTGTTTCTGTATGTGTGCCTGTATATATGTGCATGTAGCAGAGCTGTGTTTGCGCGTGTAGCAGAGTTGTGCGTGTCTGTATGTGTGTGTAGCAGAGCTGTGAGTCTGTATATATGTGCGTGTAGCAGAGCCTTGTGTATCTGTGTGTATGTGCGTGTCTATATATCTATATATATATATATATATCTCTCTCTCTCTCTCTCTCTCTCTCTCTCTCTCTATATATATATATATATATATATACATACATACACACACACACATGTAGCAGAGCTATGAATGTCTATAGATGTGCATCTAGCAGAGCTGGGTGTGTATATATATATAATGTATGTAGCAGAGCTGGGTGTGTCTGTATATATGTGCGTGTAGCAGAGCTGTGTGTGTACATGTAGATCTGCTACATGCACAGACACAGACACACACACACAACCCAAAACATCCAAATGACCCTGATCAAAAGGTCACATACCCCCTTTCTTAATACCTTGTATTGCCTCCTCTAACATCAATGACAGCTTGAAGTCTTTTGTGGTACTGGTGGATGAGGTTCTTTATTTCCTCAGGGGGTAAAGCTGCCCACTCTTCTTGGCAAAAAGCCTCCAGTTCCTGTAAATTCCTGGGCTGTCTAGCATGAACTGTGCGCTTGAGATCTCCCCAGAGTTGCTCAATGATACTGAGGTCAGGAGACTGAGATGGCCACTCCAGAACTTCCACTTTGTTCTGCTGCAGCCAATGACAGGTCGACTTGGCCTTGTGTTTTGGATCGTTGTCATGTTGGAACGTCCAAGTACGTCCCATGCGCAGCTTCAGGGCTGATGATTTGTCTCCAATATTTGCTGATCACATGACGCATTAATCTTTCATTCAACTTTGACCAAGTTTCCTGTGCCCTTGTAGCTCACTCATACCCAAATATCGGCGATCCACCTCTGTGCTTTACAGTAGGAATGGTGTTCCTTTCATCATAGGCCTTCTTGACCTCTCTCCAAATGTAACATTTATGGTTGTGGCCAAAAAGTTCAATTCTGGTCTCATAACTCCAAATTACCTTGTTCCAGAAGTTTTGAGGCTTGTCGGTGAGATACTTTGTGGAATTTGCGCAGTAATGGCTTTCTTCTGGTGACTCGACCATGCAGCCCATTTTTCTTCAAGTGCCTCCTTATTGTGGATCTTGAAACAGCCACTTCGCTAGTTTTCAGAGAGTCCAGTATTTCAGCTGATGTTATTTGTGGATTTTATTTTGCATCCCGAACAATTTTCCTGGCAGTTGTGGATGACATTTTTGTTGGTCTATCTGACCGTGGTTTTATTTTTACAGAGCCCCCTGATTTTCCATTTGTTAATCAAAGTTTGAACGCTGCTGACTGGCATGATCAATTCCTTGGATATCTGATTTATATCACGTTTTTTTCCGCGCGTCTCCAGTCTCATAGAAAACAGCTAGAAATGCATTTTTTTTACGCAAAATTAATGAGCATGCTGTTTTTTACCACAATGCGTTTTTCCCGCGGAAAAAAAAACGCATCAATGTGCACAAAAAGTGCGGAAATCATTAAAATGAATGGGATGCTTCTTGTATGCGATTTTGAAGCGTTTTTACCAGGAAAAACGCAAAAAAACGCTTACATGGGTACACAGTCTTATGCAAACACACTGATCACAAGCAAACAGGTCACAAGTGAGGATGTTACCTTTAGTAGCCATTCAAACCCATTTGTGTCAACTTCTGTGCATGCTATCAGGCCAAAATCACCAGGGTATGTGAACTTTTGAGCAGGGTCATTTGGATGTTTTGGGTTGTCATTATAAGTTAACAAGAGAAAACACAGTAGTCTGACAATAAATGGCTTCACCCAACCACTAACCATGAGTGGAGAAAAAGTTTTGGTGTTATAATTTATATTCTCTGAAAAAAAGGCAAAAGAAAGCAAAAATTCTGCCGGGGTATGTAAACTTTTGAGCACAACTGTAACTCAGTGTATGGCAGCAGGAGAGAGCAGTTCTCTCTGTGATCGGGAGGGATGCAGTGTTAGCTTTCTCCTCCATCACAGTAAGCTGCCTCTAAGACTATAAGAAGCACACATTTTTTAATAAGAGTTTTTCTTGATAAAAGAATGCATCTTTTAGTCTAAAAAATATGGCACTTGGCTGCTAAAATCTCCTTTTATGTGACAAGATAGTGAAAAAGAAGAGCGGTGTGTAGACAGAATTCTCCTACCGGGCTGCAGCTGTTTCACAGGATTTGCCTCTGGTCCATTAGGGGCTCGGATATACTTTGGAAATAAGTGAGGGACACATCTGTGGAGAGAGGGGGAAGTGAATAATTGAACATTTTGCATTCGATCAGTAGTAAGGTGCACAAAGCTTCAAGTATCTGAGCACTTACACGGGGGTAACTCGGGTGCCTTCTAAGAGGTTGGCCAGCTGCATCCGTACCTCACTCCCCGGCTCCAGGTCCTTAGTGTGCTTCTCTGATGTGTGTTCAACAGTGCCCCCTTTAGCCAGATCCCTGGAATAGTCAAAATTCGCAATACATTTAAAGGGATTTTAATTACAGCAAGTGTTGGAATAGTAATAGAGTGGTCCCAGTTCACTAAGCTCGGGGTTGTTAATGTCGGTCTTGATGAGGGGTCCGATTCATTGAGAGGGTAACGCCGCTGCGGCAAAGTTCACATTGAACGTAGGGGGTAGACCCCAATATCTCAGTCGGGGTTTGCATTTGATTCCCCGCCAAAGAAGGATTTTTGGTACTCACCGTAAAATCTCTTTCTTGGAGCTTTCATTTGGGGACACAGGTAACCATGGGTGTATGCTGCTGTCGCTAGGAGGCTGACACTATGCAAATAAAGTAAAAACTGGCTCCTCCTCCGTAGCATACACCCACTGACAGGCAGGAAGTACCTCAGTTAAGTGTTAGGCTGAGTTCACACGTGGCGTTTTTTTCGCGTTTCCGCAGCGGTTTTAACCGCGCGATTTTGCCGCGAAAACGCGAAAAATAAGCATCCCATGCATTCCTATGGGATTCTGCAATGCTGTGCTAATGCTGCGGTTTTTACCGCGGCGGAATCGCATCGCGGTAAAAACCACAGCATGCTCATTAATTTGCGGAATCGCGGCGATTCCGCACCCATAGGAATGCATTGTTCCGCTTACTTCCCGCATGTGGCTGTGCACACCATGCGGAAAGTAAGCAGAACATTTGCGGATGGTACCCACAGTCCGGAGGAGAGGAGACTGTCCTCCGGGCTCTGGGTACCATATCCCTGTAAAAAAAAATTTAAAAATAAAAAATAGTTATTCTCACCCTCCGACGTCCCGCGCAGCCTTCCCGCCTCTCTCCACGCTCCCGTTCCCAGTAATCCTTTGCGAAAATGCCCGCGATGACGTCCGTTCTCGCGGGATCGCGAAGTCTCGCGGTCATCGCGAATAACCGCGAGACATCGCGATCCCGCGAGAACATACGTCATCGCGGGCATTTTCGCAAAGGATTACTGGGAACGGATGCGTGGGACGTCGGAAGGTAAGAATAAAACCATTTTTTTTTTTTTTTTTTTTGCATTTTATCTTTTACTACTGATGCTAGATAGGCGGCCTCAGTAGTAAAAAGTTGGTCACACTCGTCAAACACTATGTTTGATGAGTGTGACCAACCTGTCAATCAGTTCTCCAAGCGATGCTACAGATCGCTTGGAAAACGCTAGCATTCTGCAAGCTAATTACGCTTGCAAAGTGCTAGTTTTTCCGCGGGAAAATCGCGGGAATTTAAAATGCGATTTTCCCGCGGACTGGAATTCCGGAATTCTCGCTGTAATTTCCGCGAGAGTTCCGGTACGTGTGAACTTAGCCTTAAAGCAGTAGGAGAAGCAACCAACAAACCACATATGTACCGGCTCAACAACCAAGGCACGTAGGCCCAAAGCCAGTACAACAAATAGGGAGGGTGCTGTGTCCCCCAATGAAGGCTCCAAGAAAGATATTTTACTGTGAGTACCAAAAATCCTTCTCTCTATCGCTTCATTGGGGGACACAGGTAACCATGGGACATCCTAAAGCAGTCCCCAAGAGTGGGAACGGAAGGAATGCAGAGAAAAAAAGGACTGAGGCCGGCCGGTGCGTAACCGCCGCCTGTAGCACCTTTCCTTCCTAGGCCTGCATCGGACTAGACATAAGTATGAACTTTGTAAGACTTTGTCATAACATGCAAATATGACTAGGACGCGGCCCTGCAACCTCTAAAGCCGAGGCCTAACAAGAAACTGCCCCAGGATTTATCCAGAGTATGGACCGGAGAGGGGCAGGAAGGACCTAGAGCAGAAAGGACAATGTCTGCACTAATGTGGAATGAAAAAGAAACGGAGGACGGCAGGATAATGCTGCCAACTCAGAACTCCCCTGATATCTCCTCTTGTAGCCAATAAGGCTAATGGAACCAAATAGTAGTACTTACGCCACCTGAATCAGATCTTCAGAAACTGTCGTAGAAACTTGAGGATGCAGGTTTTCTCGCCCAAAGCATGGCCAGAATGAGCTGATGGGAAAAATCTCCAGTCCCTTTCAGAAGTAGGCTTCAAGGCAATGGCGTTAAACTTAAATGACTGTGAAACTGTGGCGAAAGAGAGGCCTTGCGGAAGAATATCTGGACAGTCTGGAAAGCCCCAGGAGGCGTCCATGGGCATGTACGCCAGCTCCAGGTACCAGGTCTGACTTAACAGCCTGTAGTTGTCAGGACTACTGGAAACACTTCTGACTGATTTTATTTTTTTTTTTTGACTCTTGATTAAGGGAAGAGGAGGGACAGAAGAGGCATCTGAAACTGGGACCACGGAATCACAAGTGCGTCGCAGCCGACAGCCATCGGATCCTGGAACCTGGTAACGTACCGGGGAACCTTTTGGTTCGTTCGAGAAGTCATTAGGTGGGCATCCGGAATGCCCTACCTCCGACAAATTTAGCCGAAGACGGCAGTGTTGAAAGACTACTCGCCTGACGCTAACCCCCAATGATACAAAAAAATAGGCTTCCTAGTAGTTTACCTCTGGAATGTGGATGGCTGATATGGCGGGGATGTGGTCGTCTGCCCAACACAGGATCATTGCTACCTCTACCCTGATCCATGAGTTGTGAGTCCCACCTTGGTGGCTTATGTTCCAAAGACATACTGATAGGGAATTCAGATTGTGAGCCTCATCTGGGACAGCGGTGATGTGTGCAAACTGTAAAGCGCTGCAGAATATGGGAATATGCCAGCGCCATACAAACATAAATACTATTATTATTACTACTACTACTACTATGTAAGCCACAGCTGTGACAAAGTCCGACTGACTGTGGACTGGCTTGCCTGCGAGGAGAGACTGCCAGCGGAGGAGGGCAAGAAGAATTGCCTTGATCTTCAAGAGACAGATGGGGAGTAGGGTCTCATGAACATTCAGCGACCTTGCGCTGCGAGAATGAGGAAGCCCGCTCCCCAACCCTGAAGACTGGCATCGATGTTGATGATCTGCCAACAGAGCGGGAGAAAAGACCTCTTGTGCAGGGCAGAGACGGACAGTGTCCACGAAGAGAGGTAAAAGCACTGGCCGCTCCAGGGAACAGTCCAGGGATCACAATTCTCTTGTCACAGGTACACCGGAGGGCCAATTGAAGAGGGCGTGGGTGTGAAGCTGGGCATAAGACCCCATTTCTATGACCGCTGCCATGACCTCTGTGAAGACCTCGGTAGCGGATGCCAGGCTGAACTGGAGTACCGTGAACTGGTAAAGATGGTCCTGTATCGCAAAACCGAAGGTACCTTCGATGCCGTACACAATAGAAATGTGCAGGAAAGCATTTTGAATGTCCACAGAGTAAAGTAAGTCCCCCTGCTCCATGGAGGGCAAACCGAGCGCAAGGACTCCGTTCTGAAGAGGCGAATCCGAAGGTGGCAATTCAACTGCTCGAGGTCAAAGATCGGGGAGAAATGTCTTTTTTCGGGAGCACGAAGAGGTTCGAGTAGAAACCAGAAAAACCGTTCGTGCCAAGGAACGGGTACAATGACACCTGAGATTAGGCAGGGACGAGACGGAGATGTCCTAAGCAGCCGCATGCTCCACTTTTACTTCGAAAGTTTGAACGATAGCCGAAATAAGGCTATCTACCAAGTCCAGCGTCCTAGAAGTCTGATCCACCTCCGAGTCAGGCTCTGACTGAAAAGCTACATCCGACCCGACGTCCGCCTCCGAGGAGGGGGAACAGGTAGATAGGGGCATTTTGGATGCCACCGAGGTGCTTGGTGAACTGGATGAAGAGCTAGACAGAGTCCACTTCCTAATTCCTTCTCCTGATCTGTCCCTGTGAAGGTCGTGGTCGGGTGCATGCGAATCACCATGGGAGGTGTTTGGGGCACTGGTGGCAGCAGACAGATGCGGCATACATTCCAGGACCTGTACCAGGGACGGTGTAGAAGATGGTATCGACCCCTTATTATAAAGGGGGAAGGCCACCACCGGTGACAGTCTTCCTCTCAGCCCTCTCCGAGGAGAGGTGTGAGGAGGGGATAAGGCAAGGACTGGCCACAGACAGTCACCCTGAACCACGCCAAAAGGGGGACAGGGGACAAGTCCTGCCAGTGGGTCCGAGAGTGGGCGATGCGGGTGACACCACACTGCTCTCTCGGTCACTTAAATGTGGGAAAACAGGGTGAGCAATCTGCACCCTGTTACCCGACGAGCTGTATCTGAAAAACAAAGGGAAAAGAATTAATAAGTTCACACAGAAATCTGTGAAAGAAAAAAGAGGGATTTTGGGTTCTTACCGTAAAATCTCTTTCTTGGAGCCTTCATTGGGGGACACAGATGACCATGGGTGTATGCTGCTGCTGCTAGGAGGCTGACACTATGCAAAACAAGAAACTTAGCTCCTCCCCGGCAGTATACACCCACCGACAGGCACCAAGCACCTCAGTTGGTGAAAAAAGCAGTAGGAGAAGCAACCAAAAACCATAAACATATGTACCAACTCAACAAGGGACTCTCAGACCCAACACGGTACTACTTAAACAGGGAGGGTGCTGTGTCCCCCAATGAAGGCTCCAAGAAAGAGATTTTACGGTAAGAACCCAAAATCCCTCTTTCTTTATCGCCTTATTGGGGGACTCAGATGACCATGGGACGTTCCAAAGCAGTCCCGAGGGTGGGAACAGCAATAAAGGAACGAAATAAGGAAGGGCTTAGGTCGGTTGATGCGCCGCCTGCAGAACCTTCCTACCAAGAGCTGCATCAGAGGAGGCCTGGGTATGAACCCTGTAGAACCTCGCAAAGGTGTGCAAAGACGACCAGGTCGCAGCCCTGCAGAGTTGTAAGGCCGAAACCTGGTGCCGCACAGCCCAAGAAGCCCTTACAGCCCGGGTGGAGTGGGCTTTCACCCCCGGAGGGGGCCGTTTCTCCTGAAGACGGTAGGCTTCCAGGATGGTAGACCGAATCCAACGAGCAATTGTGGATTTGGAAGCCGGAAGACCTTTCCGGCGACCCTCAGAAATGACAAGCAAGGAATCAGATTGGCGAAAGGCAGCGGTCCTGGCAAGGTAAACACGCAAGGCTCTCACTACATCCAGGTTGTGGAGCGACTTTTCCAGAGGATGAGCAGGTGCAGGACAAAACGATGGAAGGACGATATCTTCGTTAATGTGAAAGGGGGATACCACTTTCGGAAGGAAAGAAGGAACTGGCCTGAGAACAACCTTATCCTGGTGGAGGATAAGGTAAGGAGAACGACAGGATAAGGCCGCCAACTCAGAAACTCTCCTGATGGATGTAATGGCGATTAGAAAAGCCACCTTCCATGAAAGAAAAGACAGAGGGATATCCTGAATCGGCTTGAACGGCGCCTTCTGGAGAGCGCCAAGAACAAGATTGAGATCCCATGGATCTATCGGAGAACGATGAGGAGGAGCCACATGGGCGACTCCTTGAAGAAAAGTCTTCACTTGCGGTAAGGAAGCTAGATCAGTCTGGAAAAGGATTGCTAGGGCAGATACCTGGCCTTTGAGAGTACTGAGGGATAGGCCCGCATCCAAGCCGGATTGGAGGAAACCAAGAATGGAAGGAATTGAGAATGATAGTGGAAAAACATAGTTTTCGTCACACCAACGAAAAAAGGCCTTCCAGTACCTATGGTAAATGCGGGAGGAAGCCGGCTTCCGAGCCTTAATCAAGGTCTGAATGACCCGGTTGGAAAACCCTGATTCCTTCAGAATCGCGGCCTCAACGGCCATGCCGTTGAACTCAGAGACTGAGAACTCTGGTGGTAAAGGGGGCCTTGCGAGAGAAGATCTGGACGGTCTGGAAGCCTCCAGGGGGCGTCCGTGAGCATGTTCACCAGCTCCGCGTACCAAGGGCGTCTCGGCCAGTCTGGAGCCACTAAGATGACCGGGATGCCCTCTATCTTTTTGACCACTCTTGGGATCAGGGCAAGCGGAGGAAACAGGTAAGGTAGGTGGAACTGGGACCACGGAATTACTAGGGCGTCGTAACCGACGGCTAATGGATGCCTGGACCTGGCTACAAAGTGAGAAACCTTGTTGTTTATCCGAGAGGCCATGAGATCGACTTCCGGGGTGCCCCAGCGCTGGCATATCTGACTGAAGACTGTGGGATGAAGGGACCATTCGCCTGTCGCTAGACCTTGGCGACTCAAGAAGTCGGCTGTCCAGTTTTCCACCCCTGGAATGTGAACGGCGGAAATTGCCGGCACATGACTCTCTGCCCAGCGGAGAATCCTTGCCACTTCTGACATCACCTGCCAGCTGCGAGTACCGCCCTGGTGGTTTATGTATGCCACGGCCGTGGCGTTGTCCGACTGAATGCGGACCGGTTTGCCTACGAGAAGATGCTGCCAACGAATGAGAGCGAGGAAGATTGCCCTGATCTCCAGAAGGTTGATGGGCAGAAGAGTCTCCTGTGGGTTCCAACGCCCTTGGGCCGTTCTCTGATAGTAGACCGCCCCCCATCCTAGGAGACTGGCATCGGTGGTGATGACCTGCCACCGAGGCGGGAGAAAGGATCTTCCGCGGAGAACTGACGCCGACAACGTCCAAGTCAGCAATTGTTTGACTCTGAGCGGAAGAAGAATGGGGCGATCCAGAGAAAACGAGGTCTTGTCCCAGACGGACAGGAGGAACAGTTGGAGAGGGCGAGAGTGGAATTGTGCAAATGGCACTGCTTCCATAGAGGCTATCATCTTCCCCAGGACTCTCATGCAGGACCGAAGGGACATGATCCTCGAGCGCCGAAGGGACTGGATCCCCTTGCGAAGGGTTGAAAACTTGTCCCTCGGTAGGAACACTCGGGCTAGATTCGTATCGAACTCCATGCCCAAAAAGGTCAGACGCTGGGTAGGGCGCAGAGTGGACTTGTCCTTGTTGACTATCCATCCCAGGCGTCTGAGGGCATCCAAGGTTATGTGAAGACTGTGAAGACAGTCTTGGCGGGACGAGCCCTTGATCAGGAGATCGTCCAGGTAAGGGATGATAAGAATCCCTCTGGATCGAAGGATGGCCATGACTGTTGCCAACACCTTCGTGAAGACACGTGGGGCGGAGGCTAGGCCGAAAGGAAGGGCCGCGAACTGATAATGATTGTTCTGAATCGCAAGGCGGAGGTATCTCTGATGCCGCCGCGAAATGGGGATGTGGAGGTAGGCATCCTGTATGTCCACCGAGCAGAGAAACTCCCCGGGCTCCATCGAGGCTATTACCGAACGCAGAGTGTTTGGGAGGGAAGAAAACTCGATTTTGTATCCAGATGTGATGATTTCCCTGACCCAAGCGTCGTCGACAACGGATAGCCACGCGTCCTTGAAAAAGGAAAGTCTGCCTCCCACCCTGGAAAGCTTTCCAGGTGGGGGTGACCCGTCGCTTAGATGAAAACCTTCCGGATCGAGAGCCTGAGGACCCGGAAGGCTGACCCCTAGATCTCCAGCGAGGGGCCGGCTTATACGATGGCTTTCTCCGGTCACTGGAAGCAGTGTTCCGGTCCTGCTGGGGTGAACAGTCTGTGGGAGAGAAGGGGCGAAAGGACCTAAAAGGCCGAGAAACCTTCTTGTTAAAAGAACCTCTTAGGGTGGGACTGGGGAAGGGAAGTGCTCTTTCCACCAGTGGCATCCGAGATTATCTGATCCAGATTGGCGCCAAAGAGCCTAGTGCCGTGAAATGCCAGGTTGGTGAGCGACTTCTTTGAGGTGGTATCCGCATTCCAAGACTTCAACCAAAGAATGCGGCGTACGGCCACAATGTTGCTGTTAGCTCTAGCTACGCACCCTGCCGCGTCCAAGGAGGCGGCCAGAAGGTACTTGCCTGCGTGATTAATTTGGTCTGCTAAATCTGCCAGCTTGTCCTGAGGAGCTGCCGCTGAAATGCCCCTGCGCAGAATTTTCGCCCAAGCCGAAATGGCTTTCGCCACCCAAGCGGATGCGAAGATAGGGCAGAGGGATGCACCGGATGCCTCAAAGATAGACTTAGCCAACGACTCTATTTGCCTGTCTGATGGGTCCTTAAGAGAAGCTCCGTCCGGAAGGGAAAGAACCGTCTTAGAGGAAATACGAGAAACTGGTGGATCTACCTCGGGAGCTTTGGTCCATTTCGTGACTAGATCCGCATCGAAGGGATAAAGTACATCTAAGTACTTGCGGCCTGAGAAACGTTTCTCAGGATGTTGCCAGTGATTGGCTAAGGAAGTGTCGAAATCTTTATTAGGAAAGGTTCGAGATGGAGGCCTCGCCTTCTTAAGGGAAACAGAGCATTCCTGAGGGGGGGCCTTATCCTCCGTTATCTTGAGTGTTTGGTATATAGCCGATATGAGACTATCTACCATCTCCCGAGTTCTAGCTATGTCGAGACGAGGAGCGTAGCCTGAGAGAAGTGGAGGGACCCTGCGAACCGGAAGAAGAGCCAGACAGGACCCGCTTCCTAGAGCCCCTACCTGGTCTGTCTGTCTGAGGGCCACGGTCCGGGGCTGTCGACTCACTATGCGAGGCAGTCGGTGCACAGGTGACTGCAGATAACTGAGGTAACCGCTGTAAGACCTGGACCAGCGACTGAGACACCTTTGTCAGCTCAGAAACTGACTGAGACATCGCCACGGCCCACTCAGGGGGTGGGGTGGACTCCGCCCGGGGTTCGGAGTGCTCCTGAGGGGCAGACATGGTGGAAGGGCTGCAGGACGGGCAGAGGGGAGACGACTGACCCGAAGCCCACTTCTTTTTACAGCGCGCGCAGGCGTAGTGAGTAGCGGTGGGTCTGGAGCAGAAGGCCCTTGCAGGGTTGGGCATAAGTCTCAGTGGTAGAAAACACTACCTGAGGAAAAACTGCGGGGGAGAAGCTAAGTTAGGCGCCAGGGATAGCCAGCGTCTAGCCTACCGAGGTTCAGGAGAAGCTAGCGATGTGTCCCCCAGGCAAGGTCCGGAGAGGAGGAGGAAGAAGCTGGGCAATTCAGGAAGGAACGCTGGCGGTGGGCGGAGCTAAGCCACCGCACCGCGCGATTGGCTGAGACCCCAGTGGGGAGGGGTGCGGTTAAAGACACTGACAGGGCTGAAATGAAAGCAGCCCTGAGATAGGCTGTAGAAGCGCGCGAAGAAAGCGCGCGCAGGGAGAGGAAGGACCGCTTTTGAAAATGAAAGCGCTCCCTCAGCTTTCACTAGCGACGGCACGCCCGGGCTCCCTGCGGGCTGAATACTGAGAACCGGGAGCGCTGACAGAGGAAGCGCAGACCCCCCCCCCCCCCGACAGGAGGGACGCGCGCCTGTCAGGGCGCTGGGTCAAAAGAGCGGGGAATTCAAACAGGAGGAGCCCCAGCGCTGAGGTACTCTGCTGTACGTGATTGAATGTGGCCCTTGATAGGTCTGTGAGTGCAGGGATGCAGGGAACATTCAGACAGGCTTACCTGATGTCCCTGAAGAGGCTGACCACAGGGGCCCACGATAGAGCGCAGGCCGCTGGGAGAGACGATCCTCAGTACCCGCACCAGCCGTATGGTGCAGAAGACGGCTCCAATCCCCGTGTCATGGGAAACGTCACCACTGGCGACCGCCGTCTTCCTCTCAGCCCTGTCCTGGGAGAGGGATGAGGAGGGGAATCGGCAAGGACCGGACACCTATCCATGGACCCTAGCACCCGAAGGTGATAGGGAAAGGTCCTGCCTGCAGGCCTGAGAGTTGCGATGTGGGCAATACCACATTGCTCGCTCAGCCGCATTAATAGGAAAAGCAGGATGAACTCACATGCCGTTTCCTGATGCTGTATCTGGAAAAGAAAGGGGAAATCAAACACAACTAAAACCTGAAAAGAAAAGGATTAAATGCGGATCTGGGGAGATCCCGGTCCGCCTCCTACAGACACTAAGCACAAACTGAGGTGCTTGGTGCCTGTCGGTGGGTGTATACTGCCGGGGAGGAGCTAAGTTTCTTGTTTTGCATAGTGTCAGCCTCCTAGCAGCAGCAGCATACACCCATGGTCATCTGTGTCCCCCAATAAGGCGATAAAGAAAACACTGCGGATCTGGTGTTAGATCCAAGTCCGCCTCCTACAGACACTAAGCTTAAACTGGGGTACTTCCTGCCTGTCAGTGGGTGTATGCTACGAAGGAGGAGCTAGTTTTAACTTTATTTGCATAGTGTCAGCCTCCTGCGACAGCAGCATACACCATGGTTACCTGTGTCCCTCAATGAAGTGATAGAGAAACAGAATTTGTCCCGGGCACATTGACTAACGATGTAGACAGTGTCATTCTGTTGTGCATCGTTTTCAGACGTTGCAACTCTTCGCTATATTACCAGTTTTCCATGTTTGATGTATATCCCACTTTGCAGGATGTATGTACAGAAAAAGATGCAATGTGGCTATCATTAATGTACCGGGTCCATGGAAAGTCTTACCTCTGGAAGTCCCAGGTAAATCTAAGTGTAATGGCCGATGATCCGTTGTTAAGCTCCTTCCTCATCTGCTCTCTGCTCGGAGGACTGATCCCCCAGACAGAGCCGGAGTTCCCCTCGATTTGTGCAGTCACTATGTCCTCGTAGCTGTACAGTGTGATGAACTGCATGGCCGTCTGAAACGAGATAGAAGGAGGAGACTTGTACATTGCTCCACAGCATAAAGACCTGGAATATATTCTGACCAAACCGTGACCGCTCACCGGCTGCCGATCAAATTCACTGGTGAGCTTCTCGTATTCCTGAGGAGTGAAGGGCTGGATGGATTGTTGCTGAGCGCTCATCGTGAACAGCGGCTGGATGGAGAAGTGAAAAAAAAACCACAACGCATTAGTGATAAAAAAAAATATGTTCACATGTACCAGGAAAGAAGGCAGAGAATGGAAGAGAAGGTTGTGGAAAAATGCACCATGTGACTGGTATATCTGTCGCTAGTTACGTTACCCTTAGGATTTGTTCACATGCTGCGTTTTTTGCAAAGTGAAAGATTTCTGAAATCGCTTATTTTTTCCTTGCACATTTGAACCAGAGCGTTTTGTCAAATCTGTATAGTCTCAACTTTTTCTGCATTTTTCACTCATTCAAATGGTGAAAGTATTGTAGGCAGTGGTTTTTTTTTCTCTGCTACCACGCTCATTTTTGGTGCAGGAAAAAAAAACCGCCAACTGTGAGCATACCCTTATAGTCCTGTCCTCGCAGCAACACCCAAACCCCATGTTTCTTTTTTTTTTGTGCCAGTTTTGCACACCTCATAGCCTCCCAATTTGAAGGTCAGAGTCACATCGATCGGATGGTTGACGACTCCCACTACTGAGCGCACCAGAGACATGAAGAGCAGAGGAAACCAAATGATACAGATGAGGAAAACGATGATGAGACCGCCCATGCCGTACTTCACCATCTTCTTTTTCTTCTGTCCTTTAGGCTGAGGGTATTTCTGAAGAAGAGAAACTTTACAATAACTAGAAATCGCTTCCAAAAGTTTACAGAACTATTTAAATGTTCTGAAAATTTCTCAAGTGGACCAAAAGGAAAAGAATATGTGCAAATAGGATCGATTAAACAAAACAATTCTGTTTTCTTCATTTTGCTTTTCCTTTAGGTCCAATTGAGCAATTTGGGGTCTCACTTTTCCATTTGTCACTAAATTAATGTATAATGCATTATATCTTCAGAGTAATTCTCTGAACGCTTGATATACTATATATTTTTTTATTAATATTATATAAATATATATTCCAGTGCAGTGAAGATCAGATACCAGCTGGCAGATTTCTTGAAAAACGGAAAATCATGATTCAGACATCACTGTAACAAATTAATTTTCCTCTGCTATAAAGAAGGGTGTGTCTGTAAAAAGAAAAGCCATTTTCCGAATTTCTTTTTTATTATTCTTCTCTTCCTCAAATGGCTTTATATGACCTCGTGAGAAAAAAAATAAAATATTCTTGATAGGTTAGAAAGCAGGCAGCCCTGGCCATCGTTCCAAATTCCTCTAGATATGGTGACATTATTCCCTGAGCCAGTGCCATAAATATTAAGTGATTGTCACCAGCGGGGTTCACACCTCAGTCTGCGTTCTGGAGCCGTGTTACAGGAATTTAGAAAATAATTTCAGCCCTTGTGAGTAATGCAATGGATGCCTGCCCAGAATTTTTTTTTTCTTAGTAAGGTGTTCAGCAAAAGTAGAGGGAAAAAATGAGGATTGTCTGATCGGTGCAGACAATGATGAGCTGCAATCTAAACAAGGCCGAATTATAGAAGCCATATTTGTTAGATCATCAGGGTTTGGGGGGTCCCATGCAGGGGCCCCTTCTGTGATGAGATCGTTAATAGACATGAATTTCATTCTTACCTTTTCAGTTTCACGACTGCACTTGATTATAAAGATATTGGCATAAATGTCCTCCACGCACATCCAGTTGGACAAAGAGAGGGTAGTGTCAGTCCAGACCCAGTCCATGACAGCCCGCAGCTCCACCAAGAAAGGGACCAGACGGAAGCTGCAAGAAAGCGGAATGTTATAGGCGGCAGAGAGAGAGAGAGAGGATCAAGTAAATGTGCAGGACACTGGTCAGTATTCTACAACCCTCCTCCTACCTTCCGACATCTCCAGAACCTCTTGATTAGCCGGCTTAGTGTCGTATGTGCGTCGTGATGGGCCGACTAATCAAAGGGAATGCCGGTAGGTTGGAGGAGGTTCACAGGGCTCCCGTCCAGCGGCTATGGAGTTTTGACGAGGGTCCTAGGAATCGACTTGCTCATCTCTAATGACAGCATATCAGTAGTTAGAAGCTCTTACACCTTAAAGATGGCTTACCCCTGGAAGAGGAAGAGGTTTACGTGGTTGTATTTCTTGGTCAGGAAATTGCCTAAAATGCGGGTTGGGTATCCACAGCGGATTTGATAGGCAGACAGGGCAAAGTAGATGCACTTTACAAAATACCACAACTGCGCCACCGTGTTCTGACTGAACATCCTGGAGAATACAGAAATAATAATGTCATCAGGTTACTGCAAGGCCAAGGTGTATAGACCCCACACGACTTGGGCTTTACATTGGGGTTCTTACCTTTCAGTAACTGCTGGTAGGATGAAGAACATCCAGACATGGATGCCAATGACCAGTATCACCTGGAAGATCAGCTTCCCAAGTACGGTCTTCCGAAGGTACAGAGCTCGATCGATCACCATAGTTGAGAACTGGATCAGAAGCATCACAAGGAAGGCCTCAGGGACCTGATCGTCGGACAGCGACGAGGTTATGTCAGCAGCGGCTGAGTGTTTCTAGAGGGGAGAAGCGACTGAGATCAATGTAATGGTGATGTGGTCGTAAATGGCGATTTGGTAACAAACTTCGCAGTCACTTACCCCAAATGCCCAGAAGCCAAAAATGATGATGACAAAGTCCACCACATCAGCGAGGAACATAAGAGCATAGACATCGGTGGCCGCTCGGTACTGTGTGTGAAGGATGTCGTGGAAGAAAGCCTTCACTGGTTTGTACACTCCCTGCACCCTACAACAGGAACGGGGTTACAAGCCAAACTCAGATTTGTAGAATCGATTAGCAGGACCTAGTATGACGTCCAAGACTGTGGTCTGCGACGCCGGCATGGGAGCCACGAGATGTGCCCCTTATTTGGTGCACGTGACATCAAACCAGCAAAACTGTGGATGTCAGGATTTAAGAGGCATTTCTCATGGTCACAGACCATCATCGTAAACTCCGGAACGGGTCATGCGAATAATAACATTTTAAATAGACGTTCCTAATCCTCTACTCTGCCAGCGACCCAAGACCTTACTGTAATGGTATGACACACACAGGGGACTATGCTGTATGTTGCAGAGCTGCTCTGTATTTTCCTGCAGGGATCTGCATGCAGAAGATCTTCAGATTGATACAGTAACAGCGCCAGCTCAGCAGACCAGACTCCTACAAATATCATTAACACATTGCTGAAAACTTCTAAAAAAAAAAAAAAAAAAAAAAGCTTTGGCATATCAGTTCTTTGTGCATTTCGCATGTTGCAATGCAGAGGATAAATCTGCATCAAATCCTCAACTAAATCCACGAAAAAAAAAAAAAAAATCTGCTACGCGAGAATGTGCCAAAGCGATTTTATACAAGGCTATTGCTAGAGTCTCACTTCATTCATTCCCCTCGTGAACATTGATGTGCAAATGGGATATTCAGCCAAGAACCTGCAAACCACTTACAGACGGATGAAAAAATTCTCAACCTTCATTCCGACCATCTTCATTCTCATGGCCGCTGGCTTCCTTTTCTTCTTTTCTGTATCTTGCTTCTTTTCCTTTTTTGCGTCTAGGAGAAAATTGAATATTTTGTCAGAACCCTACATGATTATTACCAGAAATGATACATTACATTCGACTTGATAGGATATTATGGAAAAAAATAATTTATAGCTCTACGTGTATGATGATGGGAGCAGAAACAGCCATAGAAAGCGTTATGGTCTGAAGGGTCTGAGCATTAGAACATAAAATACACTGGTCAATAAAAAAATAAAGGGAACACTTAACACAATGTAACTCCAAGTCAATCACACTTCTGCGAAATCAGCCTGTCCAGTTATGGAGCAACACTGATTGTGAATCTACTTCTCCTGCTGCAAATGGAACAGACAACAGGTAGAAATGATAGGAAATTAGCAATACAGCCCCTATAAAGGAATGGTTCTGCAGGGAGTGACCTCAGACCATTTCTCTGTTCTCATCCTTTTTGGCTGTTTTTTTGGTCCCTTTTGCATTCTGTCATTGCTCTCACCCCTAGACGTACTGTACAGTAACATGAGGCAGTGTCTACAACCCACAGACGTTGCTCATGTAGTGCAGCTCATCCAGGATGGCACATCAATGCAAGCTGTAGAGAGAAGGGTAGCTGTGTCAGTCAGCACAGTGTCCAGAGCAAGGAGCAGATACCAGGAGACATGGAGGGGGCCTTAGGAGGGCAACAACCCAGCAACACGACCACTAGATTCTCCTTTGTGCAAGGAGGAACAGGAGGCCCTGTGCCAGAGCCTTGCAAAATGACCGCCAGTAGGCCACGAACATCCATGTGTCTGCTCCAACTGTCAGAAACAGACTCCATGAGGGTGGCATAAGGGACAGTCATCCACAAGTGTGTGTTGTGCTTACAGCTCAACACCGTGCACGGCGATTGGCATTTGCCAGAAAACACCAAGATTGGCAGATTCGACATTTGCTCCCTATGCTCTTCACGGATGAGAGCAGGTTCACACTGAGCACATGTGCCAGATGTGAAAGAGTCTGGAAAAGCCGTGGAGAGCGATCTGCTGCCTGCAGCATCCTCCAGCATGACTGGTTTGGCAGCGGCTCAGTAATGGCGTGGGGAGGCATTTCTTTGGGAGGGCTGTACAGCCCCCCCATGCGCAAGCTAGGGGTAACCTGACTGCCATTAGGTACCGGGATGAGATCCTCAGACCCATTGTTAGACCATATGCTGGTGCGGTTGGCCCTGGGTTCCTTCTGATGCATGACAATGCTAGTCCTTATGTGGCTGAAGTGTGTCAGCAGTTCCTGCAGGATGAAGGCATTGATGCAGTGGACTGGCCCGCCCGTTCCGCAGACCTGAATCCAAACCAGCACATCTGGGACGTGATGCCTCTTTCCATCCAACGCCACGTTGCACCACAGATTGTGGTTTAATCCAGGTCTGGGAGGAGATTCCTCAGGAGACAATCCGCCGCCTCATCAGGAGCATGCCCAGGCATTGTAGGGAGGTCATACAGGCACGTGGAGGCCACACTCACTGCTGAGCATTATTTCCTCAGTAGTGACATTTCCACTTAAGTTGGATAAACCTGTAATTTGATTTTGCACTTTGATTTTGAGTATCATTCCAAATCCAGACCTCCATGGGATATTAATTTTGATTTACATTGATCATTTTTATGTTTTATTGTTCTCAACGCATTCCACTATGTAATGAACAAAGGTTTGTAACTGGAATATTTCATTCAGGGATATCTAGGATGTGGTGTTTTAGTGTTCCCTTTATTTTTTTGAGCAGTGTATACACAAACTGGTCCTTCACAAACCCATATGAACCAACGCTAACAGCCCACCCATATGTAACTAGCACAAAACCCTGATCTCATCGGCATGACAAGCATCTCACCCATGCCCACCTTTGTCCAGCTCACTTGTCTGCGACTCTCCTCTTTTCCGTCGACGCAAAGAGCTGGTACTTCCCTTGGGATCCGGCTCTTCAGACAACTGGATTTCTGCCTCACTTTGTTTTTCCTTCTGAGGTTTCTCTGCAGATTCCAAATCCTTACGATCCCATAATCCATAACTCTGGGGAGAAAAAAATAAATAATAAAATACTGATGTATGTGAGGAGTTGCCCTTGGGGCAGGTATGAAACACTTGTGACAACCTCCTTACCATGAGCAGCGATCGATGGAAGAAAAGTGTCAGAAGTTGGATCAGATCGTATTTGATGTAGGAGTCGCTCTTCTCCAGGCCAAGGATGCGAGGAGGGAAAAATGGTTTTCCGTCGTAGCGAACGAGAACGGTATCACTATTCCATGGGAAGAAACCAAACTGACCGAGGTATTTAATCACCACCATAATCTGCAGGATGAAGAGCACGACAAGGGTTCTAGGTATTTAATGGGATAAACGCCAGTGATGCATTAATACCAAACTGATGGCCGACGTACCTCTGTATAAATTATAGCAGTCATCCAAAAGCGCTTGCTTGGCCGGTGTATGGCCAGCATGGCCCACAAGAAGACCAGGATGGGGAGAAAGAGCGAAATGAGCGAAGCGCTCACCATGTTATTTAGGACGATGATGAAGTAGCAGAGTAATTCAGAGTGAGCCGCGACCAAGTGATAGAGGGCAAACAAAAACCTTAATGGTCGACTCTGTGACCTGAAGAAACGCTGTGAGTCGGAGAGTTCAGGGAATGTGAGCGGCCTGTCGTATGGAGACATGTAATATTGAGAACATACGATAAGGAAAAAAAAAAAAAAAAAACTGGTAGAGAACACTGCAGATGTCACAGGAATGGCTGCATTATGTAGCAGTGGTTACCTGCAGACCAGCAGTTCGCTGGCAGTACGGGAGCGTCTTGTTGGCTGGATTTCCAGGGAGCCTTTATCTGATGGACTGTCCTCCCAGCCGACGGCAGAAGACATCTGCTCCATACTGTTAGTGCGGGTGTTGTAGCCGGTACTGAGCGGAGTAATGATATCTGTGCAGTCAGCCATGCTGCTGAGGCCCTCCTCTTCCTCACAACCACTAGGGAGAAGTCATTATGAGCACAGGACCAGTGTCCTCCATTTATACCCAATGTCTACCTCTATGCTTACCTTGAAGCCATGCTAGTCTGTGAATCCAAACCCTTATCAAAAGTAGTCCCAGCGGGCAGAGAGGAGGCCCCGGGTCCTTTCTTGTCCTTCTCATGAAGGGAGGAGAGATCCTTTCGAGAGACATCCTCACCCTGAAAAGTAATAAAAGGCAACGTGATTGATGATCACTCCATGGAATATAGAGTAACTATACTAATATGTCATAGTGATATCAGAAGCTTTGATAGATGGGGTCCAGCTCCCGAGACCACCACTAATTGCTGAAACTAGGGCAAATGTGCAGAGCGTGTTCTAGAGCTGTGATCGGCTCTACTCCAGTAAACAGAGTTAGCCGAAGACTACTTCCGACTAAAAATCTTCAAAGACAGTCAATCACCCGACCTTTCGTACCAGCGATAACTGGGGGTCTCAGCATCTGAAAACCCTCCTATGAAAGTCCAGTTACGCTTTAATGGATTTGTACATGATTGCAACCATTTTTTAAGTTACAAAAAAAAAAAGCAGTGGACAGGGAACGACTTCACAAGGTCTGCCTGTAGTCTGTGACCATGGAGACACCTAATTCTTCATGGGAGCTGAGGAATACATTTCTTATTAGTTGCTTCATTTTAGATGCATTCTTACCCTTTAAGCTGATGAAAGTGGCTGCATTGAGTCAAATTCTCAAGACACTACTTTTATGGCAATATAGTAAAGGGATGTGGTGACAGAACGATTACAATTCTATTAATTATGTCACTACAGAATATATTTTTTTTTACCTTGGACAACTTTTGGGTTAAAATGTATCTCTCTACCCACAGTACAGTGGACATGTCCACATACTGCTTGGTCAGAGTACCCAGCCAGTCTATGAGACCATCCAACATGGCGAGGAAGAGAACCCAGAGGAACTTCAATATGTCCAGTATACGTTGTACCACGTTCCTTCCACCTGGAGGAGACTAAACAAAATCAGAAGAGAACACACAATATGGAGCCAAACGCAGCAAAGCCTAATAAATCAACACGACCTTCTAGAACAGTCGTAAAAGCGACACATCAGGCCCAATCCGGTAATACTTCAATAAAAAGTGTTAATGTAAGCTTCTCGCTCGGTGACTTCATTTCTTTTCTCGCTCCAAAGATGCGGTTGCAGAACAGGTCTCAAAAATTAAGAATTTGGTGCAGAGACAAAGAAAACAGTAACGAACTCAAGAAGGCATTAAGCAGTGGTGGTCACGTGTTATTCGTGGCTTCGGATCATACAACGTAGAGAACGAGCTGACATGGTGGTGGGCGAGTTATTTATGACCGAATTGGAGGTGGTAAAATCCTTTGAGTAAAAATTGTTATTTTTGGCAAAGTAAGTAGAATCTTTACCTCATTATTGGGTGGGCCTTGTATTAAATCTTGTAAGATGTAAGGAGGACATGTGGATTTGAAGATCACTTCTTATAGGTTTCTAAATACCTGCTACAGTCGATCGCCTTGGAATATAGACAGACTGCTGCAGTTTTATGCTGTACAGTCAGTTGGAAAGGGAAGACGGATGCAGAAGTCCTGCAAATGGCGGCTCAGTGTGAGCACATTGCTCCAGTTCTGAAGCCGAGCAGGTAAGATTAGATATTGGCTAGAAAAGGAGATATACAATACCAAACACATTACCACCCCCATATAACGTCCTGCTCACCCTGCTCCTCATCCACAACCTCTTCTGTCGCACTTGGTGGTTCCTCCTGGTTCTCGTTTGTGGATTCTCCTGCTTAAAAAAGCAGCAACATTACTAATGAGACAGATTTAAGGAGACAGATTTAAGGATACTAAAGACACAGATTTAATAGTGAATTGTAAATGTTGCGCTATTAAAACTGTTCACAACCAGCGCAGTAAATAGAGGGCACATTATGGACGCCAAATGCCAGTGGTTCAATGCGCCAGACTTCGGCCTCATTCAGGCATCCATTTTTTTCCCGTATATTAAAAATTAATGGACCGATTTCTGTCAGTGTCCTGGATCAGATTTTAATCTGTGTGTATTTCTACCATCAGAATTTCATCAGTTTCTCTCCTATACAAGAAAAAACCTGATGGAAGTTTCTCAAGCTTCTCCTAATCTGTAAAAAGATCCCTTCATCGCTATTCTTAATGGGAGTCCTGAAGACCAGAGAGCGAAATGCCAGGCTCCCTCCAGTGCTCCCATTTAGAATGCAGTACAGGTGCACGTCTGACCTCTGCTCTTCAGAGCCCAGTTCTCGGGGTTGGTAGGGGTCCCAGTTGTCCAGAACCCTAGCGTTTGGGAGGTGATCTATCTTCTGTCCTATGGATTGGGAAAAACTTCAAAAATTGCTACAGCCCCTTTTAGTAATACAATTCCTCATGCTACCAGCCCAACACAATCTCGTGAATGTCAAGGTTTGTTTAACCTCTTGGTCCACACATTTTGGGAAACGTAGGGTTCAAAAAAAATTGACCAAGTCCAATTTGTCTTCTGTTCTGTGCCACAGGTAAGTTACAGGTGCTGTTAATTACACAAATTAGAGAAGCATCACATGATTTTTCGAACAGTGCCAATACTTTTGTCCACCCTCTTTTTTATATGTGTGGTGTGGAATTATATCCAATTTGGCTTTCGGACAATTATTTGTGTTTTTTCATTTAAGACAAATTAAATGAAGATAATAATACCAAAGAATTTGTGTTTGCAATCATTTTCAGGAAGAAACTGAGTATTATCTGACAGAATTGCAGGGGTGTCAATACTTTTGGCCACAACTGTATATGTCCATGGCTTGTGGTTTTATGGCTGCACTAATCTGTATACTGGCATCCAGTAAATAAAAGAAAAAAGTACTAGGAGGACACATCTTTAAGGATCTTTGCCTGGAAAGCCTTGGAATGGGGTGATTGCCACTTAAGAGTGAAGCTCCCACTGATCTAATATTGATGCCTTTCCTAAGCATTTGGACATCAGGATAACTCCTTTTAATCACTGAGCCCCTTAAGAGGGGTCCCAGGAGTCAGTGCCTTCCATTTTAGGTAGGTAGGTAAATAGGACAAAAATCAAATTAAATAGATACCTTTCTCCTCTACTGATGCTCCTTTCTTCACCACTTGTCTCGTCTTCTCCATTTCCATCCTTTGCCCGTGGTGCCTTTTTCTTTCTTTCAGTGCTGTCTTGGCGCTGGTGACCCAGGCCTGATATGCCAACTACGATATCCAAGTGATGGAGGATTATACAGGTCAGAGAGCCCACCAGATGAGAAACATTCCCAATTATTTGAGGATTGTCTCTGAACCTGGTCTTACCTGGAAAGCACTCTGCTTGGGTGGTCTCTGCTCCTCCAGTGCCGAGTCCTCATCTTCCTCACTGTCCGACTCAAACAAGTAATAATCTCCTGAGTGCAGAACTGTCAGGGACACAAAGAAAACATATATAGGCAATAAGTACTGGGGGAAAAAAAAATAGTGTGCCTCAATCTCTACACACTGTCTTGGCTTTCATTTCTAAGGAGCCATTTCTAATATAACATTAAGCTGAACATATCCTTAATCATGATGTCCGGGACAGCCTGATGAAGTGTGCGTATCCACCTGAAACGCATCATTGTCATACATCATGTAACTGTCAACTCAGATGCTGTTTTACCCTCTGCTAAGCACTTTCGGTGAATAAAGATAGAAGTTTGTTGAGCTGGATTTTCTTCTGTTTTGGTATTGCTCTACGCCTTGACACAGTGTTTCCTGCGCTCCGAACACCTAAGGACGTCTATTACGGTGAGTTAGACTTTTTTTCTAGGTCACCTTAAATACTGATGTGAAATCAGTTTTGCAATATTTTTCTTCATCGTTTCCTTTGACAAGAAATTTATTATCTATATTCTTATTATTCTCACCTATTAGTAGGAAAGTAAGTTTCTTGGTGTATCACCTTGTGTTGTCCCTATAACTACCTGAAGCATGATCTAACCATGGGCGGCTCCAGTGAATCTTCTTTTTGGACGAGACCTTTTTACCACCTTCCTCTCCACCTGGAAATGAACAAAAGAAATGTTTCTTCACGTCACCAGGAGATGTAGACTTCTTAATATAAAAACACTCAATTTTCCTCCAAGCAGGAGCATAACATTTCAAAAACTTATTCAGCTGTCGATCCAATGCCACGTTACTGATTGTACCTGCATTTTCCTGCTCCGTTTCACTTTGCTTCCTTCCTTGATGATAACGCTCTTGTTTGGCTCGAATTCTTTCCATCCTGCAGAGAACAATTGCCGTCCATTAGTAACACTGGTCCAAATAAGAAAAGAATCAATAATAAACCACCTCCTTGTTTCTTTAAGCCTCTCTGTATAATGAATACACGGAGGGACTTAAAAACAAAGTTTTCAAATGGCAGACATCGATGAACTGTAGTCACTGCGAGAATTTGCAGCTGACTGATCATGTAATCCACGGATGGGCAATATGAGAGTGGGACACATGGTTATAGAAAAACATTTAAACCCAGTGACGCCTTAGGGCAGATGTATATAAATGGTCAAACTTTTTTTTCCTCCTACGCCTCATTGGGGGACACAGACTGTGGGTGTTATGCTGCTTGCCACTAGGAGGACACTAAGTAAACACAGAAAAAGTTAGCTCCTCCCCTGCAGTATACACCCTCTCGCTGGCTGGGAATTCCCCAGTTCTTGCTTAGTGTCTGTAGGAGGCACTTGGGTCTGGGTTCAGACCCCACCGTTTTTACTTTATTTTTGAATTTTCTGTAAATTTTTATTTTTTAATTAACGGAGTGAAGGGGGCGACGGTTCCTTTCTACGGCCCGCTCTCCCCCGAACCAACAACAGGCAAGCACGTGGAGTAACCCTTCACGTACCTTTCCTGCGACGAACGGGGCTGATTCCTCTGATGATGGTTCCCATGATGGTTGAACGGATACGAGGGCAAGCGCAACAAGATCGCACAGGAGTGCATGGAGAAGGACCTGAACAGCGCTTTTTCGGATGCCCTGAATCAGCCCCAGAGCTCTCGTCCCCCTACCCAGAGGGAGGACCAATCGAGCATACCTCTTTAAGCTCTCCGTCTCCCTACCCAGAGGGAGGACCGATCGAGCATCCCCCCATTCAAGAACTCCTCCAGCTCTGCTACATCAGCCCAGGAGGAGAAGAATGGACTTCGGCGCTGACTTAGGCACTGGAGTTGAGGTATGGGGTCAGGTCCTGTCCCCGGGAGAAGCGCTGACTTAGCGTCGGCGCACCAGCGCCCCATCGTGGCCCCTCGCGCGCTCAGCATTTTCAGATGGCCCCAGAAATTTAGTCCCCGGCCTGCTAGGCCGCAATTTCAATAGTGCCGCCCCACCCCCAGCGCCTACCGTGGGTAGGCCAAAAATTGAGTGCCCTGCTTTTCCGGCCTACTAGGCCACAATTTGAATAGCGCCGCCCGCGCTATTGCCGCCGCCCCCTCCTCTTGGCGCCTCTCGCTCCTAACGAGACACGCAATTTTAATCTCGGGGGCCATGTCTGTTAACTCTGCTGCAGTTAACCCTTGCAGGAGCAGCCGAATATTGGGCGACGCCACAGGGCCACCGTTTTTCCTCCCGGGGGACATAACACAGGACCGAGGGTAAGCTGCATTTGCCCTCAGATTAAAGCTTAACCACTTCCCGGCACATTCTCTGCAGCTGCATCCAGACTCTGCCGTTAACCCTTTCTGGAGTGCTATGCATCTCTTGAATGAGACTATACGGGCTGTTAATACACCGCGTTTTTAACCGTGTGTACCACTTGCAAGTCTGCCCTACCCAGTGCACAATCTAATCCGTTATGCACGGACCGCACGGCCTGCGCCCAAACTGCGCCCCGATCTGCGCTCCAACGCCCCTCGCAGCGACTGTTGACAGGCTTCCTGAACCTCGTACCCCTGAGTGGGCTGTGCCCTGTCACGGTCGGTGGAGTCTCTGACCCAGGCTATTCTACCTCCGTGAGGACTATTTAAGTCAGGAGCCATACTCGTCCCAGGGATGGTCAGGTCTCTGAAAAAACGGACACATGGCGCGTTCCCTAGTCACGTTCACGCTTCAGCATCAGCGACTCCTGTCTCTCGCTCGCCTCTCCTGAGGTTCACAGCGAGCATGCCTCTGAACTCGTATCTAATGTGTCAGCCCCTCAGGATCCTCCAACTGATCAAGAGTCGCTTGATTCTCTTATAGAATCAGTCAACAGAATTCTGTAGTTGGACGAGGAAATTATTCATAGTCTCATCTATGGAACAAGCGTGTGCGCTGTTATTTACCAGCGTCCAGTAACATAGGGATTGGCCACATAAGATGCTCACTGGGCAAAAGTATACTCTGGCTAAATGCTCCAGACCTATTGAAGGATTGATTACAGTTCCCTCCGGTGAACCTTCCTGTACCGCGTCTTGCTTCTACAACGCTCCTATCTGTTTTCTGAGGGTGCCTCAGTCAGAAACCCCTCCGTCAAAATTGACTACTGCCGTTTAATATTTGGAAGCTTCAGGAGCGGTTTTTGTTTTTTTTCTACATCATCCTTCGTGGCAGTTTAGGTCACCAAGGCAATGGCCGCTTGGGCAGAAGTCCTGATTTTTTCATTCCAGGGCACCAATCTTCTCCGCAGGCAACCACTGTCGCCAGCCAGATGATTCACGCAGCGGTCTTTGTAGTAGACTCTTCTTTTGATACCGCCAATAGCGCGGCTCAATCTGCCGCTAATGCGATCTCCATTAGAAGAGCCCCAGGGCTCCGCGGCTGGTGGGCGCATGCCACATCGAAAAGATTGTTGACTTCTCCCCCCCCTTTCAAAAGGGTCGTCCTTTGAAGAGAGACTAGACCAGCTCATTTCTGATTTTACCAAGGGGGAGAAAGTAAATTCCTTCCTCAGTAAAAGGGCTGTTCGGCTGTTTCACAACCAACAGCCGACACGTTTTCGATCTTCTCGCATAATACGGACCTAACCGTTCTTGGAAACCCAGGCCTAGGGATTCTGGATCTGGGGGAGCCAGATCTCATACATCTACCCAATGACGTCAATTGGGTCAGGAGGTTGGTGTTCTTCGGATACAATATAGAATTTCTTCTCCCCTTCAACCCGGGGGTCTTGCTTTCCTTTTCCCCCCCAAGAGAAAGACAAGAGTCTTCCTTCAGGCTGTTCAGGCTCTAATAAAGGATGGAGTCATCATTCCAGTCCCCCTTCACGAAAGGTTTAGGTTTTTTTATTCAGACCTTTTTTGTGGTTCCAAAAGAGGACGGGACCATGCGACCCATTCTGGATCTCAAATTGTTAGATCAGTTTCTCAAAGTACGGTGATTCCGAATAGAAGCTCTCCCATCAGCGAATAGAAGCTCTCCCATCAGTTGTCGCTTCTATGGAAAAGGGGAGAGTTCCTAGCATCCACCGACATCAAGGACGCTTACCTTCACGTTCCGATCTGCCCGTCCCTTCAGGAGTTCCTGTGTTTTGCAACTCATGAGAAACACTTCCAGTTCTTGGCTTGTCCTTCGGACTCGCCACCGCTCCCAGGGTTTTTACCAAGGTCATGGCGGCTGTCATGGCCATTCTTCACTCTCCAAGAGTGGTAGTGTTACCGTATCTGGACGACCTGCTCATCAAGGGTCAGTCCCTTCCAGCCCGTGAGGAATCTGTGGATAACAGTAGATAGACTGTGAAAGGTCTTTCCCAGGACCGGCTCGCACTTCCCGCGAGTTCACCACCCTCCCTCAGGAGAGACCCAAGCCTTACAACAAGCAACGTGATCTCTTTTTCGACCAGTTTCTCACGCCATCCGTTTCACCATGGGAGTTCTCGGAAGGATGGTGACAAAGATGGAAGCAGTTCCGTTTTCCACCGTTCCACCTCAGTCCTTTACAACATGCGTTGCTGTTAGCTTGGAACGAGAACCTGTTCTCCCTGGATCGTCGGATTCCTCTGTCCCTGCGGGACAGGCAAGCCCTCAGGTGGTGGACACTGAGGTCCTCCCTGAATCAAGGGAGGTCTTTACCCCCACTAAGATGGTTGGTAGTAACCACCGACGCAAGTCTCCTCAGCTGGGGTGTGGTCTCCCATTGCCACACGGCACAGGGTCATTGGTCAGCCTGAGAGTCACGTCTCCCCATTAACATTTGGTGACACGAACAATCACATTAACTCTACGGAGTGTCCACCTCACCCCATCGGGTCTCAATCCGACAACGCCACGGTTGTAGCATATATCAACCACCAGGGAGGAACCCGGGACAGGATGGCCATGCACGAAGTGAGTTACATCTTCTATGGGGCCGAGACCAACCATTCGCCCATCTCAGCAAGCCACATCCCGGGCTTGGAAAATTGGGAGGCAGATTTTCTCAGTCACCAAGGCATTGCCTTGGGGAAGTGATCTCTTCATCTGGAAATCTTTCAGCAGATTTGTCTTCATTGAGGGACCCCGGATGTGGATCTCATGGCCTCAAGACTGAACAACAAGGTTCCTCGGTTCGTTCCCCGATCGCGCGATCCATGCGCCATCGGAGCGGACGCTCTAGTTCTGCCATGGCACTGTTTCCGGCTCCTGTACATCTTTCCCCTCTTCCCTTGCTTCCGAGGGTCATCAAGAAGATAAGAGCAGAGGGAGTACCAGTGATCCTAGTCGCGCCAGATTGGCCGCGCCGAGCATGGTATGCAGAACTAATACAACTGGTCGCTGACGTCCCCTGGCAACTTTCAGATCGTATGGACCTACTCTCGCAGGGCCCGATTTACCACCAGAGCTCCGAGGACCGGTCTTTGACGGCGTGGCCGTTGAATCCTGGTTTTTAACTCAGGCTGGGTTCTCTCACGTCGTGATCTCCACCATGATTGGTGCTAGGAAGCCTGTGGTCATGCGCATATATCACCGCACCTGGATAACCTTCTTTTTCATGGGCAAGGTTCATGGTCAATCACCTCTAGTGTTTTCCATTCTGGCCATATTGGAATCCCTTCAATCTGTATTTCGATCAAGCCTCGTGCTTTGCTCGCCCAAGGGCAAAATTTCAGCCTTGTCAGTGCTTTCCCAATTTGTCACCAGGCTTCAAGTCAAGACGTTCATTCAAAGAGTTTTCAATGTGGCGTCTCCTTATAGAAGGCCACTCATGGGGCCTTACCCTGGTTCTCGGGGCCTTCCTTTTCGGACTGCTGTAGGACGTGCCACTGACCCTCCTCTCTTGGAAGGTGGTCTTTCTAGTGGCAACTACGTCAATCAGACGAGTTTTGAAATTGTCAGTCCTGTCCTGCCGTTCTCCTTTTCTACATTTTCATCAGGAGAAGGTAGTTCTCAGGATGTCCCCATCCTTCCTGCCCAAGGTCCTCTCCTCTTTCCATCTCAACGAGGAATTTGTTTTGCCTTCCTTTTGTTCCGGCGCCAGTCCATCGCATCAAGAAGGCCCTCCATACCGTGGATGTGGTTAGGGCGCTGAAACGGTACACTTCGCGGATGGTTCCCTTCCACAAGTCAGATGCCCTGTTCATGCTCCCAGAGGGGCATAGGAAAGGTCAAGTCGCGTCATAAGCAACGCTAATGGCGATTCAGGAATCCTACCGTGTCAGCAACGCGCCTGTCCCAGATGGGATTAAGGTGCACTCTACCAGGTCAGTGGGCGCCTCTTCGCCCATTTGGCACCAGGTCTCGGCAGACCAGGTCTGCAAGGCTGCGACTTTGTCCAGTCTGCATACTTTTTACAAGAAATTACGAAATTCATTCTCAGGCCTCTCCGCGAAGCTGCGACTTGGTCCAGCAGTTTGCCTACATTTACAAACATTGCCTAATTCATTCTCAGGCTTCTGCGAATGCAGCTCTCGGCAGACGCAGCCTGCAATTGGCAGTACCACGGGTTAACTCAGTGGTACATGGGGTATTAGCAGAAGTATGCTCCCCACCCAGGGACTGTTTTAGGCCGTCCCACGGTCTCTGTGTCCCCCAATGAGGCGTAGGAAAAATAGGGATTTTTGTGTACTCACAGTAAAATCCTTTTCTCCGAGCCAATCATTAGTGGACACAGCACCCACCCTGTTTGGCCTATTGGCTCACTGTAGCATTTTTATGTTTTGACAGTGTTATGATTGTCATTCGTTTAATACTCCTACTGCTTTTTTCACCGACCTGGGGAATTCCCAGCCAGAGAGAGGGTGTATACTGCAGGGGAGAAGTTAACTTTTTTCTGTGTTTACTTAGTGTCCTCCTAGTGGCAAGCAGGATAACACCCACAGTCTCTGTGTCCCCCAATGATTGGCTCGGAGAAAAGGATTTTACGGTGAGTACACAAAAATCCCTATTTTACTTTGCCCATAGCAATCAATTGCAGGGCAGCTTTTATTTGTCTAATGATCATGAACAATGATGGGACGCTGTCGGCAACAAGGACAACTTTACAGCTCTCCCCTATAGATGGTAAATGAGGACATCTTTTGCCCATTGCATTGTCAAATATATTGGCCACTTACTGTTTCTTGAGCTGACCAAGTGATCGTTTCTCTGTGTCTTGGCGGAAATCCATGTTTTTCCTGATACTGGCCATAAAAAGCTCAAATCCTCTACAAAGAAAAGATTTTTTTTACATAAAAAAAATGGAAGATATCCATCTTTCTGCAATATTTTTATACACTTTGTACCAGGAAATAGATTTAAATCTGTTTTATATAGTATGCAGGGGGGAAAAAAATATCAGACCTGGAGGCCTGCAGGGAGGAAGCGCGGAGGTCAGAGACAACGTGCAAGAAGTAGGAGCTGAGGAAGACTCTTCTCTGCAGAAGAAGAAAGAAAAAGCAAATGCTGTCCCAGATGATCCCGGCTTCTTCCACAGGCAGTGGGCAGTCATGACCTTTGTCGATTTCCCTGGCTAGAGGCAGAAATGGGGGAGGTAGTAAATGGCAAATCATACATTATTATGACAAATAAATGGCCGTAGAATGTTCCTTCTGATTTGGTCTCTACCTCTGACCTCTCTTTATTAATCTACGTGTTATTAGAAATCACAGTTCTGCAGAATTTACAGCTACAATCCCAAGCTATCAATGTCATAGCTTGCTTTGTGATTTGTATTTCATCAATCATTACCCCCAAAACAGCTTACTGCATTTCTAATATGTTAGGAATGTGTCTACCGGAACATTTGTTGGCGATTTTCAACAGAATTTTAAATACAGCTCTGGAGTATAACACATGCTGTAATGCCAAATTTACAGTTACTCAACTTATCTCAATTATTTTTTGCATCTAAAAGGCAGCTATAAATTTTCATTAGAGTTGGTGCGAATCGATCGATGGTCCGTCGGCCACGGCAATAATCTTCTGCTGCTGGATGGCATCACTGGCTCTTCTGTTGATTTGCCGGCCTGGAGCGATGTCGCAGGTGCCAAGCCGGTTAAATCAAAAGAGGATCTGGGGATGCAGTTGGTTAGGAGTAGGTTATCGTAGTTCCTGTCCAGATTATTGATGTGGCTGATGGACCGGGTCTTGCAAATTGATTTGCACCAACTTTATTGTTAATAGTTTTTTTCCTACTGATGTAGCCTCCACATTGTGCTTAATATAAATCCATGTGCAAAACCTGCTAGAAACCACAGGTTAATTCCAAGAGACATTACCAACTGCAAAACCAAAAATATAGTAAAAAAAAGTATCAGCATAGTATAGCAAGGACCAGAGAATGGTAAAAATGCTTGGCATCATTTACAGGAACAGACGGAATGACGAAAAGCTCATCTCAGATCTTGGTTTAGAGACATGGAAGTGATATGTCCCATGTTGTATTTTTGTTCTGTAGTTGATTTAACCATTCAGAAATTTATCTGGCACTAAGTTCAGAAATCTTTGTTAATTCAAGAATGCAGTGGCTAATAATTTGACTTTACAATTGCATTAGGCCTGTGATGAATTCTACACTCCAGGCTTAATCGGTGGTACTCACGATTGTAGTAGCCCTTGACGGTGCACACCAGGCTGAACAGCTGTATTACCCAGCAAAAGTTGTTCTGCATTTGCTGGATGAAGACACAAGACAAGAGCTGGAAAAAAAAAAGAGGGGTATGAGTTAAGAGATTAAGGGAGAAATTAAGGAAAAAAAAAAAAAAAGGCAACTAATAAAGCAATCTGCATACACCATAAAGGCAGTGCGACAGATCCAATTTCCATCCATTTTTACCATCTGTGTTGCATAGTTTTTCTAATATGCAAGAATTTTGGTAAAAAAAAAAAAAGATGCTTTTTTTTCTTTTTAAACCTTTGCTGATTTTTTAACCTTCTTATTAAAAACAAAGCCACACACCTAGAAGTTTCTGGCTAAAGTGTTATTCTTACCGACAACAGATTCTTGGACAGTATGACGGTAATGTTATAGATGATCAGACAGTCCCATAGCACCAGTCTGGCTTTCACAGGCTTCTGGAGGAGTGCCATGCCAAAGAGGAGGAGGTAAAAGCAGGACATCAGGTAACCAAGTCCAAAAACGCTGATCCGAGTGGCTCCGGTGATGAATACAATCGCCAAGACAAACCAGAACAGGAAACGGAAAACCACCACCTTCACCATGTCCAGATAGGACCTGTAATAAGAAATATTAGGGTTCATTGACCGATGGTGTTCTAGAAGAAGGAGCAGACTTTATGCACTCACATGTCCTTTAATACTAATCCACAGGCAGCATTTTGTCATCCATATTATTACCAAAAGTCTCAGCTGACCTGAACAAACAGCATTATATATACACCTGATGCTGTTAGGTCGGGCCAACATTTCTACACTGGGCTCATTACATGACAAAAATTCCTTCAGTGAGAACCGATCAAAATTCCCAAAGTTTTAAAAGGAATATTCTGGACCAATCAGATACACTGTGTGGTATTTAGTAAAACAGGATTTTTAAGTTGCTTACCGTAAAATCTGTTTCTCGGAGCCTTCATTGGGGGACACAGAGACCATGGGGGTGTATGCTGCTGCCACTAGGAGGCTGACACTATGCACAAAAAAGGTTAGCTCCTCCTCCGCAGTGTACACCCCACCGACCGGCAGGGAATTCCTCAGTTAGTGAGAAAGCAGTAGGAGAAGCAACAGAATAGATTGAAAAACAGAACAGACAACTCAACTGTAAATAACCAACAAACATAAGGACAGGAGTTGTAGAACTTGGGAGGGTGCTGTGTCCCCCAATGAAGGCTCCGAGAAACAGATTTTACGGTAAGCAACTTAAAAATCCTGTTTTCTCGTTCGCCTTATTGGGGGACACAGAGACCATGGGACGTCCCAAAGCAGTCCCTGGGGTGGGAAACAAACTTCCATCAGGCCAGCGGACTCACCACCTCCGCCTGCAGAATCCTTCTACCTAGGCTGGCATCCGCCGAAGCGTAGGTGTGGACTCTGCAGCATTTCACAAACGTGTGAACCGATGAGCAGGATGCAGCTTTGCAAAGCTGCAGCACAGAAGCTCTGTGGCGTACCGCCCAGGAGGCACCCACTGCCCGAGTAGAGTGGGCCCTGATCCCGGAGGGGCTCCGCGACGCTTAACTCGGTAGGCTTCCAAAATTGCCGATTTGATCCAGCGAGCAACAGTGGCCTTTGACGCCGGGAGACCTTTCCGCGCCCCGTCTGGAATAATGAAAAGCGACTGTCTTTCGGAAGGGAGTCGTCCTAGACAGATAGACCCTTATCGCCCTAACCAGATCCAGCTTGTTGAAGGACCGCTCTCGGGAATGAGCGGGACTCGGACAGAAGGACGGCAGAACGATCTCCTCCTTGAGGTGAAACGAAGACACCACCTTCGAATGGAAAGAGGGCGGAGGCTGTAGAACCACCTTATCATGGTGAAGTACCAGGAAGGGAGATTGGCAAGAAAGAGCTGCCAATTCCGACACGCGCCGGACGGAAGTGATGGCCACCAGAAAGGCTACCTTCCAAGAAAGGAGAGAAAGGGAAATATCTCTGATAGGTTCAAAGGGAGGACCTTGCAGAACCCCTAGAACCAGATTAAGGTCCCATGGATCCACGGGCGCCCGGTACGGCGGAACTGTGTGAGCCACGCCCTGAAGAAAGGTCTTGACCTGAGGACAGGAAGCCAACGTCTTTTGAAACAAAATGGACAGTGCCGAAACCTGACCTTTCAAGGAACTGAGGGTAAGCCCCGCATCCAGTCCTGCCTGAAGAAACGCTAGGATTGAAGGGAGCGAAAAAGACATGGGCGCGAAGCCATAGGACTCACACCAAGTGAAATAGGCCTTCCAAGTACGGTAGTAGATCTTGGAAGAAGATGGCTTTCTGGCTCGGATCATGGCCTGAATTACTTGGTTGGAAAATCCTGCTTGTTTCAAAACCTCGGTCTCAACAGCAACGCCGTTAAAATGAGCGGCCGAGAATTGGGGTGGCAAATCGGACCTTGAGACAGCAGATCTGTTCTGCCTGGAAGCTTCCAGGGGGCGTTTGCGAGAAGGTTGACAATGTCCGCGAACCAAGACCTTCTGGGCCAATTCGGGGCAAGGAGAATGACTGGAATTCCTTCTGCCTTGATCTTCTTCAACAG
Source organism: Dendrobates tinctorius (assembly GCF_039654945.1). Classification (NCBI taxonomy): domain Eukaryota; kingdom Metazoa; phylum Chordata; class Amphibia; order Anura; family Dendrobatidae; genus Dendrobates; species Dendrobates tinctorius. The sequence continues at coordinate 18,414,291 of NW_027361677.1, forward strand.
CTTGGGCAGAAGAGGCAGGGGAGGGAACAGGTAGGGGAGTTCGAACTGCGACCAAGGAACGGCCAGAGTGTCGGCGCCCACTGCCAGAGTGTCTCGAGACCTGGAAACAAACTGTGGGACTTTCCTGTTGAGGCGAGACGCCAGGAGGTCTACGTCCGGGGTGCCCCACCGACGGAAGAGCAGAAGAAACACCTCCGGATGTAGGGACCACTCCCCCGCCGCGAGGCCCTCCCGGCTGAGAAAATCGGCGGTCCAGTTGTCTACGCCGGGAATGTGTACCGCGGAGATTGTCGGAACGGAGATCTCCGCCCAAAGAAGAATCTTGGACACCTCCGCCAGAGCTGAGACACTCTGTGTCCCCCCTTGGCGGTTGACATACGCCACCGCTGTGGCATTGTCTGAATCCGGACAGACAGTCCCTTGAGGAGTTTCTCACAGTGAACGAGAGCCAGATGGATCGCTCGAATCTCTAGGACGTTGATCGGCAGAGCTGAATCCCGATCCGACCATCGGCCCTGAACCGTGTGGTTGCGGAACACTGCCCCCCCAGCCGAGGAGACTGGCATCTGCTGTTACTATCTGCCAGTGAATGGGAAGAAAGGAACGACCCGATAGAATGAGAGGCGACGTCAACCACCAGTTGAGGGACCGCTTGATCCGGTATGAAAGATGAACAGGGCAATCCAGGGACAGAGGCGATCTGTTCCACCTCGACAGAATGGCCTGCAGGAGAGGTCTGGCGTGAAATTGGACAAAGGGAACTGCCTCTATCGCCGCCACCATCTTTCCCAGGACCCTCATGGCTTTACGGAGGGACGGGAGTCGTGTGATCTGCAGCGATCGTACTTCCTGCTGCAGGGAGAGAATCTTCTCTTGTGGGAGAAAGACCCTTGACCGACGAGTGTCGAACCGTAGGCCGCCTAGAAAGACCAGAGGTTGGGTAGGAATCAGAGAGGACTTTTTCCTGTTGATGATCCACCCGAAATTGGAAAGAGTGTCCAGGACGATTGACAAACTTTGGTGAGCCTGTTGAAATGAGGGAGCTTTGATCAGAATATCGTCGAGGTACGGGAAAAGAACGAGACCTCTGACCTTCAATGAAGCCAACAACGCAGCCATGATCTTAGTGAAGACTCTGGGAGCGGTGGCAAGACCGAAGGGCAGTGCGACGAACTGGTAGTGGTGCTGCCGAATCGCGAGACGCAGTAACTTCTGATGTCCGGAGAAAATTGGAACATGTAAATAGGCATCTTGGATGTCTATTGAGCACATGAATTCCTGCTCCTCCATGGAAGCGATGACCGAGCGAAGCGACTCCATGCGGAAGTGGCGAAGGCAGACCCTCTTGTTGAGCGGCTTGAGAACCAAGATGGGTCGAGCTGCGCCGTTTTTTTTTTTTTTGTTTTGTTTTGTTTTTTTTCGGCACTACAAACAGGTTCGAATAGAACCTTGTGAAGCGCTCCGATTCGGGAAAGGGCACAATCACCCCGGAACTGAGGAGAGAGGCGATAGCCGTAGAGAACCCAGAGATCAAGGCTGGATCTTTTGGAGGCTGGGATTCGAAGAAACGATCCCGTGGAAGAGAGACGAACTCTATCTTGTATCCTGAGGATACGACCTCCCTGACCCAAGCTTCCTCTACGGAGGCCAGCCAAACGTCCCTGAAGGAAGCCGATCTCCCAATTGGAAGGACCCCTCGAGTGCCCGACGATAGTCATGCTGAAGTAGACCGTCCAGATCTAGATCTGGACGGTCTGCCCTGGGAAGAGTGGGATCACCAGGAAGGAGTGGGTCTGAAGGAAACTTTCTATCCTGGCGAGCCTGCGGTCTCTGATGGTTGGAGTTGTCTGCCGTATTGAAACAGCGGAAAGCCCGAAAGGGTCGAAACTGACGCCTTAGTGGAGGACTGCGAGGCTTGGACTGAGGGAGGAGTGAACTCGTGCCTCCAGAGGTGTCCTTAATAATCTGGTCCGATTGGGACCCAAAGAGGCGCACCCCCTGAAAAGGCAGGTTAGTGAGGGACTTTTTAGAAGACAAGTCCGCTTGCCAGGCCTTTAGCCAAATTGTACGTCGAATTGCAACTACGTTGCTTGACGCCTGAACTGCGCAGGATGCGGCATCCAAGGAAGCGGCATCCAAGGAAGCGGAAAGAAGATAGACCCCCGCATGGAAGATCTGATTGGCGAGATCGGCCAAACGCTCCGGTTGCGCTTTATCCAAGATGCCCTGACGAAGGTAGTCTGCCCACGTGGCTATGGCCTTTGCTGCCCAGGAAGAAGCCAAGCTTGGACATACCGCCGCTGAAGCCGCTTCGAAGGCAGACTTCGCCAGGGATTCTATAATCCTGTCATTAGAATCCTTTAGGGACGCCACACCTGAAAGCGGGAGAACCGTATTATTGGAAAGCCTGGACACGGGCGGATCCACCGAGGGAGAAGCAGACCAGTTGTCCGTGAGCTCCTTAGCGAATGGATAGAGTACGCCGAGACGCTTTCCTCTTTGAAAGCGTCTGGTCGGATCCTCTCTTTCCCTGGTAAAAATCTTTCCAAACTCGGAATGGAAAGGAAATACCCTGGAGGGAGTTTCTGCCCGTCTGAACGAAACCTCCTGATCTGAGGATTTCGCAGGGGAGTCAGCAATATCGAAGGTATGATGGATCGCTGCAATGAGGTTCTGCACTGTGAACTTCATGTTTGCATCCTGGTCTGAATCCAGCTCTAAAATCCCCTCAGATGACCTGTCCGAAAGCGCTTCACCTGACTCGGGAGAGGAGGCCCGAGTGGGAGGCTGCTGAGAAGGGCTATGCGGTGAGATGGGGCGAGGAGAGGATTCCGGCTGGGTCTTTTGCGACTAACGCTGGCTGACTCAGATGGAATAACTTGGGACCTGCTTGGCCCTGCCGAAGAGTCCAGGGGCAACGTATCCAGAACGGTCACCAGGGACTGAGACACCTTGGTGAGGTCTGCCACTGATTGAGATAGAGAGGAGGCCCAGCCAGGCGTGGGGGGGTTCACCCTCACCTGGGGCAGTAGATGGCCCCTGGATGGCGTCAGGCTGAAGTTAGACATAGTGAAAAGCTGAGGTAGTGCCGGAAGGTTGGGGGACAGAGGGCGGAGAAGGGTCAGTCTGCAGTGCAGAGCTACTCACGGTCCGGTGTCCCCAGAAGCGATGCTCTGCGACCTGTCAGTGGATGCGGGTCAGATCGAAATCCGGCCGACAGACCACCTGAGCGAAAAACCAGCTGGCAGATGGTGATATCCGGTGACGAGCTGGTGTCCGGCTGACAGGCTGGGAAAATGGCGCCTGCCTGAGAAAGAGCGTGCGTCCAGGAGAGGAGGGAGGGCGGAGCACACCACAGGGTTAAAACTCTCTGCCCTCTGGCCAATAGCAGGCTGGGCAGGTGAAGGACAGGCGGTGGGAGGGCCTGGGAAGAGCGGGAGAGAAGCCCGCTTAGAAGAAAGGGGCGGGGGGCGGGGCCGCGACGCTGCGGTAGGCCCGAACTAAAGCCGGGGCCTAAATTAGTTGCGGCGGCCGCCTGTCAGCAGGGGGTCGGCGCGGAGGTCGGAAAAAGGACGCTGTGTCCAAGGGAAGAAGGAGAGGAAGAGGCCCTGTACTCCCTGTCCCCAGAAAGGGGGGAGGGAAGGGGGGAACGCGGGGGCCAGCAATATGGAGCATGGTGTGCCTATGGGCGTAGGGCGACTGCGAGCGACCGCAGCGCCCGCTCCCTGTGCCATTGAAGAGGCGCACCCCCTGTCCGTCGGGAATGGGCAGGCAGGTAAATAAAAATAAAAAATCCATACTCACCCATCCCCGATCCGTTACCTGGGACTGAAGAACTCCTGCGTCTCATCCAACCGACAGGCTCTGGTAGGCGAGTGGGAGGGAGACTGGCGACAAGGACCCCTGGAGTCGCTGGCACGTCTTGGTGTCGGCGTCCGTCTGGCTGGTCCTGCCGCGGAGAACTGCAAGGATACGGGGTGGCAGTACACGCCGTACTCGCAGACTCCATGTGGGAGAACAGATGTGACTTTTCACTCAGTATCACTCCCGTAGAACCTGTAAAGGAACGACGCACGACGAGGTAGATAGGGGTCTATTGAAAGACCCGTGTCCACCTCCTACTGACACTAAGCTAAACTGAGGAATTCCCTGCCGGTCGGTGGGGTGTACACTGCGGAGGAGGAGCTAACCTTTTTTGTGCATAGTGTCAGCCTCCTAGTGGCAGCAGCATACACCCCCATGGTCTCTGTGTCCCCCAATAAGGCGAACGAGAAAGGGGCTATGGTGGGGGAGACGGGTGCATGACCCGCTTTATGAATTATTTTTTTTTGCAGTGGTGTCACGCGCCGATTCCTCATGTAAAACCCAAAATTACTAATTTACTGGGAGTTTTGCTTTACTGGATGACAGGTTAAGGATCTCACCGACAGTTGATGAAGTTTGGGGCCAAGTTGGGTCTGTCCCCGGGAAATTCTATCTGCTCGGTGTTCTCCCCGGCCACGGTGTACCACTCCTCCTTCTTTTCGTTAACAAATACTTTCCACTGTTGGGACACACACAGCAGCAGGAGAAAGTCACCTGCAATAGAAGAAGGTCAGCAGTATAAAAATAAAGAATGTTGGAGAAGACAACCTGGAGCATAAAAGGAACAATAGAAATTGGCAGAACTTCAAGGAACTATGGCCTCCTCCTGTTTTATTGGCTTGGACACTGAATAGTCAAAACTCACTTTGAAGTGTACTGATCCTCTGGTTACAAAGAGGGGGGTAAACCTGCCGATTCCTAAATACACATAGGCCGGATATGTTCTGTATTCCAAAAGGATGAAGGGGATACTGAATGCACAAAGTGGACACCGCAAGGGCTCGTGATGGAAACAGATCTGGAACATGCTCATTTATTAAGTAAAGAAAGTCTCCATTGCAGATGAAACATGCGAGGAAAGGAACAAGGGATTTAAGCAAACTAAGTATAAGTAGATAGAAAGAGTGGTCTAATAAAAAAAGGGGTCTCAGATACCCTGCTCTGATGGCGCCACGAGTGATGGTTGTTTTGGAACTCCCATACATCTAAATGGAGCGTGCTTCACATACATGTCCATGGTCCTCAACAAAAGTTGACACATGGGATTAGGGGGCAACTCTGCTCTGAAAATAAGCGAGACTTCCACCAATTGAATATTTATGGCGCATCTTTTGGATAGGTCATAGCGCAGGAGTAAAGCTGTCTAAGATATCAATGCCACTTCTGCACGGTCCAACGCAGAACATGATGGATTGATTCAGGTTTTATCAATGTTCTCGTGGGTCTACACTTTACAGACACTTCTGGAGCCGGTTGGGATGTGGACATTGATGAGAGATAATAAGCGTTACTTGACAGTAGCAAGTACACCTTTGGTTATACATTCAGCGACCTAACTTACTGATTAGGTTGGTAGCGTTGGGAGGAGTGTAGAAGTCTGGAAGATACATCCATTTTATCAAGGCAGAGTTGACAGGAACAAATTTATCCCATCTCCAGGGATATTCTGTCAGTGAATACATAAAAAAAGGACATGTTAACGACTGCCATAGGATGTTTTAGGATGCCGTATGGCAGAACCGTACTTACCAATGCAGAGCACAGGCGGTATACCCAGACACAGCACGTACTGCCAGAGGAGGAAGAAGATAAGAAACAAGCAGTACTTCGGCCACACTTTTGCTATCTTCGCTCTCTGTCGCCGGGTCAAGATTACAATCAGCCAGCAACCGTGGAAGATAACCATGAAGTTCATACGCTGACCGATTACATTCACGGTTAAGAGGAAGCAGATCTGAGATTGCAAAGAAAAAGATATAAGATAAGTACAGAAAAAAAAAATGGTCATGAGACCGAGCTGCGATAAGGCACAGCCATACCTCCAGGCCAAATTTATAGAAGAAATAGTTAATAAAATATTTGATGCAGTTGAGTAGACTTTGATCGAGATGTTCTCGCCACACGTCCGGGAACACGGTCTGGTTTCGCGGTACCTCCAGTTGGTATCGCTTACGATAAAAGGTTTGATGGCGGTACACGATGGCCTCAAACGTCAGCAAAACAAGGACCTGTAAGTGATTCTGTGGACACAAGAATATGTAAAAAAAAAAATGTAGTTAAAGTTTTACAGAAAATATGTAAACAGATATTTCAGGATGGTTCTCCAGAGATGCTTCCCACTTTGTGTAATGGAGGGTTATTCCTGTGTACAAAAATTATCACCTATACAATAGGGTATAATTTTTAGACTGGTGTGGCAGAATCGCCAGAATGGGGCACTTCTGTGCCTCGGGCACTCCTAGTTAATATGTGATAATGGATAGGTAATCATTTGGGGTCACAGAAGTACATTGGGAAAGTAATGTCTCTAGTATAGAATATATGTTTATATAAAATGTAATTTTAAGAGAAAAAGAAAAGTTCTAGTCTAAGTTTTATTAAGGATGGGTACCTGGATGTATCCTAAATTTGGATGACCTTTGCGAATCCCAAACCAATTAGCGGGATCAACTGGTCCACGGTACAATACGGAGTCTTGGATCTCTTCCTCCAGGAGATTGGTGCCGTTGGGAAGTGGCTAAACGATAAGAATTAAAAATTAGCTGAATCAATTATCTTGGATGTGTCCTGACCACCGTTTATTTCAGAAATATTAATATACAGATTTTCAATAAGGAAAACCAACATGATAGAAGTAAAGAAACGTCACTTTGCACTTTACTTGTAAAACAGATTTGTGGTCTTTATGCCTAATCCTTATGAACAGCTGATTGAAGGGGCCTCAATGCCATGGTAAGTACCTTGCCCCCTCCATTTTTTTTTTTTTTTTTTTTTTAGCCGGCACAGTTCAGCATTCCCTTCAATAAGCAAATTGCCCCAGGCATCAGAAGTTAAACCTCAAATCAGAGGGGGCCGAGGAACGGATCTGGTAGATCAACGGAGCAGAATTTCGGGCCACTGTGCCACCATCATCCCCTTTATATAGTAGCAGAGTACACCAGCTTGCACTCACCTGTGTGCAGTTCACAGAGTAGTCCTCGGGGCTCACTATGGTGAGCTGATACAGCATCTTACACACAATGATTATGGACGTCCAGATGGTACAGAGGCAAGAAGCCATGTGGTGGAAGCGAGAAAACGGAACAGCGAATGCCCACAGGATCACAAAGAGGAAATTCATTACAGTTACCTGATGAAAAGAAAAGACGACGTTTACTTGTTCTGTAGCACCAGCGATAAGAAGATGTAAATTTCTTATTAAGTTCTGCTCACCTCCTGCAGGGCCACCCAAACGCTGTACAGGGCCACGAGCTTCATCACATGGAGCTCAAGGAGCCGCCACAGGAAAACTTGCACCTGGTGCAGAAGCTCCGAAAACTTGTAGAAAAGCACCGTGAGACGCTGGGCGACCAAATCCCACTTGCTGAGGGTCACTAACAAATGAGGGGATCGTTAAAAGGGGTACTCCCATCTCAAAGATCCTATCCCAGTATGTAATAGGTGTAATAATAGCAAATACATCCAATTAGAAAGGTAGTATAGTTCTTCTGATTCGCTATGCTGCTTACCCCATGTACAGGGCATTGTAGTAGCTTAGCTATCCGTGATTACAGCCATTCATGTGACAGTTAGCTGTTACCACGGATACCTTATCTACGGTACTGCCCTGCACATGGGGTAAGTGCAGGTACGGCCTGGGGCTGAAATTCAGTCCTGGCATTTGAAATCACACAGGCCCATGTTGTCCTCGTCCCCATGAACCAGATGGGATACATTACTAATATTACCCTGGATGGAGGAAAGGAAGATTTTCTACAAGACCAATATTTCTAATGATACCTGTGGCCTGCTGGGGTCAGTGATGGGAGTCAGCGACTTTGTGCTCCATCACAGCTCTTAACAGTATGGGAACCTGAGAACACCGATTCTGATAACAACATAGCAGACAAGGCAGCCCACGACCAGACAGGACTTTCAGGCATTTTCCAGAATTGCCAGTCCGACCCCGTTTTCTACTTCTCTTTAGAAATTGAAATCAATGAACAGATTGGTTAGATGTGTTGGGCGGCTATGTCTGTTTTTCCTGATCTTCCCATAGGTGCCAGATGTCATATAGATGACTTACCAAGAGGTGTGGACTCAGGCAATATTATGGCCCAGTGGTTAGCGCTGCTGCTGTCCAGTGCTGGTGCCCTGGGTTCAACTCTGACTGAGGACAATGAGATTCCTCCTCTCAGGTGTATTTTAGTAATTGTAATGGAACCTGCTCTAGTTTTTTCTGACCTTCCCATAAATGCTGAGAGTCCTATTAATGATCTGGCCAGAACTAAACTCTCGGGCAGCATAGTGGTTAATGTGGTTACCTCCACTGTCATCCTACACTTGGGTCCTTAGTTCAACTCTGACTGAGGTGAATGAGATTTCTCCTCTCATACACATCTTAGAAAATGAAGCCAGAGACCTCAAATGAAACCTGCTCTTGCTTTTCATGACCTGTCGGTTGGTACTGATAGATATATTGATGACCTAGCCAGCAGGTAATGCTGTGGTGGCTCTGGATAGCTCCCTTACCTTTCAATGCTTGGATCCTTGGTTCTACTCTGACTGAGGTTAGCATAATTCCTCCTCACAGGTCTACTTTAGAAATTGCAAACAGACCTGCTCTAGTTTTTCCTGATCTTCCCATAGGTGCTGGTAGTAATATCAATGACTTTGCCAAAGGATATCTTCCGAGCAGCACGGTGGCCCAGTGGAAAGCGCTGGTGATTTGCAGCATGGGAGTCCAGGGTTCAAATCCTACCATGGATGACATCTGCAAGGAGTTTGTTCAATTCTGACTGAGGTCTGAGTAATTCTACCTCTCAGTTTTACTTTAGAAATTGCAAACAGACCTGCTCTAGTTTTTCCTGATCTTCCCATTGGTGCTGGTAGTAATATCAATGACTTTGCCAAAGGTTATCTTCCGAGCAGTACAGTAGCCCAGTGGAAAGCGCTGGTGCTTTGCAGCATGTGAGTCCAGGGTTCTAATCCCACCATGGATGACATCTGCAAGGAGTTTGTATGTTCTCCCTGTGCTCAGGTGGTCTGCCACCCATGCTCCAAAGACATACAGGTAGGGGCTATTGATGGTGTTACCTGTGCAGCATCCAGGAGGGCTGCTTGCCCCCTTCATTGGGCAAGTATCCCCAGTCCTTATTGGATGAATGTGCTGATACATGTGATTGGCTTGTATATAAGCAGCTCAGGTGCACCTGAGCTGTCACCCTTTTTTTTTTAAAAAGTCTTGCGTTAAAACTTTTGTAAAAAAAAAAAGTGACAGCTCAGGTGCACCTGAGCTGCTTATATACAAGCCAATCACTTGTATCAGCACATTAATCCAATAAGGACTGGGGCTACTTGCCCAATGAAGGGGGCAAGCAGCCTTCCTGGATGCTGCACAGGTAACACCATCATTAGCCCCTACCTGTATGTCTTTGGAGCATGGGTGGCAGACCACCTGAGCACAGGGAGAACATACAAACTCCTTGCAGATGTCATCCATGGTGGGATTAGAACCCTGGACTCACATGCTGCAAAGCACCAGCGCTTTCCACTGGGCTACTGTACTGCTCGGAAGATATCCTTTGGCAAAGTCATTGATATTACTACCAGCACTTATAGGAAGATCAGGAAAAACTAGAGCAGGTCCATTTACAATTTCTAAAGTACAACTGAGAGGAGGAATCTCCTTGTCCTCAGTCAGAGTTGAACCCAGGGCACCAGCGTTGGATAGCAGCAGTGCTAACAACTAACTGCACCATCATGCTGTCTGAGAACTAGCCTTTGGCTAAGTAATCTATATGAATCTCAGCACCTAAGGAAAGGTCAGAAAAAACTAGAGCAGGTCCATTTGCAATTTCTAAAGTAGACCTGTGAGGAAGAATTATTCTAACCTCAGTCAGAATTGAACTAAGGACCCAAGCATTGAAAGTTAACCACACTAACCACTGAGCTGCCTGGGAATTACCTGATGGCTAGCTCATCAATATGCCTATCAGTACCCACCGACAGGTCATGAAAAGGAAGAGCAGGTTCCCCCTTGTGGTCACCGAATTCATTTTCTGAGATGTGTCTGAGAGGAGGAATCTCATTGTTCTTGGTCAGAGCTGAACCAATGAAAACAGCAACAAGAAAAAGAAAGCCCCAGTGTTCCCATGCTGCCCCATGGGTGCTTAACCACCAGCAACAGCAGGCTGTGCACTGAGTTATGAGATGGGAGCAAAAGGCTTATAGTATCCGTGTTTTCAGACAAGAGACTGGCGAGGGCGGCCGTTCACTGTGGGACATTTCTGACACGGCCACGTACTAGAAAACATCATGTAATAATCTCCATGACACGGTCTCCAGAGCTCGGTGCACAAGTGTCCTAGATCCAACCCATTCTTGAATGAAGCAGAGGTGCGCGGGCTTATCCTCCACTGCATTCATTGTCTACGGGAAATAACAGAGGTCTGTTTTCCCAGATGGTCCCATAAACAATGAATGGAGCAGAGTGTGAGCAGCTCCACTTCCAAAGACATACTGATAGGATGCGAGTCCTGACGGGGCAATAATGGGTGCAAAGTGAGACCGTTCTTATGAAGCATAATAAATAAGCATATTGATTGTACAGCACTTTACAGACATCACTGCGCCCATCAGGGGTCATATCTCCTACAGGTCTGTCTTCAGAACATGGGAGGAAACCCACAGTCACACAAAATCAGGGCTGTGGAGTCGGTAAGCCAAACCTATGAATCCGACTCCTCAATTTCCACAACTCCGACTCCCTCATACATGGCTCGTTTTTAAAGTTTAAGTGATAAATTTACTGTAGTAAAGCGGTGACATCAGGATTTTAATCATTATGAGACAATAATCAAGCCATTTAATATATTTATTAGAATACAACTTTAGAACAGAAACCTTTTGCACATTTACAATTTATTATACACTGTGCAGTAAGTGGGAAAAAACAGTTTTCAGCAAAAACGTCCTGAATAACGTGTGTGCAGTCTATGAATTTGTTCTGAGGAATAGTATCGCCTCCATCAGATCCTCCTCCATAGAGGACCTCACATCTGACCTCATTATTTTAAGGCTACAGAACAACCTCTCTACAGTCACTTGGGTTGGAGGCAAACCACATGGAACATCCCTAACAATGTCAGGGTGTAGAGGAATTGCCTCGTGCGCAGTCAGTGTTGATTAATGATTGAAATCTTCTACTTCTTTGAGAGCAAGTGACAAATGTTGTTGAAATATGGTTGATGTGTTTTCTATGGGAGTGGAATCTTTTTCCCTGCGGCAACGCTTGGTCTGCTCCATGTCGTCCAAATACTTGTCGAAATCAAACTCCTCATCTGATGAGGATGAAGAAACGGCAGCAGCAGCACTGGCAGGACCCGAGTCCTCTGCTCTTGGCCGTCCTGTAGCCCACTCATCCTAACTGCTACTTCAGTCAGAGCTTCTTTTCCTTTAGTAAGCTGCTGATCGTCCAGCAATATACGATGACTCGGATCCACATAAACAGCTGCCAGAAGAATGTTATTTTCTAATAGCGGTGTCTCTCTCCGACTCATTGAAGCAGCAATGCCATCTGCGATTAAACCTCCTCTTTGGGACAGGCAAAATAGCAAGTTCTTCCACTCCTTTATAAAAATGCCAGGAGTTAAATCCTCAGCTTTTAACTTTTTAGTCACTGTAAATGGGTGATGATGCAATTCCTTCAATTCAGCCACCTGTGTCCATTGACCTTCATGTAGTGTTACCTGAGGGTCGGCCATATCTACAAGGAAGGGTTTCAGCTCAAGCAATCGATCAATCATTAAATAGGTGCTGCCCCACCGAGTGGCTTGATCCACAATTGCCCCTTTTCCAGCACGTCTCTTCAAGATGGAATCAATTTTAGGGGTTCTGGCAGCAATAGCCAATGTCCTCACTTTGCTAATCAGAGCTCCAGCATGTCCCTCTTGCAGACTACCTCTTATTGCCAGCTGCAGCGTGTGCACAACACAGCGCATGTGATGAGTAGGAAAGAGGTGTGTAGCAGCTTCCACAAGATCATCTCCATCAGTCGTGTTCATGCCCAGCGGTGCCAAGAGAAGCAAAGAGAAACTGGTATAAATGGATGTGGGAGAAAGAGCGACGAAACGGGCCCCGAGAGACGACAGTCAGGTCCTCTACAGCCGCACTGTGCTCCGTAAGATGGATGGCTGATAGATGATGTAGATGGTGATGGAAGCATTATGGATAGATAGGATTGAAGCAGAGATTATATAAGAAAGCTACAGAACGTTTGATATCACAATAATTAAATGATTAAATGGGTATTCCTTCCCAGTTTACCATTTTTGCCATATTTATGTCAAGTAATCCAGTCCTGCAAATGCATATGTATGATGCCATGTACAAAGTGTTGCGCCCTGCAGGTGCCTGTCACGATATGTAGCGACCCCACAGGGGTTAGCTTAGCGGACAGCACATCACACACAACGGGATGGAAATGGGGAGAAGGGCCTGCTGATAGGGAAATGAGGGAAGGACACCTCCTGCTCACACCTGAGACTGACCCTGGGCTCCCCTAATGCCCTAAGTGGGTCCTTCCCCCCCACCGCCGTCAGGAACCTCATCTTTTGCTGTCACCTAGCACTGCCCTGGCTAGTGCGCTGGCCATCAAGGGAGCTAGCATCATGACTGCAGATGAAGTGACACGGGACAGTGATAAACATGAGACAGCTGAGAACAAAAACACCAAACTTAGCTTAATAGCCTTCTCTGCTGCAAAGCACTGCACAGGAGAAGAAAGGCACCCAGACCATGAAACCAGCTGAAACACCATAGCAGCCAGAGAGCTCCTTCCTCCAGGATTTGTCAATATAGAATGCTATATCACCGACAGTCAGCTGATGCATCAGGTGACTATTTAAAGGACGGTGGGAGTGGTGACCACCCACATCAGCTGACCTAGCCACTCTGCAGTTGCAGCAGGGCTCCAGCAAGGGAAACTGACATTAACCCCAGCTGGTCCTGAAAGGAAAAAAAGCTCCATTTAAATCAAAGTGGAACCAGAGCTGCCACAAATGCAAAAATGGATCGTGACACCGCCTTATCCTCGCACTGGGTCAGTGGATGGTTCACCACCGTGTCCGGCTGGTCCCATATCTTTATTCTCCAGTGCAGGTTTTGCATGTGAGCTGCGGTTATATACTACATATTGTTATAGCAGATAATTTTCTGGACTGCAGGACAGTATAGATCTCGACCTCGTATAAATATCACACCTCAAAAAAAAAAAAAAAAAAAATTGTCAAGGTATCAGTGTCAAAACCGTATACCCAAAGTGTTAGTGTCATTATGTACTGTTTGGAGGTGGGAAAATGAAGCATGCACTGAATGGAACACCCTGCCTACACTGAAGCATGGCGGGGGGCTTGGGGATGTCTACAGTGAAGCATAATGGGAGCTTATTGATTCTGTTGTGAACACTCTTGACCTGACTTCTGAGTTTGGGCTCCCTCTGGTGCTTGTTGCGGGTAGTGGAAATGGTCAGGTTGACAGAGGTCAATCACCTGAAGACGAGTGGAAGTCAGGTGTTACAGACTGGGAAGATTTAAGTGAGCAAGCTTCCCTCAGTTGTTGCTGGTGATTTGGTTTTCTTCCTGTGCATCTTGAAGTCCGCTTGTTCCCTGCTTGGTCCTGCATCATTCAGATAAGTTGTTTGCTGGAATCTTTTTGCATTTGATCCAGTTTTTGCCTTTCTCTGCTTTCTGCTTTGCTGTGTGGGTTCAGCATTGTTCCCTGCTGGGACCGATGCTGGACCCCGTTCCATATGCCACAGCTTATGTCAGTCTGTTCAGTATTGCTAATCCTCTGTTATATCAGTATCTTTTGTTTTGCTTCCAGTTCACACCAGAAGGCTGATCTAGTGGGGGAGAGGTTGTGTGGCCTCAGTATTTTTGCATATCAGACGTGTTGGATTTTTTTTTTTTTTTTTTTTTAGAGTTTTTTTGCGTGATTAGATAGCACAGGACAGAAAAGGTACTGTCTGCAGACAGTTTGGGCCCCATCATTTGCTTACTCTATTTTCTGCCTGTGTTTGTGCCTCATCTTGTCTCACTGGCAATATATGTTTGGGGCTATCTATTCCTTTGGGTTTCTGCTCCGGGGCAGTTTAGCTTTCCCCTTTCTTGCATTAGGCTTAGTTAACTCTTTGGCTGTGCCGAGGCGTCTAGGGCATCGTAGGTACGTCCCATGGCTAATTCTAGTTGTGTTCGGTTTAGGGGTCTGCAATCCGTTAAGTTACCAACCTTTCTAGTTGCCTAGCTTATTTCCCGGCTATCCTCCACGGTGACCTAATCATAACATGATTCCTTCAGTGATGCATGGTGGTGGCTTTGTGATGCTTATAGTGTAGCACAGTGGTAGTTGCCGGGTAATACAGTGGCTCAGTGGTTAGCACTGGAGTGATTGGTTCAACTCTGACCAACAATAGTAAGATTCCACCTCTCAGGTACACTTCAGAAATTAAAAATCAATTAACTAATTTGATGCCTTGGGCATCTAGCTTTCTTTTTCATGATCTTGCCATTGCTGCTGGTAGTCATATTGATAACCTACCTACAAATAATCTAGACAGTATGGTGGCTCAGTGGATAGTAATGTTGTTGAAGTCATGGGTTCAACTCGGACAGAGCACGCTGAGATTCCACCTCTCGGGCACACTTTAAAAATTGAAGTGAGTGGCAGCAATGGGAACTAGTTTCTCTTTTCACAACCTTCTCGTAGGTCTTGGAAGTCATTTTCATGACTTAGCCAGTAAACAGCTCTTGGACAGCACGGTGGCTGGGTGGGTATGTTGGCAGTGGAATAATATGTGTGCTGTCCAGCTGTTCAACAGTGAAGATATATTTGTTCATGAATAAAGATAACAGCTTACAACTGGTGTTTCTTACAGCTCGGGATCTTAGCATCTCGTCTGCCAGCTTGTAAAGTGAAAGTAGAATGTGCTCCAGCTACACAGTGTGAACAGTGAGCGGGAACGTCCTGGGGCTCTTTTTTTAGACAATGTATTATTGACAATAACAGGATTTTTGGGTTGCTTACCGTAAAATCTGTTTCTCAGAGCCTTTATTGGGGGACACAGGAACCATGGGGTGTATGCTGCTGCCACTAGGAGGCTGACACTATGCAAATAAAAAAGTTAGCTCCTCCTCCGCAGTATACACCCCACCGACAGGAAGTAAGATATCCAGTTAGTGAGAAAGCAGTAGGAGAAGCAACAGAATAGAGAATAAACAGACAACTCAACTGTAACCATAAGACACAGAACAAATAACAGGAGTTTTAGAACATGGGAGGGTGCTGTGTCCCCCATTGGAAGCTCCGAGAAACAGATTTTACGGTAAGCAACCCAAAAATCCTGTTTTCTCCATCGCTTCATTGGGGTACACAGGAACCATGGGACGTCCCAAAGCAGTCTCCACAGAGGGAAAAGCAAACTTCCATTAGATCGGCGAACTCACCACCGCCGCCTGCAAGATCCTTCTGCCTAGGCTGGCATCCGCCGAAGCGTAGGTGTGGACCCTGTACAATTTCGCAAACGTGTGGACAGAAGACCAGGTTGCAGCCTTGGAAAGCTGCAGCGTGGAACCCCTGTGGTGCACGGCCCACGAGGCGCCCACTGCCTGGGTGGAGTGAGCCTTAACCCGAGGAGAGGCACTCTGTTATTGACCCGGTAAGCCTCCAAGATTGCCGATCTGATCCAGCGAGCAATAGTCGGCTTGGAGGCCAGCAGGCCTTTTCGCGCACCATCTGGAATGACGAATACGGGAGTTTGTCTACCGGATCAAAGCAATTCTAGCCAAATAGACCCACGTTGCCCTGACCTGGTCTAGCTTGTTCAAGGAGCTTTCCCAGGGATGAATTGGAGCCGGGCAAAAGGAAGATAGAACGATGTCTTCATTTAGGTGGAAAACGGACACCACCTTGGGAAGAAAGGCGGAGGCCGCAGGACCACCTTATCCTGGTGAATCACCAAGAAAGGAGGGCGACAAGACAGAGCCACCAACTCAGAGACGCGCTGGATGGAAGTGACGGCCACGAAAAAGACCACTTTCCAAGAGAGAAAGGATAGGGAAACTTCCTTGAGAGGCTCAAAGGGGGGACCTTGTGGGACTTCTAGGACTGAATTGAGATCCCAGGGATCCACGGGAGCCCGATACGGCGGTGCTGCATGAGCTGCCCCCTGCAGAAAAGTTTTGACCTGCGGACGAGAGGATAACGTTTTCTGGAAAAGAATGGAAAGCGCCGAAACTTGGCCCTTTACAAAACTAAGGGCAAGACCAGCATCCAGGCCCACCTGGAGGAAAGCCAGAACAGAAGGGAGTGAAAAAAGACATAGGCGGGATGTGATTGGATTCGCACTAACCAAAATAGGCCTTCCACGTTCGATAGTATAATCTGGAAGACGACGGCTTCCTAGCCCGGATCATGGTGTGAATTATCCGATCTGAAAAACCCGACCCCTTCAGAACCGCGATCTCAAAGGCCACGCCGTCAAATTGAGCGACCGAGAATTGGGGTGGTAAATCAGACCCCGAGGCAGCAGATCTGATCTGTCTGGAAGCCTCCAGGGAGCGTCCGCGAGAAGGTTCATGATGTCCGCGAACCAAGATCTTCTGGGCCAATCTGGGCGCGATGAGGATGACTGACACCCCTTCTGCCTTGAACTTCTTCAACCGCTTGGGGAGAAGAGGAAGGGGAGGGAATAGATAGAGAAGCACGAACTGTGACCAAGGAATGGTCACAGCATCGGCGCCCACCGCGAGAGGATCGCGGACCCTGGGAACGAACCGTGGAATTTTCCTGTTCAGACGGGACGCCATGAGGTCCAGATCCGGGGTCCCCCATCGAAGGCAAATTTGATGGAAGACCTACTGATGCAGGGACCATTCCCCTGCCGCGAGGCCCCCGCGGCTGAGAAAGTCGGCGGCCCCGTTGTCCACGCCGGGAATGTGTACTGCGGATATCGCTGAAACTTGACACCTCTGCCCAATAAAGGATTTGGAGACTTCGGCCAACGCCAAGGAACTCCGAGTCCCTCCCTGGTGGTTGACGTATGCCACCGCTGCGGCATTGTCCGTCTGGATCCGAATTGGTCGACTCTTGAGCAGTTTGCCCCAATGAAGTAGGGACAGAAAATTGCCCGTATCTCTAGGATATTGATCGGCAGAGCAGCCTCCTGCGCCGACCAGCCGAGAAGGCTGGCGTCCGTCGACCCCACTTGCCAGTGTACTGGAAGGAAGGACCGGTCCTGGGAGATGAGAGGTGATGACAGCCACCAATTGAGGGACAGTTTGACCCGAAACGAGCGTCTAATTGGACGATCCAGGGAGGAGGAAGACCTGTTCCGACAGAATGGCCTGCTGAAGCGGTCTTGAGTGGAATCGCTTCCGACGTCGCCACCATCCTTCCTAGGACTCTCATGGCTGATCGGAGGGAAGTGAGCCGGGGGGCCCTGAAGCGAGCGAACATCTCGCCGAAGAGTTACTCTCTTTTCCTCGGGGAGGAAGATCCTTTCCTGACAGGTGTCGAAAAGTATGCCTAGAAACACAAGACGTTATGTTGGAACAAGGCAGGACTTTTTCTTGTTGATGATCTACCCGAATCGATAAAGGGTGTTGAGGACGATGGACAGACTTTCGTGAACCTGGGGCAAGGACGGAGCTTTGATGAGGATGTCGTCGAGGTACGGAAACAGCACAAGACCTCTGATCCTCAAGATGGCCATTAACGCTGCCATGATTTTTGTAAAAACCCTGGGAGCGGTGGCGAAACCGAACGGCAGGGTGACAAACTGGAAACGCTCCTGATGTGTCGTGAAGCGCAGGACTTTCTGATGTCCCGGGAAGATGGGGACATGTAGATAGGCGTCCTGAATGTCTATGGAGCACAGGAATTCCTGCGCCTCCATGGAAGCGATTACTGAACGAAGGGACTCCATCCTGAAATGTCGCAGACAGACCCTTTTGTTCAGTAATTTTAGATCCAGAATGGGCCGAATCGTACCGCCTTTTTTCGGCACTACAAACAGGTTTGAGTAGAAACCTGTGAAGTGTTCTTTTTCTGGTATGGGAACAATCACCCTCGAGCTGAGGAGAGAGGTGATAAATGTAAAGAAACCCGGGACCAAGGCGGGGTCTCTCGGGGGAGGGGGGGGGGGGGGGGGGGGTTCGGGATTCGAATTCTATCTTGTATTCTGAGGATACAAGTTCCCTGACCCCAGCTTCTTCCACCAAGGCGAGCCAAACATCCCTGAAGGCAAGAAGGCGGCCGTCCAACTGGGGGGGATGCACCGCGACGGGGTTTGGACTGGGGGAGAGGAGAGCTTGTGCCCCCACTGGCGTCCTTAATAATCTGGTCCAGCCTGGCGCCGAAGAGGCGCGATCCCTGAAAAGGAAGGCTGGTCAGGGACCTTTACGATGATAAGTCCACCTGCCAAGCCTTAAGCCAAACTGTGCGCCGAATGCAACAACATTGCTAGATGCACAAGACACAGCATCCACAGAGGCAGAGACCAAATACTCGCCTGCGTGAGAAAACTGGTTGGCGAGCTTCGCCAGCTGCTCTCGCTGGGCTCCAGACAGAATGCCTTGGCGGAGATCCTTAGCCCATTTGGCTATGGCCTTTGAAACCCAAGTGGAAGCAAAGGCCGGACTTAGAGCAGATGCAGCCGCTTCGAAAGCAGACTTCGCAAGAGATTCTATAATTCTGTCATTAGAATCTCTCAAAGATGCTCAACCAGAAATCGTCAGGACCGTGTTGTTAGATAGTCTAGAAGTCGACGGGTCCACAGAGGGAGAAGCTGACGAGTCGGCGGTGAGCTCCGGAGAAAAAGGATATAACACGCCAAGGCGCTTTCCTCTTTGAAAACGCCTGGTTGGATCCTCCCTTTCCCTGGTCAGAATCTTCTGGAACTCAGAATGGGGAGCGAAGACCTTGGAAGGTGGTTTAGACCATCTGAACTAAACCCCCTGATTTGCGGGTTCCGCAGCAGTGTCTTTGATGTCGAAGGTCTGGTTGATCGCTCCAATGAGGCTCTGGACCATATCCCTCATGTCAGCGATTTGGTCCGAATCCAGCTCCAAAGCATCCTCAGAGGGCGCATCCGAGAAAGCCTCGCCTGGCTCAGGAGAGGAGGACCGGGAAGAAGGAGGTCCCAGGGGACAAGATGGAACAGGAAGAGGATTCAGACCGGTGTTCCTGTCTGGATCTTTTGCGGCTAATGCTGGCAGGCTCAGATGGAGCTTCTTGTGACCTGCTGTTTTCTGCAGAAGTCTGCAGGGGCAATCAAGTACAGACACCAGGGTCTGAGACACTAGTGAGATCCGCCACAGATTGTGACAGATAGGAAGTCCACCCTGGGATAGGGGTCTCACTCTCACTTGGGTCAACCGGGGGCTCCTGGGTGGTGGGTTCAATGGGGTTGCTACAGTCCTGACAGAGGGGAGAGGACTGACCTGATTGAAATTTGTGTTTACAAGATGAACATGCAAAGGACCTAGAATTAGGCATGATGAACAACCCCACTAAGCTGTGCCAGGAGGTGTGAATCTGCAGTGCAGAGCTACTCACGGCAGATGTCCTGTAGGTGACTACCAGGCTCTAGAGACTGCGCAGATCAGTGGGGCAGGCAGACAGGTCCCACAGAAGGAATCAGCTCCAGAATATGGTTGAGGAGAGTGGGAGGCAAAAAACCAGGAAGCCGGCTCTCAGGGCTGGGAGGAGTGGGCGGAGCAAGGTTCACACACCCGGAGGAGGATGCCCCGACGTCATCCTGCACTGAGGCTGGGAACAGTAGGCGGAGCCAGGTGCCAGGAAAAAGAGGGGCGGAGTTAAACCTGGGGTGTGGAGGAGCAATATGGCTGCGGCTCCAGCACAGTGGAGTGCTGAGTAGTGGCCAGAGCCACGCGCCACACCAGGAAGAGAGACGGGCGGGAGAAAAGCCCGCCCGGAAAGGCAGAGGAAGGGGCGGAGCCAATGCCGTAACTAGGCCCGATATGGAGCCGGGACCTAAATTACAGGCGGCATCCGCCAAAGAAGGGGGGAAAGGGGGAAGTGACGCCGGGGCCACTGAAGCGGTGCCAAATGCCCCTACAGCGACGGAGAGCTTCCTGCGACGGCGCAAAAGCGCGCCAGCAGGAAAAAAAAAAAAAAAAAAAAGAAAAAAAAAGTGGGGTCCCTGAGTGAAGAGGCCCCAGATCTCCTGAGGGACCCTGGATCCCGTGCCCCGTGGAGCGGCGCCGACGTCCAATGCCGCAAATATAAGGTATGCCTGTGAAATAAGGGGGGAAATAGTCTCAAAATGTTTTTTTTTCTCCTTCTTTTCTTCTGCCGCCATGTCCTCCGGTCTTCCAATCTTCTTTCTGGGCTGGGGAAGGAAGAACACACCTTCCAATACCTTGAAGGTCGGACGTCCGGGATCCACTTGAGGGACCTCCATGGGACGTCCACGTCTCCTCACACCGACAGGTTCTGGTGGGCGAGTGGGTAGGGGGACAAAAGGCAGGACTGGATCCGGGCCGCCTGAACACTCTTCTGTGTTAGGGCTCTTGGTCCTGCCGGATAGACATATGAGGATACGGGGTGGCAGTACACGCCGTACTTACAGTCTCTTTCACACTGTATCCCTTCGGAAACCTGAAAGGGAACGACGCACACTGAGGTAGATAAGGGTCTAATGAAAGACCCGTGACCACCTCCTACTGACACTAAGCTAAAACTGGATATCTTGCTTCCTGTCGGTGGGGTGTATACTGCGGAGGAGGAGCTAACTTTATTTGTATAATGTCAGCCTCCTAGTGGCAGCAGCATACACCTCCTGGTTCCTGTGTCCCCCAATGAAGCGATGGAGAAATAACACTATTGTTGGAGACAGAGACTCCTGCCCCAATAAACAGTACTACATAGTAGCTGTAATATATGCAGTAATAAACATTATTCCGACAGGTTATCATTGTAGGTTTCCATTGCTCGGATTAGTGGTTCAAATCTAACCAGGGACAATCATTTTCCAGTAAGTGACATAGCGAATCAAAATAACTATACTACATTTCTAATTGGAGGTATTTGTGGATATTATTACATATACTATATATTAAGAATATGATGTTGGAGATGCGAATACATATTTAAATGCATAATAGCAGCATTAAACATGTACAGAGCTGGGCTTTTTTTTTTGTCTCCGTGCATCGACGACAGCTGGGTGTTGGACCCCCACTAATCTGATATTGAGGACCTATCCCATGGGTAGGTATATGTGAGCCTGGTCACATTGGTATCAGCTTATTTCTATAGTACAGAGGGTAATCAGCACTAGCATTACACACCCAGTGTATGGGGCACTGCGCCAACCATACACACCGATCAGTCATTGTCTCGTTGATACATCTTGGTCAATGATGGGAACATTTCAGTACACCTAAGGCTGGAATTCAGATTAGTGCATTTCAGTCTGTGTGCATGACTGGCACACAGAACAATTGGAGTCCATGGCACAATTCAGACGAACGCCTTAATTGCCGAATCTGATTGTCATAGACTACAATAAAAATCCATAAAGACACCTCTGGAAAGGGGACAATCACTCTCACATTGAACATATGGGATTAATTGAGCTGGGGAAGAGAGAAACTAATTATAACTGGGGAAGTAGAGGAAGCTGACACTTCAACCTCCACTGAAGGAGGGGCTTCCTGCAGTGACCAGGTGTTTACAGCAGGAGTGGCTCCGGTAAAAAGTCACAAAGACAGATTTGTTTACGCTTGGGTGGGGGAAGTACACTTCCCAGGCATAAGCTTCCTCTGATCAAAGTACGGCTCCCAGACCTTTTGGACCCAGTGATGAATATTGGGGTTTGCATCGATCAAATATTTATGGTAGATATATTTTCGTGCTGTAGCGAAGAGACAAATATAATGCATTCACTCACATCACCATAAGGCCAGCAGTACACTTGCAACTTAATAACTGTCAGATGGATGATGCTGTCCAGGCCATGTTTCATCTCTATAGACAGGTAAAATTGCATTAAAAGAAACAAGACAATATCTACCGCCTGGGACCTAGTACGCTCTCGTTCGAGCGCTCCCATGTTCTTTATGTTTTCTGGCAGACATCTCTGGTGCCAATTTATCTCTTAGAAAAAGGTTGCTGGCTCCCATACGCATTAGACGTTTTGCTAATGCATTTGCAGGCCTTAAGATATAATACCATAAATATGTGCATTGTGTTTTGTCTCTAAACCCCTGATAATATATTGGCTTGGATGGTGTACTACAATGCTTATAATGGCTTTTTTCACCTTCAGGTATAGAGTCATCTTCTGGACACTCCTCCTCTTCGCCTTCACTGGCAGAGGTTGCACCATCCTCTTCTAAGTTTGCTTCACTATCAAAGAAAAATGGATGAATTAAACTATAACAAATGGATGAATTAAATGTCATTGACAATATACGTTTAGATTTAGAAAAAAAACAAACAAAACATTTTTGTTTTTTTGTCCCCCCAGTGCCACTCGTGCCAATGGGCAATGTCTGGCATTGTAGTGGATCTCATTAATGGTGCTTGCTGAGAGTAGTAGTTTTACAATAGCTAAAGAATCCATAAAAAGCAGTCCAAAGGGAAAACCACTACGATAAGTGGCATTTCTGTATTTTTACTAATACAGTGATCAACATAGTTGGGCTATAAAACGTGCACTTTTTGGTGACCACATTGATCCAATCGGCTGCTTTTGGATGTTTAAACTGCTGTCATGGCTTCTATTATCACAAAATCCGTGATAATGAGAGAACTCAAAAATATTTCCTTATCAAGTATATATCGAAGCATTTCATCTTAATATTTAGCAAAGACCAGAGCCACGTGGACAAAGAAAGTGCGAGACTGAGAATGAGGAAACAAATGTGGTTTAGGAAGTTAATACATTTTAATGGACATGATCCAATCTAGAAATATATATATATATATATATATATATATATATATATATATATATATATATATATATATATATATATATACACATACATACATACATACATACATACACACACACACACACACACACACACACACACACACACAGTACAGACTAAAAGTTTGGACACACCTCATTCAAAGAGTTTTCTTTATTTTCATGACTATGAAAATTGTAGATTCACTCTGAAGGCATCAAACTATGAATTAAACGTGTGGAATTATATAATTAACAAAAAAGTGTGAAGCAACTGAAAACATGTCTTATATTCTAGGTTCTTCAAAGTAGCCACCTGACCGCGACCTTCAGAGGGACAGACAGGGCAGGAGTTCTAGGAAGCGAGCTTTGTCTACTTCGTCCTCTAGCTCGCAAGGTCCTTCTGCCACTCCCTTCGTCCAGTCCTGGACCTCAAATTGCTCAATCGCCACGTGAAGATTCTTCATTTCAAAATGGAGTCCCTTCGGTCGGTGATAGCCTCAATGGAACCCGGAGAATTCCTTTGCTCTGTGGACATACGGGATGCCTATCTTCACATCCCTGTTTGTTTGCAACATCAGAAATACCTTCGTTTTGCAATTCAGGAAAATCACTACCAGTTCACGGCTCTCCCCTTCGGCCTAGCTTCCGCTCCCCGTGTTTTCACAAAGGTGATGGCGACCATCATGGCCATCCTTCGCTCCAGGGGGATCCTCATCATCCCTTATCTGGACAATCTCTTGATCAAGGGTTCGTCCCGTCAGGACTGCCTTCAGAGTCTTCAGATAACCCTGGACACTCTCTGCCGCCTCGGATGGATAGTCAACAAGGAGAAGTCCATTCTGATTCCCACTCAGCGTCTGACCTTTCTGGGCATGGAATTCGACACGAACCTGGCCCGGGTGTTTCTTCCGAGGGAAAAATTTGCGGCTCTTTCCAAGGGCATCAGAATCCTCAAACAGCCGACTCCCATTCGGTGCTGCATGAAGGTTCTGGGGAAGATGGTAGCGTCCATGGAAGCAGTGCCCTTTGCACAATTTCATCTTCGCCCCCTCCAGCTGTCCCTGCTTTCAGCCTGGGACAAGACCACAATGTCCTTGGGTCCATCCCATTCTCCTCCCTCTCAGAGTGAGGCAATGCCAGCGTCAGTTCTACAAGGGAAGTCCTTTCTTCTGCTTCAGTGGCAAGTCATCACCACCGATGCCAGTCTTCTAAGCTGGGGAGCGGTGTTCCATCAGAAAACGGCCCAAGGACGCTGGAATCCACAGGAGGCTCTTCTACCTATCAATCTTCTGGAGATCAAAGCAATCTTCCTGGCCCTTCTTCGCTGGCAGCCTCTCCTCGTCGGCAAGCCAGTCCGCATTCAGTCGGACAACGCCACGGCTGTGGCGTACATAAACCACCAGGGGGGCACCCACATCAAGCAAGTAGTTTCAGAAGTGGCCAAGATACTGCGCTGGGCGGAACGTTACGTTCCGGCAAACTCAGCTGTTCACATTCCATGGGTGGAAAATTGGGCAGCCGACTTTGAGTCGTCAAGGTCTAGCGTCAGGCGAATGGGCTCTTCATCCCACAGTCTTCGATCAGATATGCCAGCGCTGGGGCTCACCGGATGTCGATCTCATGGCATCTCGGATGAACCACAAAGTTCCGCGCTTCGTAGCCAGGTCCAGGGACCCTCTAGCCGTCGCTTGCGACGCCCTAGTAATTCCATGGTCCCAGTTCCGACTTCCTTATCTGTTTCCGCCTCTTGCCTTGATCCCACGAGTGGTCAAAAAGATAAAATTGGAAGGCGTACCAGTGATTCTAGTGGCACCAGACTGGCCGAGACGGCCTTGGTACGCAGAACTGGTGAACATGCTCGCAGACGTTCCCTGGAGGCTTCCAGACCGTCCAGATCTTCTCTCGCAAGGCCCCCTTTACCACGAGAATTGTCAGTCTCTGAGTTTAACGGCATGGCCATTGAGGCCGCAATCCTGAGAGAATCAGGTTTGTCCGACCAGGTGATTCAGACTATGATCAGAGCCAGAAAACCGGCCTCTTCCCGCATTTACCATAGGTACTGGAAGGCTTTTTTCCGTTGGTGCGACGATAAAAAAGTCTTTCCGATGTCCTTTTCTATTTCATCCATACTTGGTTTTCTCCAGTCTGGTTTAGAGGCGGCTCTGTCCCTCCGTACCCTCAAGGGCCAGGTCTCCGCTCTATCTATCCTCTTCCAAAGAGAGCTCGCTTCCTTGTCGCAGGTTAAGACCTTTCTCCAAGAGGTCGCCCAAGTGGCTCCTCCTCATCATTCGCCGATAGACCCGTGGGATCTAAATCTCGTCCTTAGAGCTCTTCAAAAGGCGCCGTTCGAGCCTATCCAGGACATTCCTTTATCCCTTCTCTCATGGAAGGTAACCTTCTTGATTGCCATTACGTCCATCAGAAGAGTTTCTGAGTTGGCGGCCTTGTTATGTCGTTCCCCTTACCTCGTTCTCCATCAGGATAAGGTCGTCCTCAGACCCGTTCCTTCCTTTCTTCCGAAGGTTGTGCCCTCTTTCCACATCAATGAGGATATCGTTCTCCCATCTTTTTGGCCTGCTCCTTCTCACCCTCTTGAGAAGTCTCTCCACAAACTGGACATAGTTAGAGCCTTGCGTGTCTACCTCGCCAGGACCTCTTCTTTTCGTCTGTCCGATTCTTTGCTGGTCATCTCTGAAGGTCGCCGGAAAGGGCTTCCGGCATCCAAATCCACGATCGCTCGCTGGATTCGTTCTACCATTCTGGAAGCGTACCGACTTCAGGAAAAACGGCCCCCTCCGGGAGTGAGAGCTCACTCCACCCGGGCTGTGGCGGCTTCGTGGGCCGTTCGTCACCAGGCTTCAGCTTTACAAATTTGCAGGACCGCGACCTGGTCGTCCTTGCACACCTTTGCGAGGTTCTACAGGGTTCATACCCAGGCCTCGGCTGATGCAGTTGTTGGTAGGAAGGTTCTGCAGGCGGCGGTGGCACACCGGCCGACCTAAGCCTTTCCTGTTCTTTCGTTCCTTATTGCTGTTCCCGCCCTTGGGACTGCTTTGGAACGTCCCATGGTAATCTGTGTCCCCCAATAAGGCGATAAAGAAAGATGGATTTTTGGTTCTTACCGTAAAATCTCTTTCTTGGAGCCTTCATTGGGGGACACAGCACCCTCCCTGTTTAAGTTGTACCATGTTGGGTCTTTGAGTCCCTTGTTGGGTTGGTACATATGTTTAGAGTTTCTCGTTGCTTCTCCTACTGCTTTCTCACCAACTGAGGTGCTTGGTGCCTGTCGGTGGGTGTATACTGCCGGGGAGGAGCTAATTTTCTTGTTTTGCATAGTGTCAGCCTCATAGCAGCAGCATACACCCATGGTAATCTGTATCCCCCAATGAAGGCTCCAAGAAAGAGGTTTTACGGTAAGAACCAAAAATCCATCTTTTCAGTTGTTTCACACTTTTTTGTTAATTATATAAATTCCGCATGTGTAAATTCATAGTCATGAAAATAAAGAAAACTCTTTGAATGAGGTGTGTCCAAACTTTTGGTCTGTACTATGTATGTATATATATATATATATATATATATATATATATATATATATATATATATATATACACATACATACATAGTACAGACCAAAAGTTTGGACACACCTCATTCAAAGAGTTTTCTTTATTTTCATGACTATGAATTTACACATGCGGAATTTATATAATTAACAAAAAAGTGTGAAACAACTGAAAAGATGGATTTTTGGTTCTTACCGTAAAACCTCTTTCTTGGAGCCTTCATTGGGGGATACAGATTACCATGGGTGTATATATATATATATATATATATATATATATATATATATATATATATATATATATATATATATATATATATACACTCACTGGCCACTTTATTAGGTACACCTGTCCAACTGTGTGTTAAGACTTAATTTCTAATCAGCCAATCACATGGCGGCAACTCAGTGCATTTAGGCATGTAGACATGGTCAAGACAATCTCCTGCAGTTCAAACCGAGCATCAGTATGGGGAAGAAAGGTGATTTGAGTGCCTTTGAACGTGGCATGATTGTTGGTGCCAGAAGGGCTGGTCTGAGTATTTCAGAAACTGCTGATCTACTGGGATTTTCACGCACAACCATCTCTAGGGTTTACAGAGAATGGTCCGAAAAAGAAAAAAAATCCAGTGAGCGGCAGTTCTGTGGCCGGAAATGCCTTGTTGATGCCAGAGGTCAGAGGAGAATGGGCATACTGGTTCGAGCTGATAGAAAGGCAACAGTGACTCAAATTGCCACCCGTTACAACCAAGGTAGGCAGAAGAGCATCTCTGAACGCACAGTGCGTCGAACTTTGAGGCAGATGGGCTACAGCAGCAGAAGACCACACTGGGTACCACTCCTCTCAGCTAAGAACAGGAAACTGAGGCTACAATTTGCACAAGCTCATCGAAATTGGACAGTAGAAGATTGGAAAAACGTTGCCTGGTCTGATGAGTCTCGATTTCTGCTGCGACATTCGGATGGTAGGGTCAGAATTTGGCGTAAACAACATGAAAGCATGGATCCATCCAGCCTTGTATCAACGGTTCAGGCTGGTGGTGGTGGTGTCATGGTGTGGGGAATTTTTTCTTGGCACTCTTTGGGCCCCTTGGTACCAATTGAGCATCGTTGCAATGCCACAGCCTACCTGAGTATTGTTGCTGACCATGTCCATCCCTTTATGACCACAATGTACCCAACATCTGATGGCTACTTTCAGCAGGATAATGCGCCATGTCATAAAGCTCGAATCATCTCAGATTGGTTTCTTGAACATGACAATGAGTTTACTGTACTCAAATGGCCTCCTCAGTCACCAGATCTCAATCCAATAGAGCATCTTTGGGATGTGGTGGAACGGGAGATTCGCATCAGGGATGTGCAGCCGACAAATCTGCGCCAACTGTGTGATGCCATCATGTCAATATGGTCCAAAATCTCTGAGGAATGCTTCCAGCACCTTGTTGAATCTCTGCCACGAAGAATTGAGGCAGTTCTGAAGGCAAAAGGGGGTCCAACCCGTTACTAGCATGGTGTACCTAATAAAGTGGCCAGTGAGTGTATATATATATATATATATATATATATATATATATATA